>NC_090440.1:744805269-745108299 GCF_031143425.1 Pleurodeles waltl | reverse complement strand
TCTGAGAGAGTGGGCAGGCATGATCCATTGTGCAGCAAAATGGTGTGGTAGTGTTAATTAGTCGCAAAAACAACCAGTGGTTAGGCAACTCTGATTCTTGGGAGGACTTGCATGGGTTTATTTGAAAGCTACAAATGGGAACTAGCATTGATGCAATAACAGGACTAATGGAGATTCTAACAAAAAATATTAGACCTTAAATAAAATTTTAATAAAAAATTTAGCAAATTTGTCTTCGACAAACTTGTTTTGATCGTTTAAATTGAACAAACGAAGAACAGCATGCCATTTCGCAAGCACAGCAAAAATAGTGTGTAATCAGATTGCTTCCAGTTATACCATAGTGTAAAACTTTATTTTGAATCAAATACCAACTACACCATTGGCCACTATGCTAGCTAGAAAGGTGATGCATGCAGATTTCCCCTTTTCTACCCAGTGCAATGTTTCCATAAGAAGGTGAATCTTACGGACTTTATGAATTTATCAAAAAAGTCAAATTTGTGATAGAACGATAAATGCATTATTGTTGAAAGTATAAAAATAAATTACAATTTCATTACTAAAGATTTGCACCCAAGTGAAACAATTGGTGCATATCTTTACCATAAACGCTGTGTGAAACACCCAAATCCAAACAGAAATAGAAAAGTGATTAAATTTGCATATATATAACTTTTAAAAGTATGTTTGCTAAGTATTGTAATCGTGATAAATTCTAGGAGCAGTTCAGGCTAGTGAAACTGCATACATTTTACAGAGACACATTTTGGTGGTGTGCAATACACAAATGCTATCAATTGGCTTTCCAGTTGGGATTAAAATATGTCTGTGTTCATGTGTCGTGTTGCAAACTACATTATACCTCTCACAGAGAGAAGGTGAACACCACCAATGAAAGTCTAATTAAACTGGCAAAACAATGGGAACCATGATCAGAGCCACAGGATTTATGTGATTCTGCTTCTATGGCGTTTTCTGCATAATTATGGATTTATTGCTTTTACCACACATTCCATTATCTGCTGCATAATCTGCGGATTATAACAATAATTGTTTCTTGTTCAAACAGATTCATAATTACAAAAATTACATAAATACATGTTGCTGCACAGTGGAAGGCTCTATGCAAAGGTTGACTGGTCACTTTTCAGTTGCTCATTGCTGTATGTGGATGTTAAACCAGTACTAATGAGATTAAACCTTTTCCCAGACAGTGTTACTATGTGTAAAAATGACACAATTATGAAGCAATACAGTCAGAACATGAGCTGCATTAAGCAGTATAATTTGCCTTTTGTTGCTACATAATTTCCTCAACCCTGCTGCATAATTTGGTCCTCCATGCTGCATACCTTCAGTGGCCCTGACCATGTTTTACACTGAAAGTAATTTGAATGTTCCGAGATAAAAAATTTAAAACCACCACAAGATCTAGGGGTGGAGATAAATGGTGTTGAATGCAATAACACATTTAAACTGCACGATGCCACAAAATTAAATAATCTCAGAGTATGCAGTGTTGGTAGTTTTAACAGAAGACACGCTATATTAAAAAAAAAAACAATTACGTTACAGTGTATTTAAGCATTGTGTCCATTACTCAAGATAAAACTAATGCAAGTTTTTTTCTAGTATTTAAGGAATGGCAATCCCATCACATGTCAAAACTAAGAGAATAGGGGCCTCCTTTTCACCTAAAAGTATTCTTAAATATTTTGAAAAGTGTGTAAGCATTGCAAGAGAGTGTCTCCTTTTTTATTAGATCATTGTGTGGTGGGAAACCTACAGCACACATCTACACCTCCTATTCTTTTTCTCCTGGATCTTATCTACATGGTCACTAAGGTCAAGTTACAAAAGATGCTTTGCTGCAGACAGACGAATGATAGAATAATTTGAAGCTGTTCCTAAAAGATGTTCCATGGAGACTGATGACTTTTAAATAACAGAACACACACTAGATTTTGCATGAAATACATTCCTCAACAGCCTCGTTATTGTATTTGCTCTTCCGAATTTCCATGTAATCTAGGGATGCTGCAGCACCTACCACACCCCTAGTTCCGACAATAAGTAGGGGGGATCCAATATGACCTTGTGAGCTTGGGTATGAATGAGATAAGGTATAAGGGACTTATTTAAACAAAATGAAAGTGAATTAAATTATTAATAATTTTGGTTTATACACCCCTGTGATTTCTTTGTTCGACATATTGTCTGATTGTACGTATTACACAATATATTCTGTGGCTATACACCTGCGGCGTTGTTCCTCTGTTATTTGATCACACTGAATGCCTACTAGTTTATTTCTATATAGATGTTACTATGATTTGAACATCTTGAAATTATTCATGATTTAATTCACATTTATTTGATTTGAATAAGCCCCTTGTTGGCACCTCTACCTTACTACATCCGTAGTTCCAGCACCACTGCATACAAGGGGCAAATTCTAGGTTGATTTTCTTTGTCGTAATGTAATGAAAGGGAAGATCATGAACAGCATGTGATGACCAAGAATGTGAGCATCCTATGGTGGAATGAGTGAAAAAATCTATGCTGGATCCTGGATCATGTTTAAAACACTTTGGGGGTCATTACAACATTGGTGGTAAAAGCCGCTTACCGCCGTGCAGAAGACCGCCAACACACCGCCGCGGAATTCCGCCACGGTCATTATGACCCAAAGCCCGGAATCCGCCAAAATCTAGACACCCACACAAGTCCGCCACACCAAAGGCCAGTGATAAACTGGTGATAACAAAACCCCCACCGTCACGCCAACAGGAATACACCCACACTATCACGACCCACGAATCCATGCGGCGGTCTTTCAACCGCGGTAATGCATTGGCGGTACACACCGCCGCGCTCAAAATACACACACACTTACAAAACACTACCACATTGGACAATTCGAAATACACACACCTGATACACATACACACACCACTCCCACACACCCAATACTATATAAAACACACACCCACATCACCCACAATCCCCTACGACCACAATTGCGACAGAAGGCCAGAGAGAGACACCACCATCTACAAACTCGCATACACAGGCACTCAACACCATCACCCACATAACATCCACGCACTTCACACAACACACCTCTAAATATCACCCCACACATCACAACACACACCACCCCACACATCACCCACACCACTCCATGGCACTGCAACAACACCCCAGGTTCTCTGAGGAGGAGCTCAGGGTCATGGTGGAGGAAATCATCAGGGTAGAGCCACAGCTATTAGGATCACAGGTGCAGCACACCTCCCTAGCTTGGAAGATGGAGCTATGGTGAAGAATTGTGGACAGGGTCAACGCAGTGGGACAGCACCCAAGAACTAGGGATGACATCAGGAAGAGTTGGAACGACCTACAGGCATAGCCTTGTAACCCATGTCCCTAGGATTGAATAGTGGACTGCAAGTGCGCGGCGTAGTGCAGGGGGCTTCTGTGTCTGTCGTGTCCGCCAATGGTAGCGGTATTGCATGCACTCAACAGGTCTTTCTTCTGTCTCTCCCCCCCTTTTTGTAGTCTCCCTGTTCTTGTGTGCATTAGCATCATCAGGCAGAGGAGCAGTGGCACTGGAGCAGGAGGGAGCTGCATCCCACAAGGCCCTGGAGGGCATAACTATGGAGTCTGAATTCACCAGTGGGACGGAGGGCGAGGGGAGCTCCACGGCGGGGACAGGAGCTGACACCAGCGATACGGACTCCTCCTCTGATGGGAGCTCCCTTGCGGTGGCGGGCCCATCTGTGCCCCCGCATCTACAGGTACAGCTGCCACCCCCCACCAGCACCGCCCCCCCCAGCAGCCCCTCAGCTTTTGCCCCGTGCCTGCTCACCCAGGAGGGTAGGCATCACCTTCGCCCCAGGCACCTCAGGCCCTGCCCCAGTCACCCCTGCTGCCCTCAGTGAGGAGGACATTGACCTCCTCAGGTCCCTCACTGTTGGGCAGTCTATCATTTTGAATGCCATTCAGGGTGCAGAGAGGCAGTTGCAACAAACCAATGCATACCTGGAGGGCATTCACTCTGGTCAGGCAGCCCTTCAGCGAGCTTTTCAGACTCTGGCCTTTGTTCCTGTCTCTAGCCTACCCCTCCAACTTCCTCCACCCAGACCCACACCCCTGTACCTCAGCCTATCCCAAGCACACCATCAGACCAGCATGCACACACCTCAACACACAAGGGAAGCTCTGGCAAACAAAAGCACCACACATCCCACATGCACTCACGCAAGCATCAGACCCATGCAGACACACCAACATCCACTGCCTCCACTGTGTCCCCCTCCTCCTCGTCTCCCTCCTCCCTCCCTGTCTCGTCTCCACTCACACCTGCATGCACTACATCCTCAGCCACTACGTCCATCACCAGCACACCCACAACCACACCCCGCTCACGTGCAGTCACTACCCCCACTACCATTCACATGTCCCCTGTTTCCTCTCCCAGTGTGTCTGTGAGGCCACCTCCCAAGGTACACAAACGCAGCCACACACCCACCCAACAGCCATCCACCTCACAACAGCCTCCAGCCCATGCATCTTCACCCAAAGTCAGCAAACATACACCTCCTACAACCACTACCTCTTCCTCCACTCCCAAACCCCCTCCAGCTACCCGTCCTAGTGTTCCGAAGAAACTTTTCCTGGCCAACCTTGACCTCTTTCCCTCACCTCCCCCACCCCTTCAGTCTCCTAGGGCCCGACTCTCCAGGTCCCAACCTAGCACCTCAGCTACATCATCAGCGGGACCAGTGGTGCCAGTAGTCACTGGATTATGGAGTGCACCAGGCAGCAGGGCAGCCAGTGTGGCAAGGAGCCAGAGTACGAACAGTCCCCCATCTGTCAAGCATAAAAAGTTGGCCATTGCCCGGCGGGAGAGGGGAAGAAATCAGCCACCAAAGCCGCTCCCAGGGGTACAGTTGGGAGTGTGGAGACAGCTGCGACAGCATCCAAGCTGGGGAAGGGGTACATTAAAACCGGCAAGTCTAGGAAGATCAGCACGGCGGACAAGACCGCCAGCAGCCCCGCTGCCCAAGACAGTACCGCCAGCAGCAGCCCCGCTGCCCAGGACAAGACTGCCAGCAGCAGCCCCGCTGCCGAAGACAGGACCGCCAGCAGCAGCCCCGCTGCCCAGGACAAGACCATCAGCAGCAGCCCCGCTGCCCAGGACAAGACCGCCAGCAGCCCCGTTGCCCAAGACAGGACCGCCAGCAGCAGCCCCGCTGCCCAGGACAAGACCGCTAGCACCACCGCAGGACAGTGAGCGCCAATGATTACTACGCTACTGAGGCCTCCACGGGCAGGATGAAGCACTCTGGGCACCAAGCCCCCTCCAGAACCAGTGGGGAAAAGCATCCACTACCTCAGTCCTTGGCAGGATGAAGCACTCTGGGCACCAAGCCCACTCCAGAACCAGTGGAGACTGTTATCCACTTGAGGGACTGTGGTTTGGACTCCCCAGGTTTGAACAGTGGGCAACCAACCCACTGTAGAGACTTGAGAGACTGTGGCTTTGCACTCCCCAGGATTGAAGAGTGGGCAACCCACCCACTGTTATCGACTTGAGAGATTGTGGCTTTGCACTCCCCAGGATTGAAGAGTGGGCAACCCACCCACTGGAGAGACTTGAGAGACTGTGGCTTTGCACTCCCCAGGATTGAACAGTGGGCAACCCACCCACTGGAGAGACTTGAGAGACTGTGGCTTTGCACTCCCCAGTATACATCAATGGGCATGGAGCCCCCTCGTGGAACTGGTGTCGTGCACTCATCTGGCTGAGGTGCCCCCCCTCTTCCCTTCCCCCTGAGGTGCCTGTTTTATTTCTATCTGATGCCCCTGCAGTGTTCTCTCTGTCTTGTTCGGGTATTGAGTGTGGGCCTCGCCCATGCCTTTTGGGCCCAGTCGTCCACGGACTATGATGGTGGAATCCCTTGGACTTGTGTTCTTGGTGTATATAATTGTTCATAGTGTAAATGTGTATATATGTAAATATTTTTGATTACTGTATTTTAATATATTACAATCATTCGACTCATTTCCTTTTGTCCTTGCATTCTTCCAGGGGGGGTTGGGGCAGCAGCCAGAGTATCTATCAGCTCATCTGCCCTAAGGATTGGATGAGAATCAGTTTTTGTGACTGTATTGAGGCCACTGTAGTACACACAGAACCTCATCTCTTTTTGCCATCCTGACTACAGGGCTAGCCTAAGGGCTGTCTGAAGGCCTAATAACTGCCAGACCAAGCAGTGTTTGCACCTCTGCTTTAATGCACTCCCTGATGTGATCAGGCTGCCTGTATATTTTACTTTTGACTGGCAGGCTATCACCTGTGTCAATGGTGTGTTCACACTAAGTTGTTTGAACAGGGGTCAAGGAGAACAGTTCAGAGAACTGACCCAGGTGATTTTTCCAATCATCCTTCTGTTGGTCAGAGAGGCAATCAGCAAGGATAAATCCCTCTACTGAACCATCTACTGTATTGTGGAAGAAAAGGTTGTGGAGAGGGTCACTCTCTTCCTCTTGACCTTCATCTGTGGCAATGAGCAGAGTCATGTCAGCCCTGTCATAATAAGGCTTTAGGCGATTCACGTGAAGCACCCTGTGGGGGCTTCTGGAAGTGCCTAAGTCAACCAGGTAGGTGACCTCACCTTTTCTCTCCACAATAGTGTGGGGACCACTCCCTGGGATCCACAGGCTCCAGGACCCACGTTTTCTGTCCTGACTGGTAAACAGCCTTCTGGTCATGCCACTGCTTCTGCAGTTCTTGGCTAGCCTAAAGATGTTCAGATGCCCTCTTCATGTTTTCAGCAATTCTGGATCTTAGGCCTAATACATAATCCACTATGTCTTGTTTGGGGGGCTTGTGGGGTTGCTCCAAGTCTTCCTTCACAGGGCAATTGCACTCCTGACAGGACAACCAAACAAAAGTGTAGATGGGCTGTAGCCCACTCCATTTTGAGGAACCTCCCTGTAGGCAGAGAGGAGGCAAGGCAATAGGACATCCCACTTCCTTCTGAGTTTTTCTGAGAGGCCCATGATCATGCATTTGAGTGTTTTGTTGAATTTCTCAACTGACCCATTTGTTTGTGGATGATAGGGAGTGGTGAACTTGTATGTCACCCCATACTCCTTCCACATGGCTTTCATGTATGCAGACATGAAGTCTGCATCTCTGTCTGATACCACCTCTTTAGGAAAACCCTGGAAAAGATTCCCAGGAGGGCTTTGGCCACTGCAGGGGCTGTAAAGGTCCTAAGAGGAATAGCCTCTGGGTACCTGGTGGCATTGTCCACCACCACCAGTATAAACCTGTTCCCAGAGGCTGTTGGAGGATCCAGGGGGTCAACGATAGCCACCCAAACCCTCTCAAAGGGTACCCCAAACACTGGTAGCAGGATTAACAGGGGCTTTGGAGTGCCACCTGTCTTGCCACTGGCTTGACAGGTCACACAGGACAAAACTTCTTGGTATCCTCAGACATGCGGGGCCAGTGAAAGGGAGGGATAATTCTGTCCTATGTCTTTATTTGCCCCAAAAAGCCAGCAAGGGGAATGTCATGGGCTAAAGTTTACAAGAACTCCCTAAATTTCTGAGGAATAACCAACCCCCCCGGTAGCACCAGGTTTGGGGACCCTTGCCTCAGAATAAAGGAGGCTGTTGCCTATGGGTACCACTGACATCCAGGCTCCAGTGCTCCTTGCTCCCTTTGCTTCTTAGCCTGTGGTCTAGTCAAAGCAAAGATATGCCCAGGTATGTCCAGCATGCATGGGCCTCCAACTCCACTTCAGCACAAGCTGAAGTCTCCAAGTCAGTCCCTAACAGACACTCTACAGGTAGATCACTGGACACTACAACTTTCTTTGGGCATGTAACCCCCCCAGCTGACATCACCAACTGCCCTGGGGTGGCACTGAGTGTTGTTATGAGCATCAGTCACTTGGTACAAGTAGGTGTTGCTCAGGTGACACCAGTTTTTCAGTCACCATTGTGACACTGGCACCTGTGTCCCTGTAGGCCTCAGCCTCTACACCATTTATTAAGGGATGCTGCCTGTACTTATCCATGTTAAGGGGACATGCAGCTAGGGTGGCAAGTGCCGTATTACCCTCAGAGACCAAAACTGCCTCAGTAGTCTCTGCCAGGAGCCTACTATAGTCCCCGAGGTGAGCCCAACTATACTTTTAGACTGACTACTGCTACCACTATTGTTGCTACTGCTAGGGGCAGAAGTGGTAGTAGTAGTGGTAGGAGGCTTGGTGCTCTTTTTAAGACAGGTGCTGTCACCTACCCTATGGCCTTTCTGTCTACAAATGCAGCACCAAGTTTTTTTGTTGTAAGAGGAAGAGGACTTAGACCCACCGCTAGAAGAGTTTTGTGGGCCTGATGAAGAATCTTTTTCTTTATGTTTGCCCCCACCCTTTTCCTGATTCTTGGTAAAATCCTTCTTCTTGTGGTCACCCCTGTGGGAGCTTTCCTACCCACCCTGGTTCGGACCCATTTGTCTGCCTTCTTCCCCAGTTCTTGGTTTGGGGTAAGATAAGAGTCCACCAGGTACTGATGCAGCTGATCAGAAATGGAATTGTTAAGAATGTGCTCTCTTAAAATAAGATTGTACAAGCCCTTTGCTTCTGTGCAACCAGCCTTCCAGAGCTTTAATGGAGCAATCCAGAAAATCTACCCAATCCCGGGAGGACTCCTTTTTAGTCTCCCTGAACTTGATTCTATACTGTTCTGTAGTTAGCCCAAATCATCTAAGAGTACATTCTTTAAAGCCTGATAGTCATCTGCATCATCTTCCCTGACAGTGAGAAGTTTGTCTCTGCCTTTGTCAGAGAAGAGGAGCCATAAGATCGCTGCCCATTGTCCTTGAGGGACCCTCTGTACTTTACAGGTCCTCTCCAAGGCAGTGAACCACTTGTGGAAATTATCTTCCATGTTGTATGGTGGCATATCTTACTCAGGTTCCTAGAGTCATAGAAGTCCTCCTTGATCCTGGTGTCCCTAAAGTTATTTCTCCCACCATGGGGAGCTAACCCCATATTCTGTCATTTCCTCTCCACTGCCGGGTCTTCCTTTTTAAAGCTAACTGCTGCTGCAGACTCAGTTTGGCTTGGTCTAATTTTCAGTCTATGGAATTCCCTATCTAGGGATTCCCCTCTGAATTAGAGTGGTCTGTCCCATAGGAGGTCTTTGAGACATGTGTGTGTGGACAGATGAAGAGGACCTATCCCTCCTCCTGGATACCATTTGTACCAACCCTCTAGGAGTAAAAGTGGGTCTACTTGAGGTACTCCTCTTTTCACTACCTGAAGTACCCCTAACAGGGCTTTGGTGCTCCCCAGTTTCTTCCTGACCCTCCTCAGTGTAGCCTAATTCTATCCTATCTAAGACTGGAGGGTCAGTATCTACTCTTCCTCCCCACTGGCTGCCTGAGTTTTCCTGGTCAGCTTGAAATAGTAATCCCAGAAGTAGGTTCTTGTTGGGATTTTTCCCTGTATTCACCTTCCTGGAAGCACACATCTCCCTCAACTCTTGAAAAGTGCAACCCTCATACTGAGAGACTGGAACCTGAGTTGTGTTTTCCACTAAAGACATTCTCCCTAGAGTAGTGTGGGTGCACCTACCTATTCTAAGTGACTAGACTACCTAAAAGTTTGGAGACAGGGCTATGCCAGACCCCCAACTTACTCAAATTAGAAGACTAGTGATCCTATTCACTAAGGGCCAGATGTAGCAACTTTGCAAATTGCGACTTGCAATTTGCGAGTCCGAGCGACTCGCAAATTGCAACTCGCAATTTGCATTGCAGAACGGTGTCTCAGACTTGCTATGGGGTCGCAAAGACCCACCTCATTAATATTAATGAGGTGGGTCGCAAATTGCGGCCCCATAGCGACTATGGGCACTCACAGGTATTGAGGCCTGCTGTAGTCAGCAGACCTCCATGTCCGTGACTGCTTTTAAATAAAGCAGTTTTTTTTTTTCAAGTGTAGCCCGTTTTCCTTAAAGGAAAACGAGCTGCACTTAAAAAAAAAAAGAAACCTTTTGTTTCGGAATTTTTTCAGGGCAGGTAGTGGTCCCCTGGACCACTACCTATCCTGAAAAAATAATTTGGGGTCCAGTCACAAAGGGGAAGGGGTCCCATGGGGACCCCTTCCCGTTTGCGAGTGGGTTACCATCCACTTCAAGTGGATGGTAACTGCGACTCCATTTGCGACCACGTATGCGGTCGCAAATGGAGTTGCATACCACTCCGACTCGCAAATAGGAAGGGAACACCCCTTCCTATTTGCGACTCTGAAATGCATTTTGCGAGTCGGTCCCGACTCGCAAAATGCATTTCTGCATAGCAAACTCAGGTTTGCGACTGGCAAACGGCGATTTTCGCCGTTTGCGACTCGCAAACCGTTTGCTACATCTGGCCCTAAGTGCTGTGTGCCCTAAAGTCTAGTCATTGGCTTTCCTATGGAAAGTTACCAGTGACAAAGTTGTAAGGTAAATGCAAGTGTCTTATCCCACTGCTGCACCACCCATGTAGGAAGCTGGCCTGGTGTGTGGTGGACATCTATGGTTTTGGCACCTTATACCATGTCCAGGGAACCCCCATTAGTGAATGAAGACAGTGTCTAGGAAGCCGGGGGTCTCTAGAGGTAGCTGTGGATAAGCAGCCAAGTCTTATCTAAGAGACATGCAAAGCTTATGTAATACCACAATAGTCACACAGTAACTTATCACACATGAAAGGAATCACACAGTGTTACAAAAATAAAAGTACTTCATTACAGTAACACCATACTAGATTACTCATAGGCAGCCCGCCAAACCGGAGGGAAGTATAATATAAAAATATAAAATCGAATATATATATATATATATATATATATATATATATATATATATATCTCAAAAACGAAGTTGTCCTCATGTGAAAGCACACTCCCAACAGGTTATATAAACAGGAAGAAAAAGCAAAGCCAGCAACTCACAGGGAATTCTTTAAGCAGTTTCATTATTCCAGGCCTTAAGTTATAAAATCATCTCTGGACACGTGTTTCAAGGTCAATCCTTTCTTCAGCAGAGAAAAATATAAAAGTGTTTCACCCTCGTAGGTGCAGCCAGTGCTGGAGGTGTTCCAGGCATCTCTTTCATACTGAAAAGACCGGCATGGCTTCAGCTTGTCTAATTACAGGCACCTGATTAGTCTCTTTAAATTCTAGTCCGCCCCAGTGGGCCTCTCAAGTGAGCAGTGCATGCTGGTTGTGGTGGTCCTGCAATTTTTTCATTTTGCCCCAAGTGGGTTGCTGGAGCCAAACGAAATAATGACCCAAAGTGCAAAACCTTTGTAGGCGAATCCAAAGTAAAATTGTCAGATTTGCTGTGAATAACCCAACCTGATTGTTCTTATGTAACAATCCATTTTTAGTCACACAGACCTGCTTCGATGTGCAGTGGTGCTGCCTTCCCGGCTGGACAGGCCGGTTAATTATCAAAAACGAAGTTGTCCTCATGTGAAAGCGCACTCCCAACAGGTTATATAAACGGGAAGAAAAAGCAAAGCCAGCAACTCACAGTGAATTCTTTAAGCAGTTTCATTATTCCAGGCCTTAAGTTATAAAATAATCTCTGGACACGTGTTTCAAGGTCAATCCTTTCCTCAGCAGAGAAAAATATAAAAGTGTTTCACCCTCGTAGGTGCAGCCAGTGCTGGAGGTGTTCCAGGCATCTCTTTCATACTGAAAAGACCGGCATGGCTTCAGCTTGTCTAATTACAGGCACCTGATTAGTCTCTTTAAATACTAGTCCGCCCCAGTGGGCCTCTCAAGTGAGCAGTGCATGCTGGTTGTGGTGGTCCTGCATTTTTTTCATTTTGCCCCAAGTGGGTTGCTGGAGCCAAACGAAATTATGACCCAAAGTGCAAAACCTTTGTAGGCGAATCCAAAGTAAAATTGTCAGATTTGCTGTGAATAACCCAACCTGATTGTTCTTATGTGACAATCCATTTTTAGTCACACAGACCTGCTTCGATGTGCAGTGGTGCTGCCTTCCCGGCTGGACAGGCCGGTTAATTATCAAAAATGAATTTGTCCTCATGTGAAAGCGCACTCCCAACAGGTTATATAAACGGGAAGAAAAAGCAAAGCCAGCAACTCACAGTGAATTCTTTAAGCAGTTTCATCATTCCAGGCCTTAAGTTATAAAATCATCTCTGGACACGTGTTTCAAGGTCAATCCTTTCTTCAGCAGAGAAAAATATAAAAGTGTTTCACCCTCGTAGGTGCAGCCAGTGCTGGAGGTGTTCCAGGCATCTCTTTCATACTGAAAAGACCGGCATGGCTTCAGCTTGTCTAATTACAGGCACCTGATTAGTCTCTTTAAATACTAGTCCGCCCCAGTGGGCCTCTCAAGTGAGCAGTGCATGCTGGTTGTGGTGGTCCTGCAATTTTTTCATTTTGCCCCAAGTGGGTTGCTGGAGCCAAACAAAATAATGACCCAAAGTGCAAAACCTTTGTAGGCGAATCCAAAGTAAAATTGTCAGATTTGCTGTGAATAACCCAACCTGATTGTTCTTATGTGACAATCCATTTTTAGTCACACAGACCTGCTTCGATGTGCAGTGGTGCTGCCTTCCCGGCTGGACAGGCCGGTTAATTATCAAAAACGAAGTTGTCCTCATGTGAAAGCGCACTCCCAACAGGTTATATAAACGGGAAGAAAAAGCAAAGCCAGCAACTCACAGTGAATTCTTTAAGCAGTTTCATTATTCCAGGCCTTAAGTTATAAAATCATCTCTGGACACGTGTTTCAAGGTCAATCCTTTCTTCAGCAGAGAAAAATATAAAAGTGTTTCACCCTTGTAGGTGCAGCCAGTGCTGGAGGTGTTCCAGGCATCTCTTTCATACTGAAAAGACCGGCATGGCTTCAGCTTGTCTAATTACAGGCACCTGATTAGTCTCTTTAAATACTAGTCCGCCCCAGTGGGCCTCTCAAGTGAGCAGTGCATGCTGGTTGTGGTGGTCTTGCAATTTGTTCATTTTGCCCCAAGTGGGTTGCTGGAGCCAATCGAAATAATGACCCAAAGTGCAAAACCTTTGTAGGCGAATCCAAAGTAAAATTGTCAGATTTGCTGTGAATAACCCAACCTGATTGTTCTTATGTGACAATCCATTTTTAGTCACACAGACCTGCTTCGATGTGCAGTGGGGCGGACTAGTATTTAAAGAGACTAATCAGGTGCCTGTAATTAGACAAGCTGAAGCCATGCCGGTCTTTTCAGTATGAAAGAGATGCCTGGAACACCTCCAGCACTGGCTGCACCGAATTCACTGTGAGTTGCTGGCTTTGCTTTTTCTTCCCGTTTATATAACCTGTTGGGAGTGCGCTTTCACATGAGGACAACTTCGTTTTTGATATACATGTATATATATATACATATATATATATATATAGCAATCAAAAATTAGCATACAAACAACAAGTATTAGCAAGAATTGTAGAAAATAGCTAGGGCTCTAGGTGAGGGCCAAACCATACACCAAAATAGTAGAATGCGAAGTGAAGTCTCCCACCCAAAGGTTTGGAGTAGTTAGATAGTTAGAGGGAAGCTGAGAGAACTAGGGACCCCAAGAAGTGAGTACCTTAGTGACCCCAGCGACCAGGAGAGCAGAGATAAGTACCTGGTTTTCCCAAGGTCTAAGAAGAGGACTTAGAAAATTGATTGTGCAAGAACAGCTTGAGATCAGAGGAAACCAAAGGTGGATTCTGGAAGAAGAGGACCTACAAAAGAAGGGGACAGAGGCCAGTCAACAATGGAGCGTACAGTCAGGGCAGGAGCCACTACCCAACCTTCTGTGGATGTAGAACCGGGTCGATGGGGGAAGAAGAAGACCAGCTGTGGAGTCCAGGAACTGCAGAGGAGTACTTGCAGCAGTGCAGATGGTATCCCACATCGGTCGTCGGGTCGCAGATGAGCAGTGGGTTAGGAGAACCACCAACAAGCCTTGGCAAATGGAAAAGGAGGCAAAAGAAGAGGCAAGGCTGAAGAGAACCAGCAAGGTCCAGGGGACTCGACCCTTGGAAGGGAGTCCGGGTTGACCCTCAGCAGTTGGGAGAGTCAGCAGAAGCAGTCACAGCCTCCACAGGCAACCCACTGGCAGCAGGCACAGTAAGTTTCAGTGACGCCCAATCAGCACACCTGGAGAGGAGTCCTACATCGCTGAAACAGCAGAGGAGAGCCTGTCCTTGCAAGGATGAATTACTGGGGGCTGGGACTATTCAGAGCCTGAAGATCCCTTGGAGCGGGAGGCAACAAGCCTTGGTTGCTGCATGAGTCACGGTGCACTGGGGTACTGTCCTGCAAGGAGAAGAAAGGGCTTGCTGTCTCCCAGGTTGGATAGCAGGCAGAGAGGACCAAAAGGACCACTCCAAACCACCACCTATGATGCAGGATCCACACCGTTCCAGAAGAGAGCAGATCCACGCAGCTGGACAACGTTGCCGTAGGTGCCTGCAGATGCAGGGGAGTGACTTCTTCACTCCAAGGGATATTGCTTCTTGCTTCCTAGTGCAGCTGAAGTCTTGCTGACCCCAGAGGATGCACAGTGGGCGAAATGTGGCAGTTGCTGATAGGAGCCGAGAAAACAATGTTGCAAGGCGAGGTCATCTCAGGAGTTGCAGTCTTGTTGGTTCCTGAAGTGTCCAGTTGTGGTTCCAGCGGCCGGGAGCATAAGTAAACAATGCAGAGGAGTCCTGCATATTGAATCTGGGTATCCACCTGCAAGGGAGTCCCTAAATAGCCCTCAAAGGTGGTTTGGTCACCCTGCACGGTGACCACCTACCAAGAGGGGTTTCTGACATCACTTGCCTGACCTGGCCACTCAGATTCACCCAGGGGCCTCTACATATCTTGGTTTCAAAATGGCAGGATTTGAAGGCTACCTGGAGGAGCTCTGGGCACCACCCCTGGGGTGGTGATGGACAGAGCAGTGGTCATTTCCCTTCCCTTTGTCCAGTTTCACGCCAAAGCAGAGATTGGGGGTCCCTGAGCCAGTGCAAACCGGTTTATGCAAGGACGGCACCAAATGTGCTCTTCAAAGCAAACCGGAGGCTTGGGGAAGCTCCCCCTCCCAACCCTTGTAACATCTACTTCCAAGGGAGAGGGTGTTGCCTCCCCTCTCTCACAGGAAATCCTTTGTTCTGCCTTCTCCTGCCTGAGCTGGTCAAGCAGCATGAGGGCAGAAACCTGTCTTAAGGGCTGAAGCAGCGTCGGCTGCCTGGAAAACCCAAGTAGACAGGTGCGAGCAATACTGGGGTGTCCTCTAAGGAGCCCCCAGAGTGCATAGAATCATGCAATCAATACTGTTGCCAGTGTTGGGGTATGATTCCGACATGTTTGCAACCAAACATGTCCAGGTTCGGAGTTACCATTATGTAGCTAGTGACCTGTGTCCAGTACACAGGCAAAATTGCTTCCCCATGCTTATGAAGTCCAGTGCAAGGGAACTGGAGTTTGTAGGGGAACCTCTGCTCATTTAGGGGTGCCCTCACACACAGGGACCCGCACCCTGCCCTTTGGGCTTTAAGGGCCTACTATAGCGGTGACTTACAGTGACCTGGTGTAGTGACCTGTGGTGAAAGAGTGCATGCAACTTTTCATGCAGGTTGCAATGGTAGGCCTGCAGACACATTTTGCATGGGCTCCCATGGGTGGCGTAATACATGCTGCAGCCCATGGGGGACCCCTGGTGTCCCAATGCCCTGGGTACATTAATACCCTATACTAGGGACTTATCAGTGGACACCAGTATGCCAATTGTGGAGTGCACAAATGTCCAAGGTAACCACATTTGGAGGGAGAGAGCACAATCACTGTGTCCTGATTAGCAGGATAACAGTGAAGACGGTCTAAGCACGCTGATAGCAGGCAAAAATAGGGTACTTTCCTAAACCAGGGCCCCAGGGGACTTTCAAAGAACTTGCAATGGTGGTGGCTATCTTGGATTCATGGAGTATTAGTTTCTCATGCTTCAAACCATTCTTTGTCAGGCAGTCAAGCTTTATAGTTGCTGTAGCAAAATACATATTGCCTGGACTGAAATACAAAGCTACACTCGGAGCTATAAAAGACTTTCATATTTGAAATAAATATTTGCTGTAGCATTGCATTCAAGAATTTAGACTTTCAAATTTTGAAGATTGTTTTTTCTGGGATTCATCTTTTTCGAACTATAAACTGTGTTATTTACTAAATGAGAGGTGTAAGAAAGATCCTTATGTATACAGATGTGCTTGCTTTCATAAGTCACAGTTTTGTAAAAACTCATTGACAAGGATGGGGAAGTAATTGTTTGCTTCAAGAAAGGTTTAATTATAATGGGTGTGACAGCTGAAGGGCCCGTTATGTTAAGAATCTTTCACAGCATAGATTTAATGTTCAAATCACTGAAGTTATTTATTTACAGACATGCATAGACATTCTATTATTCTCGTCCATCTATAAATGAGATTATATTTACATTGCAGCTCTAAAAAGTCTCAGAACTCCAACCTCCTACAGAAAGTCTGAAAAACAAAGATTGCTACAAAGTATATTATATGTCTTATTACGGTTTGTGAATTGGTGCGTAGAAGGTGATCCACTACAAGAGTTCTTTCTTGTTTTAGATATCAGTGCTTTTGCTCAGTAGGGCAAACGTGGATCCCTTGCTCACTGTGCTACTGGATTCAAGCTAGTCTGGCTGAAGAGGAGTGATACCCCAAAACCTGTACCAGAATGCTTGTTTCTGAACCAGGGAGGTCCTGACCTGGCAGTTCAGGCTGGACTGTTCCCTTGGGGAGCAGGGTCAAGACTGATTTGCATGTGGCTGGGTCCACACTGGGGTGGCATGGTGAGCAAAAGAACAATGGATTTAACCCAGATCTGTGACTGGGAATGAGTGAATAGTTTCAGCACACTGTCCATCATCTCTTTGTGTGTTGTCAGAAGGCCAAGCCCATCTGTAGGACCAGGTGGAGTAAAGATACTCATGGCCTGATTTATGAAAAGTTAGTGCCACCTTTGCATCATTTTTTTACGCAAAAGCGGCGTCACAAAATGACGAAATGGTGGCGCTAACTTTTCATAACTCTGGGCCCCGTGTCTCTGTTCTTTCGATTCTACCCTTCCACAGCAAAGTACTTCTTGTATCATTAGTCGTTGTTTTGAGTTAGTGAGGAAACGTATGTCTCTCCTGTTGGATCCAAATTACCAGGTTAGCAGCGGCCGCCACAAATTTCAAGGGGAGGGACAGGGTGGCGGGGGGCAAATAAAAAAAATATAATACTGCCGCTCAGACACAACGCTGGGGTCTGTGCAGTTTCTCCAGCCCGGGCTGGAGAAACCTAAGTGCGCCTGTGTGTTTGGCCGGCATGAGACGGACGGCCAAACACACATGCGCACTTAGTGCACTCCACTTCTCCCCCCCACCTCCCATGGCCCAGGCCCAGCCCACCCTGAACACGCTTCTGGCTGAGCCAGCAGATGAAAGCTAAAATGATAATATAATTAAAAATTGTTTTATCTTTCATCTCCTGGCTTAGCCAGGGGGACGATGCTCCTTCGCCTTTGCGAAGTAGCGGCCCTGCAGGTTAGTGCAAATCTGATAAAGGAACAGTGGTTATTAAAACATTTTCAGCATGAAATAAAGGTATCAATACCAGGGATAATGCTTGGGAACATTCCCCTTTCATTCAGAAAGGAGTTAAAAGACATGCTTAATGAGTAGTATAAACAGGGTTACAGTTTCAAAGTAGAACATCCAGTTTTTAGAGCTAAGAAAAAGGGGATCCCTCGGGCTATGAGCGGATGTATGCCACTTAGCACCACTGCCAGTGGCTCCATACCTAATGAAAACAACAGAGATGACAGTGGGTACGCCTGCCTTCTTCCTTTATGCACTTCCCACACCTTTAACACTTTTTTGCCATCATGGACCCTAGCCATAGGCATATTGCAAAGCATTCAAATCCACACCAATATTTGGTCCAAAATCCTCTCATTAGTGCAAGGGATAATTAATTCCACCCAAGTGTCAAAGGCTTTCACTGTATCTGTGAAGACTAAAGCTGGTTGGGGCCCATTCAGGAATTGATTGTTCAATTGATGGAATAGTCTTCTGACATTGGGTGAGGTGTTTCTGCCTGACACATCAACTGTTTGGAAACCTAAAGGTTGCAAAGAAGTAAAGCCTGTTGTTTGATGGGTAGGCAAGATAAGATTACATTTAAAATCAGAGTATATGGGGCGCTTCATTGGGGAAGTAGTGTTCAAACCAAGCAGTCATTGGTTTCTGTTTTGGAATTATCTAACCTAATTGTAAGGATGCTGTAGGAGGTTGGCTCTGTATCTACTATTTCAAAGTGAGAGATAGTGTGCACAGAGTCCAAGGGTTCCCCTTAGAGGTTGATAGTGGCAAAATTAGATAATACTAATGCTCTATTTTGTGGCAGTGTGGTCGAACAGTAGGCTTATCAGAGGGTAGTCTTAAGCATTTGTTGTACACACACAGGCAATAAATGAGAACACACACTCAAAGACTTAACTCCAGGTCAAAAGGTTTTTATATAGAAAATATTATTTTCTAAATTTATTTTAGAACCACAAGATTCAGAATTCAAGTAGGTACATAACTTGTAAGGTACTTGGCATAGGTAAATATGGAACTTTGAATTAAAACAGTAATGTACACAGTTTTGGCAAAAATGGCAATAAGCTATTTTAAAAGTGGATACACTGCAAACATCAACAGTTCCTGGGGGAGGTAAGTATTGGTTAGTTTTTCAGGTAAGTAAAGCACTTACAAGTTCAGTCTCCGGGCCATAGACATCCCACCGTTGGGGGTTCAAGTCAACCCCAAACACCCAGCACCAGCAACACAGGGCCGGTCAGGTGCAGAGGTCACAGTAGGGCCCAAATTGCATAGCCAGTGGCAAGACAGGTGGCCATCCAAAGACCCCCCTCATTCCACTTCCAGTGGTGGGGGTCCCCTTTTAGAGAGTGGGGGTGGACAGAGTGGGTCCAATTGAACCTCCCACAGCATCAGGGAACCAATATATACTGGTAGTATTGGATCTTGCTACCAAGTACCCTGAGGCAATTCCCCTTCGGTCCACTACTGCCCCTGCAGTAGGCAAAGCACTCATAGTTATTTTTACCAGTGTGGGAATTCCTAAGGAGGTGGTTTCTGACAGAGGTGCCAACTTCATGTCAGCTTACCTGAAACATATGTGGAATGAGTGTGTGGTGACTTATAAGTTCACCACACCATACCATCCACAAACTGGGCAAAGATGAGGGCCACCTGCTGTTCACTCCTGCACCAGTAGTTGGTTTCTCTCTGGCCTGGGGGCTGCGGGTGCAGTGCTTCTTCCAGGTGTCGGGTTCCTTTGTTACCGGGCAGTCGCGGTCAGGGGTCCCTCTGGATCCTCTCTGCAGGCATCGTGGGGGGTGCAGGGAGGTTGTCTCAGGGTGTCCACGCCATGGGAGTCGCCTGGGGGTCCTCTCTGCAGTGTTGGTTCTTCTGGACATGAGCCGGGCCCGTCGGGTGCAGAGTGTTGGGGACTCACGCTTCTGGAGTGAGGTTGGAGTCCCTTTAAAGATGGTTTCTTTGTTGCTGCTTCAACAGAGCTGCTGTCCACAGGAGTTTCTTGGTCCTTTGGGTGCAGGTCAGTCCTCCAAGTCCTCAGAGGTCGCTGGACCAGCTGGATGCGTCGCTGTGCAGGTTCTTTGAGTCTGGCGATAGGCCGGTAGGGGCCAAGTCAGTTGTCGTCTCCATCGTCTCTGCGGGGCTTTCAGGTCAGCAGTCCTTCTTCTTGTAGTAGGTCATCAGGAATATGAGTTCCTGGGTTCAGGGTCACCCCTAAATACTCGATTTAGGGATGTGTTTAGGTCTGGGGGCAGTGGCCAATGGTTACTGTCCTTGAGAGTGGTACACCCTCATTGTACCTCCTCCCTGTGGGGTGGGGGGCACATCCCTAATCCTATTGAGGGGAATCCTCCAAAACAAGATGGAGGATTTCCTAAGGCAGGGGTCACGTCAGTTCAGGACACCTTAGGGGCTGTCCTGACTGGAGGGTGATTCCTCCTTGTTTTTCTCCTTATCTCCTCCGGACTTGCCGCCAAAAGTGGGGGCTGTGTCCGGAGGGGCGGGCATCTCCACTAGCTGGAGTGCCCTGGGGCGCTGTAGCACCAGGCTTGAGCCTTTGAGGCTCACTGCCAGGTGTTACAGTTCCTGCAGGGGGAGGTGTGAAGGACCTCAACCCTGTACAGGCTTTGATCCTGGCCACAGAGTGACAAAGACACTCATCCTATGTCTCCAGAAACCCGTCTGGATGTGGCATACTACTATAGGAATCACTAGTCCTTAAGGTGAGTATTTTGAAAGGAGGGTTTCTGCAGTTCTAATTGACAACTCAGTCTAATTCCTGTGACTGGATATTAAAAGCTTGTCTAGAATCACCAATGCTGAGGCATCATAATACCACCCCCACAGTTAGGGTCAGGTCAACTGAGCCAATAGTCTTGTCAAGGAAACCATTCAGTTGGACTGGACCGAGAAGTACTTAAGCCAAGTGAGCAAGGTTGCAAGCTTATAGCATGAATCTTGATAGTACCTCAGGAAAGACTCTCAGTTGCTCATGGTAATCTTTGTGGGATTCAAGCTGTTTCCATATTAGGTCAATCTGTGTGAAAAGGGTAGCAACATAGTACAAATGAATGGAAGAAAGATTGCAAAAGCACACATATGCAATCAGAGACCAAGAAATGGTCCAACAATTAATGCAAGCCTGAGAGAAATAAAAATTGCTATATGTGATTTAGTGAACTTGAAAAGCCCTGGTTCAAGTTGGAGGACATGTTGTAAGACCACTCTTGCATTAAGGCTCTTCTCATATGCAAGGAATTACTGGCCATATTCTTGCACTGGTAGTTGGTGTCTTCATGAAACATAGGCAGTCCTGATGTTACGAGGTAAGCTTTCTCTATCAACCTTCTCTTTTTTCCACCAATTATGAAGCAGGTCAAAGGTCACTAGGTGTATAAGAGATAATCTGCCCTTTTCGAATGAAGGGTGTTTTGACTGCTTAATACTAACTAGAAAACCTTAGACATAATATTATGCAAGAGATCACCCGTGGGAAAGGGAGTGAATGGTTCCATTGTGCAGTTGGTGGTACCTATGATCTTTGCACAGTCTGGGCCTGCACTGCCCACAACCCCCACCAAGGTCCAGGCATAGGCGTGGCTGGAGCATACTCCGTTTCTGGTGGAGTATTGAGGTGGGATGTAGCAGGGGCACTTTGCAGAGCGCACATGCTTCCTTGTTACTCGTTTGCCTCCTTCTGTGCGCTCGCCCTGTTTTGAGCCTAATGACTCAGTGGTGGCTAGCCTTCTTACGGCTTTGTAGGCAAACAGTCTCAGCCAGCAGCTCTATTTCTGGAGCCTAGAGGAGGCCTCGCACTATATGACTGCCTGCAGATCACTCCTCCCATCACTCATTGATGCTGCCACTGCAACGTGAGCCAGGAGGAAAGGAGCCACTAAACCACCAATGCCCGCAGATAAGATGATAGGGGGAAGATGCAGACCTTAAGGCCCATATTTATACTTTTTTAGCGCCGCATTTTTGCCGTTTTTTGACGCAAAAACGGCGCAAACTTTCAAAATACAATTGTACTTTGCAAGTTTGCGCCGCTTTTCCGGCAAAAAATGACGCAAATGCGGCGCTAAAAAAAGTATCAATATGGGCCTTAGTCTCTATCATGATCCAAAGTTCCCCAGTTCAATGTTCCAAGGCTTTGAAATGAGCAAGTAAAATGACTCTTCTGGTACCTACAGATTTTTATTTTATTTTCGTTTACGGTTTTGAAACAAATCTGCCAACAAATATACACGAAAGTAAGTCAGTGTGATCTTAAAGGTCACCATCTATTTGTTATGTATGGCTCTTACAGAGAGCCTTTATCATGTATCTCAGTTTCTAAATCTCAAAACCCACTGCTATGACATAACAACAGTTGATTACAGAAGTGGTTACCCACTGTTGTGATGTCATAAGGTATTCCAGGCAAGGCTGACAGGCCTCCCTGAGAGCCTGTGAGCACAGCGCTGCTGATCTGCTTTACCTGAACGTGGAAAGCACAGCTGCATGAGGGGGAAGAAAGGCTGGGGAAGTGGTGAGGGTTGGTCAAGATGTCAGGTGAGATTTTTTTAAAAACGTTTGGGACAGGGATACATAACAGAGGCCATGTTATGTATGTATCCCGCATTACCAACTGCCACTGCGTTGGAGTTGAAAGAAGGGGCCATTGATTTTGGGGGCCATACATAACATAAGATTATAGATGCATAAAAAGCAAATTATGGGGATGTTTTTCACCTCAGGGTTCTGAGTGACTTCATAGAGAACTTGAGCTTCGCTTCCTTGTCTATTTGATGACACTCAGAACCCTGAGGTGAAATACATCCATGTAATTCACTGTTGACCATTTATAATTCTGTATATTAGACAGGGCTTTCAGTGATAGATCTGGTAACTATTTGAAGCTGTGGGCCTCGTATATAATAGAATTAATAACATACACATATTTGTGGTACCAGTAATGGAAAACAATGATTTGCATGATGATGATAATAGAAACAACAAAGTGAAGGGAGGAATGCATCATTCTTCATTGATCTAAGAGGAGTTGGTTGGCTGGCAACAGATGGGTTATGAGCATGTGCAACTACAAGAAGGGACTGCAGTTAAAAATAAACAAGCCAGTCTGAGCCGAATACTAATCTTTTGAGAACTGTTACAAACTTGTAGAGAATTAATTCTTAATAATGTTTCAGTAAATAATGGGGACTGTCTGTGTTCCACAAAATGTATTGTTGATATAGTTGCGCTGGGTTTTGACAACATGGACCATATTCTGTATATTACCATTTTGTGAAAGGAAGTTGTATTGTGTGTCACTTACAATGCACATTATTTTGCTGAACATCAGGAGCAAACCTTGGAATATTTAAAGTAAACTTTTTATGACCAGGAATATGCCAGTACCAGACTATAATATCCTGTAAGGCTTCACAATCTTCCAACAAGAATGGTCATTGTAGTTAGATTTCAAAAGGGCAGCTTTCTGGGGAAAGTTGGTGTGCCGTGGGGGTGATGCCCTGGTAAAGAGCTGTTAATGCAGTGTTTTTGCAGCATTGGTGACATTTGTCCCCCTTTTTTTAAAAAATATTGTTTTTCTTGAATATAATCATATTTTACACTATTAGGTACATAGATAAAGATGCATGTCCGTTTTTATGTTGTGCCTTGACAGTGCAGCTATTGCTAGACAACTGAGTGAGCATCACTAGGAAGGGGCTTTACATTTTGTGGGAGCTAGGTGTACATGTTTTTAATTGAGCAGAAGTTGTGTTCTTCCACACACAAGTGCTTGCTCTCCAAGCAGCTGTGATCATTTTGTTTATTTATCCAGCTATCTTAGCTTGAACGTTAAGGGGCACACACATGGCATCGGAATCCTATTAAAGTGTCTTAGTTGCTATATCAACAGACAGATGGGAGGAGGGCAGTCATTAACCTGCATGGATTTTTAGGTCTTGCTTGACAGCATCGCTGTCACCATACCTTAAAACCTACATCAATATTATTCTATAGTTACTTGCTTCCACACAAATGCATATATATTCCCATGTTATTTACTTGAAATGTACAACGTTCCTTTAAAGCCAGACCTATTGGCATTTCCTTGCCTGCTACATAATGGCGTTGTTTCCTATATTTCTGTCATCAGACAAGCAAAGCCTGTCCTGTGCTATAAATGGATCTATGAGTTCCTATTAGTACCCTTTGGGAAGGGGTAGCTGCGTATCTAGTAATCATTCATATCATGCCACACATACACACATGGTACAATACAGTAATGCAGTTCATAGAAATGGGTCCAGTAATCACTCAGTTGTTATGGGTCACCACTACATGCAGGATCCGGGAGGAGATACTAGGTCTAGAGCTAAGTGGATACCCATGACTACTGTCTGAGCACGCTACCCATACCCTTATGGGGCATCATCTTAACACAAAGGGAATGGAGGGGAGAGAAAAAAGACCTAGACCCCATAGTGTCACCACAAGATACACAACCAAGTACACAAGGATTATGGGGTGTTTAAGTGGGTACCAAATACAGGAAAGTTACCCTGGACCCTCTGTGTGTCCCGAACTGCAAGACTTGTTCGTGTGCTAAATGTGGCTGTCCGGAGGGGAATTTATCCTTATGGACTAGGTGGTCTCACATACTATATAGTGTCATGCTTCATCATTTGACCACTTAGCCCCATCCAGGCAGGATAGTACCACCTGGACGGACTCAACCTCACTGTTAAAAGAACTCTGAGAAAGTGCAGAGATAAAGATTATCTGGATAGAAGTGGGATCCAGTTGTACTACAGAAAATATAAAATCACCTAATCAGTCACCTGTGTTATATTGCACCTTTATTCGTGGTGACTGTCGATGAGATTAAAAACAAATGGTGGGACACCTATGGAGGGTAATGATTCAAAGGGTCACCTACTGTTCACTGGCCAACATGTTTCTGCCCACTAACTAGAGCCAAAGGAGTTCTGGGGGCATTCATCAGTGCCTAGGATCCCTAGATTCCTGCACTAACAAGTCGTGTGCAGAGGGAAAGAGGGCAGCTACTTCAGTAGGAGGTGGCCAGATAGAGCTAATGGAAAAAGGACCTACCTGTGGAACACTTAACCACGAGGGCCTACATATAGAAGAGAAGGGATGTTTAATTAAGACGTACCGACTACAAGTGCTACACAGCAAACCACAGCACACAAAGAAGTGAAAGAGCATGCTCGAACAAGCAAATAATCATGCAACATCTTTACAAATAGTCACAGTCAGTGTGGGATATAGTGCCACAGATTGCGGGAGGGAGAAGAAAAGATAGTCCCTTACCCTATCACTACAGGGCAAATCGCCCCGGGTCTAGGGGTCAGGGGTGTCCCCTTATAGTCACACACTGTATATGGGAGAGAAATGCCAAAAGCCCAGTACTAGGAGGCAGACAGAAACATTATATAATGCCAAAGGAAGAAAGAAAGAGGGGAGCATGGAAGGTGAGCCATGGGTGGAGTTTAAGTAAATGCCAGAGCCCCCACTAGGACGTGAGAAATGAGGCAGGCGCGTAATTAAGTAAATGCCAGAGCGCCCGCAAGGTCAGGTGAAGTTTATGGTGCCCCCTCTTGATGAAGGCCTCATGATGCCCAGTGTATCAAAAAATGAGATAAATGCCAAGTGGACACGGGTTGTACCAACATAAAACATAGAACATAGAGAATTGCCAATATGCAGAGCGAAATAAGATAATTGTCTGTGATGGCTGCCAATTTAAAAAATGAACTATGCAGACAGTACATAAAACAAGACGCAAGATCTTTGTGATGGCCGCCATTCACATATGAGCTATGCAGACAATGTATAAATAGAACTAAAGAAAAGAATTGCAAGCGGTGTGGTCTTATCTGTCCAAGGGAGCCACCCCTGGCCGTCGTGGAGGGTAGAGCGCAGGTCGCGGAGAAAGCCCAGTGTAGACTCACTGCTTCAAAGGGTGACGCTCTTGTGCGCACCTAATCCGACTCCCTCCCCGACCGTGAGTGAATTTCGGTCGGGGAGGCTTGGATGATAAGTAACCTGCCGTTCGGCGGTTGTGCTGACGCTGGAGAGAGCAGAGCGTGGCAGCATGGGGCGTGGCTGCGCACGGACTGATGGAGCATGGGAACTGTAGTCCCATGTCTCCCAGTGTTCTCGACTCTAAGGGAGAGCGCCAGGAGCGGGGGCGCCCACCCCCAAGGGGAACCATGGAAGCAGTGGTCCCATGAACACGCTGGAGAGGCAATAAAGAGAAAGAGAAAAAGAGAAAAGAGAAAGAAGGGGAGAGAAAGAGGGGGTGGGGGAGAAAGAAAGGAAGCGGATAAAAAGAGGGAGGAAAGAAAATGCAGAACAACAGAAGGGGCAGGGGTGTGGCTTGGGTGGGTCAGGGTATAGCAGTTGAGGGGGGAGAGAAAGAGGCGGGGGAGGGAGGGGAAAAAAGAAAGGCGGAAAAAAGGGGCATCAGGCATCCACTATTTAAGTGAACCCACTTCTATGAACTGTATTATACCATGAGTGTATGTGTGGCATGGTATGAATGATCGCTAGGGACTCACAGATCCTGATCCTGATGAAAGCCACTGTATTGGGGTACATGGCAGAAACTAGTTGATCATATTTAAGGCTAAGGAGTGATGGTAACTCCATTTAACCTGTCTTCCCCTCTCTTTTTAAACTTGCCAGAATGATCCCGACAGAAACACTGATATATGCAATTTTAATCATCACTTATTATAGATCCCCCACACCCTTTTCCTTAAAAAGTGCTCCCTTGTAAGGAAAAAGGTCTTAGCATACCCCATTCCTCATAGCATTGGGAAGAACTTGATGATTAAGCATGTCACTGAAAAACATTAAGTGAGTGGGAGTTCCTTTTAAGAAAAAAAAATGTTCTCCTAGAATGAGTGGGCTCCTTTTAAATTATCAAATGTTGACTCTCTTGTGATTATTACATTGTACAGAGGAGGGGGGGGGGGGTCTCAACCTCCTGTTTCCCTGTTTCCTCTCTTTCCCGATCCTTATATGACATTTCATCCTAAACATTGGAAAAAATATTTCAGTGGTATCACTACTACAGTTTTGCTTCTGAACATTTAAGACTGGTGTACAATTTATACTCTTTAATACTGTAAACGTTGTGTAATTGAGCAGTACCACTGCTGTAACTAGTACTTAATTTGAGCAAGTGATTGCAGGGGGGGACCACTTATTCTATGATTTATCGGTTGGGCTCTTCTGACAGAGGTTTCAATGCTGAAGTTCAGTGGACTCAGCTTTAAACATTTTTTACAAGTGACCGGAACATAATATATTGTTTGCTTCTTCTGGGTAGGCATAATCTGTTTGCAAACTCAGGTTACTTACCCAACTTTCTTTCACCCCATACAGGATGCTATAAGCAGTTTTTTTCATCAGCAGTATATTTAATATGCCTATTCTCCAGACACAGAATTGCCCATATAGCTATGATATGACGCACTTGTTATGTTACATTCAGTTACAAGTTATTTGTCATCCTCAGTTTGGTTTCTTCTCAAAACAAACAATAAATTATTCGCATTTATTTTAGCAAATTTGTCTCTTAACCTTCCAGTGATTGGCTCTCCCCTTTTTTTGCAACCACTTCCTCCTAAATAGTAGGGAAATCACATTTCCCATCATTCTGAGTGTGACTGCGCGGGAGTGTTATAATGTTGTGCACGTCATTTTTTGGGCATTCATACCCATCTCCAATGCGCATGTCCATGTCGGGGTTGAGATGAATTAAAATGAATTAAAGTCTAAATTTTTCATCATGCATAGCAATGCAAAGCATTTGCACCATGCCTCATGGGGAAATGTCTAAAAGCTTGCACCCGCAATCTCCAGTGTCCACTATACGGCAGCCAGGGTCCTAGAAAGTGTAAATAGCAATGTTTAATCTTGTTTAATCTTGCTTCATCTGCAACTAAAATCGTGCAGGTGCCCAAGCAGCTCCAATTAAATGTGCACACGCAGAATACCAACGCAGCGTAATCCTAAAACCATCTCAGGCCTCTTTAATCCATTTATAGCCACTCCCTGCCCCTTTAGCTCTCTCATGCAGCTTTCTGCTTTCTCCCTTTGTGACACTTTTTAGTTTTTTCTCTTCTTCTGTCTTTCCCATATGTATCTTTTGCTCACAGTAAATGCCTAATGCAGAAAAATAAGTGCTAGCCCCAAACAATAAGTGCCGGTGCCATGTACTGGAAACCACTGGCTCAAATTAAGCACTATGTTTACCCCTTGATGACGTAAGCAGGGCTGGTTCTAGGATTTGTGGGGCTCCGGGCAGATTAAGGACATGCGGGGCTCCTAAAATTTGCAACCAGCGTATCCTTACAGGAAGTGACATCACAGGAAGTGACATCAATTGACCATAATTTCTGTAGCATTGCTGAAGCCACTTTGCAAGAACCCACTTACATAGTGTGGATATCAGTAAAATGGCTAAAATATAATTAATTATCTTACTAAAATAAGTAGATATATTTGAAATCTTTATAAAGTGGAAATACATTAAATTAATCAAACTAGGTGTAAAAGCCAGGCCTACGTTTCTGCAAAACTGATATAATTACTTCGATGTTCACTAATTGATTCCAGAACAGTGCATGTCTTCGGACAGTGTAATTGTTAAAGCAGAAATCTCGGCTATATTTTAGGCACAACAGACTAGATAGCTGATTTCATACTTTAGGTTGATGAACCGAACCTGCTTTAAATAAAACGTCAGAAGCATAAAATCAAACATCAAGCAATGCACTATACATCATTATAAAACACACCATGATCAATGCAGCCATTAATAATCACACCAGTTTATTAGAAAGTTAAAATGTTTATTTCCCTATATTAACAATGCTAAAGTCACAAATATTATTCTCAAGTTCAATTGATACATATAAAGAAACAATAAATGCTGATTTAGTTGGTGGATGAACCTAAGCTTAATCAGCGCAATGAGAATTATTATTTCAATAGAGAATACACATAACCATAGCAATAGAATCTGAGCAAGAGAAATTAAATACATTGAATCAACAAACGAAAAAGTCAACGACTATTCATGAGTATCAAAACAGCAGCAGTATTAAAACTCTATTGTAATCAGCAACAACTTCTACTTCATCAGGAGGACAACAGCGTCAGCATCAGGTCAGGAACAATGTAGGGAGACCGTTTAGAGTTTGGACTATAAGATTACTAAACCATCAAAGTATTAGTTCAGTATTGAACAGCTATAATAAACTCAGAAAATAATAAAACACTAGAATATCAGTAGACTAACTGGTAAAGCATGAAATGTCAAAGTCACATTTGTCTTGTGACAAATCACAAGAATGCAAATTAAAGTCTCTGGAAACAGGAAGCAAGAGTCTGAGCTTCAAACAGAAATGTCTATTCGCTGCTGCTCTTCTTGCATGGGTCAGGTTTATACTAAATGTATCTTGCACACTTCCCTCGTCGGTTGCGATCTGTAGGCCCATTTTGTTTGGCATCTTTCGGATTTGCTGTTGCTGGACAGTGATTACAAAATATGGAAACATTTCTTGTTGCACCATTTCCCTCTAGCTAGAAAAACACATGAGTTAGAAACATAATTACAGACAAATATGTAAATTTAATGAATTGGAGTCTGTTAGGCAATGGACAGAAAGTCATAAGGAAGGAGTACACATTAGAAACATTTAATACAGATTACATTGTACAATGACCTTGTTCTGCTTCAAGCCCAGCAGAGAACAAGAAATACTCATATTATTTCAGTGTTTATTTTAGCAGAGAAGATGTTCTTAAAGAGACAGAATATTTTTCATTACAGTGTTAGTACAACATTAGAAAACATGTGCAGGCCTTTCACTTGATGGCGGCCACTAAGTAAAGCACAATTTTCATGCTAACATTAAATTACAATCAAATTATTTCACACGTCAGTACATTAGTATGATTACATAAAGACAAATTATTCACTCTAAATTGTGTGCTCTCACAATCCTTCCTCTGATGACTATATATGTCATCACACAAACCCCAACTAAATTTCTTTATGTAATTTCATTATTCAGAATTTAGTTACATCCATATTTCTATACATTTTGTTTCTTCTTGAACTTTTCCCATAAAGTTTTTCCATTTGAATATCTACACTTCTCTAATTCTTTTCAAATCTTCTTCTTTTGATCATTTGAAATAATTTGTACATTCCCCAAATTCCAATTAGACAAAACACAATAATTGAAACCCATTTTACTAATTTTAATTTAATTCCTAGATTGCCAGGCCAATTTCCCACTGAAGCAATTCCCTTGCCTCGCTTTCCCAAATAGTAGTTTCAGTCAATTCTTTTAGTTCTGTTTATGTTTTGTTAAATTATTAATCAAACTTCTGACTAATCTGCTTGTCTCCAGTATGTATGAACAACAGTGACGCAGACCTAACAATTTACAAACTCCGCCCTCTTTTGCTAAGAGAATGTCTAACACAAGACGGTTCTGAAAAGTTATATCTATTGTCCTAGCCATTTCAGTATCTAAGAGGAGAATAGCTCCTGAATAATCTGTCAACATGTTATCCACAACCGTGGACAACTTTTGTATTTTCATTGAATTCAGAACAACTCCCATTGAAGGAATTATTGCTCCAAATATGTCTCTCACAATGCTAGAAACTGATTCTCACTTGTGTCTCGGTGGTATTTCAGTAAATTTAGGAAACTTACTCAAATCATCAGGTTGATACATTTTCGGGAAAACTATTTTCAAATAACATGTACCATACCATCCTCTAGGAAGATAGTAATTTTTCCCACAGATGTGATAGAACTCAGGCCCTGGTGGGTAAACAGGTCAGGTTATTCCGATGTACAAAAGCGGTTCTAAAGATTAATGTAGGTTCAAAGAAACCCTTTACTATCTCTATGTTATAATCCCTAGCTATATTATTGAGATCCTTAATGATAGGCACAAAAGAAAACACAATGTCCACGTTTGAGTGGAAATATTGGCTATACTCCTGGTTATAGAATCGTGTTAGTAAAAGACTACAACTTATGCCATATGTTAGAGGCAACCTGTGATAAGCAATTCCCTCCTTAAGAGGCTGGAATCTGCGTACAGACATAGGGGGTCATTCTGACCCCCGCGGGTGGCGGTCGCCGCCCGCCTGGAGGGATCCGCCATATGGCCGCTCCGCGGTCGAAAGACCGCGGAGGCCATTCTGGCTTTCCCGCTGGGCTGGCGGGCGACTGCCAGAAGGCCGCCGCCAGCCCAGCGGGAAACTCCTCCCCACGAGGAAGCCGGCTCCGAATGGAGCCGGCGGAGTGGGTATGTGTGACGGGTGCAGTGGCACCCGTCGCGTATTTGAAATACAAAGCGGGGCCCTCTTATGGGGGCCCCTGCAGTGCCCATGCCATTGGCATGGGCACTGCAGGGGCCCCCAGGGGCCCCACAACACCCCATACCGCCATCCTGTTCCTGGCGGGCGACCCGCCAGGAACAGGATGGCGGTATGGGGTGTCAGAATCCCCATGGCGGTGCAGCAAGCTGCGCCGCCATGGAGGATTCTGCAGGACAGCGGAAAACCGGTGGGAGACCGCCGGTTTTCCTGTTCTGACCGCGGCTGAACCGCCGCGGTCAGAATGTCCTGAGGAGCACCGCCAGCCTGTTGGCGGTGCTCCCGCATCCCCGGCCGCCGGGGTCGGAATGACCCCCATAATTTCTTGCATCCATTACATCAACATACTCACGCAATAATAAAGTTCTTTCTCTTCATGTAAGTATCTCTCATCTATTTTAAACCTATCTATTTGCTGAAAGAGTAGGAATTGATTTTAAAGGAGTAATAGTTGTATGTACAGCTATGGTATGGTTGGCTCCATTTGAATCAAAGACACTCACAATCAATAACAAACATACTATTGCTCCAACAATTGCCAAACCAATACCTATAAATTTGCAAGTCTATTGTTAGTGTGCTATTTGCTAAAGTTTCCCATGGTCTGTTAAGAATCAAAAGTAAAAGCAAAAACAAAAGTATGACTATGCAGCAAAAATCAAAGCAAAAACAAAAAAGACAAACATTTTCGATTCTTCAATCTTCTATTCGTCCTATTTTTTTTTTCTTTTTCAAAAGTTCATTCACACTATCAGGACCCTTTGTCAGAGTTTGATAAAAGTTGTCAAAATCAGTTTAGCATCTTGTAAAATTAGGTTATCAAAGTCTTTTCAGATACGATTCAACAAAGTCTTTTCATTTAGTTTTCAAATTTTCAATTTTTCTCAACAATCTTCATCAGCTTTCTTCATGTACCAAAATAGGAACTCTGTCAAAACAAAAATTAAAACATTCTTCTTGCCATTCATTAGTAGTTGTACATGCCCATTCAGGACCAGAGCATCTTTTGCTGGCAACTCTTTTCCTTTTCAATTTTCGACCACTACTGGCTTCTCTTTCATTGAGATATTCTTCCTGAATTGGTGGCACCACGTTCATCTTTCCTGCTTCTGAGCTTGTCTCATGCCAGTTGTCACCTTTCAGAGGTTTTCTCGTTAATGCTCTTTTCAGAATTGGCTTGGATCTGTCTCAACTCCTTTTCCATTGGGGTTAGACACATGTTCAGTCTGGTTTCTCATACCATCTGCTTTTGAGGACACCCTCCTCTGAGCAGGTTTTCTCTGGACCGGTACTCTTACTTGTTCTCTTTGGACTGGTTCTTTTATTATTTCATTTGAGGATGATTCGCCCTCATCTACCAGGATACCCTCCACTTTATCTGACTCAGAAGTGGGTAAGTTGACTGGAGCGTTTCCAGGTGTGATCTCCAGCTCTTCTCTTTCTCTTTCTTGACCTGGAATACGCTTAGGGGCAGGTAATCTCAACAGCCCTTCTTCTTGCTCTGTTGGATTATTTACTTTCTGAGTGTGACTTGCGTGGCTCCAGTTCAAGAGCCCTGCACACTTTACAGCTGCAGTTGTTATTAATATCTCCTGGTACGGTCCCTTCCACCAAGGCTCCAAACACGATTTTCTCACATGCTTTTGGATCACAACCCACTCACCAGCCTTCAGGTTGTGCCCTTGACCTTGAGGTGCTTGAAGTGTGGTAGCTTCCACCTAATGAGAGAAAGATCGTACCACATAAGCTAGACCCTTGCAGCAGTCTAACACCATATCATCTGTAATGTTTACAAGAGCATTTGCAGGTACAGCTAGCAATCTCATAGCTCTTCCCCTGAGGATTTCATGGGGTGACAGTCCTGTTTTCTTATCAGGGGTGCTTTTCATTGACATTAGAACCAATGACAAAGCATCTGGCCATCGCAAATTCGTTGATGCACACATTTTCGCCAATCTCGATTTCAGAGTGCCATTCATCTCCTCTACGAGTCCTGAAGCTTTTGGGTGGTAACTACAATGGAGTTTCTGTTCAATGTTTAAGGTTGAACTTAGCAACTTAATCACTTCATTGTTGGAGTGGCTCATATATCTGATTCCAAAGAGACTGGGAAACCGAAACGTGGAATTAACTCTCTAAGTAGTAACTTTGCTACTGTAAGACTGTCATTTCTCCTTGTAGGGTAAGCCTCAATCTAATGACTGAAAATGCACACAATCACCAACACATATTTCAAACCAGCACATGCAGGCATCTCAATGAAATCCATTTGCTTTCTGCTAAATGGTCCTCCAGCCATGCCAATAAGTCCCATATTGACAACTGTCCCTTTGCCAACATTAATTTGCTAACAAACAATGCACCTATGGCAAATTGCTTCGGCAACCTGTCTAAACTTTGGATTGAACCAATGCTGCTTGAAACAGCGGACCACAACATCTCTACCTACTTGGGCTTCTCCATGATAGTATCTGGCCAGTTGAGGCAGTAGACTATTGGGCAGAACTACCTTCCCTTCTCCCATTACCCAAATTTCATCATCCCTTTGGACACATTTTGCATTCATCCAATCTATGCGCTCTTCCTTTCCAACATTATCTTGAAGAGTCTACAACTCTTCTAAAGTGTCAATAATTTGCATGGTAAAACTTGTATAGACTTTTCAGGCAACAATTCCCAGTTTCATTTGAAGAATATGCCGTTCAAGGCGCAAACTTTTGTGACTTGATCTGCATATGCATTTCCCAATGACACATAATCTTGTGATCTCTGATGTGCACTGCATTTCACCACAGCAACCTTTTCAGGCATTTGAATGGCTCGTAACAACTCATAAATTCTCTCACCATTCCTTATTGGTGAACCAGAAGAAGTCAGGAAACCTCTCTGTGACCATATTTGACTAAAGTCATGCACAATGATGAATCCATATTGACTATCTGTGTAAATTGTCACTTTCATTTGGTTTGAAATGTGGCAGGCTCTAGTAAGAGCTACTAATTCTGCTACTTGTGCAGAAAAAACTCGAAGCCATGATGCTTCCAGTACGCCAGTGATAGTACACACTGCATTTCCTGCTCTTCAGGTGCCCAAATTATCTCTCAGGAAGGAACAATCAACAAAGATAATTTGATCATTGTCTTCCAGGCAGGTATCTCTAATACCAGATCTGGGTTTTGTGCATAACTCTGTAATTTCACACTCATGTTCTGTATCATCCAATTTGTCAGAGAAAGTATTCTCAATCGGGAGCAAGGTTGCTGGGTTAAGCACTGTATATCTCTTAATGCTTACATTTGGAGACCCCAAGATTGCGGTCTAATATCTGGTCAGTCTTGAGCTGGTCAGATTCTGAGTTTTAGACCTGGTAAGCAAAACTTGAATTGAATGTGGTACAATTATAGTAATGGGGATAATCCATCACTATGCTCTCGCTCTGAGAGAGGCTCTGCTCAACTACTGCAACGGATCACAAACATCCTGGTAAAGCTGCGCCGACCGAATCCAAAGTAGCTGAAAAATATGTCTCTGGGCGATTTATACCACCATGAGTCCGAGTCAAAACAGGCAAAGAACATGCATCACATTTATGACAAAACAATAAGAAAGGTCTGGTATAGTCAGGCATACCTAAAACTGGAGTTTGACACAAACTTTCTTTCAGTTCATTAACCCCTTCTGTGCCCAGGACGTAATGGTTACGTCCTGAGGCACAGTGCTGCTGTGCCCAGGACTTAACCATTACGTCCTGGGCACACATCCAAGAGGGAGCGCTAGCGCTCCCTCTGTGGGGTTCCACCCTACCCCCCAAGGCAGGGATGGAAGGGGAAGCCCTTCCCCTTCCACCTCCAACCCCCCCACCCCCTGTGACGTCAGCACGCGATTGTGCGCTGTTTGTCACAGGGCCTCCTCCCATCGCACTGGAAGCTCAGCTTCCAGCGCGATTGGAAGAGAAATGCTTTGCATTTCTCTTCTGATCACGTGCGGGAGGCCGAGAGAGGCTTCAAAGGGAAGGAAAGTTATTTCCTTCCCTTTGAAGTCTCTTTCTCTGCGTTTTGGCAGCCGGATAGAAAGCAATCCGGCTGTCAAAACGCCCACTAGACACCAGGGATTTTATTTAAAAAAGGAAACTGGCATGAGGGAGCGACCCCTTGGGCAAGGGTCGCTCTCAGGGGGGGGCATTTTTTTGAAGGCCTTTTCTGCCCCCCCTAGGGGCAGAACCCTCTAGGCACCAGGAATATTTTATTTTTTTTGTTTTAGAGGTGGGGAGCGACCCCTTAGGCAAGGGTCTCTCCCATAGGGGGAAAATTATATTTAGCCCATTTCTGCCCCCGTTGGGGGCAGATTGGCCTATTTTTATGAGGCCAATCTGCCCCCGTGGGGGACAGAAACCACTAGACACCAGGGAGTTTTTTTTTTGTTCGTGAATTTCACGTAAGGGGAGCGACCCCTTATACAAGGGTCGTTCCCCTGGGGGGCAAATTTATTTTAGGCCATTTCTGCCCCCCAGGGGGGCAGATCAGCCTATTTTAATTAGGCTGATCTGCCCCCAAGGGGGGCAAAAACCACTAGGCACCGGGGATTTTTGTTGTTGTTGTTTTACAGATGGGGAGTGTCCCACGGGCAAAAAAAATGTTGTGTTTTTTTTTTTTTGTTTGTTTGGTTTTTTAGAGATGGGGAGTGACCCCTTAGGCAAGGGTCGCTCCCCTGGAGGGGCAAATTGTATTTAAGCCATTTATGCCCGCTTTGGGGGCCGATCGGCCGATTTTAGGTCAATCTGCCCCCAAGGGAGGCAGAAACCACTAGGCACCAGGGATCTTTTTTTTGCGCCGTCACGCAAGGGGAGCGACCCTGTAGGCAAGGGTCGCTCCCCAGGGGGGTGAGGGGGCAAGTTTATTTTAGGCCATTTCTGCCCCCCTGGGGGCAGAAACCTCTAGGTGCCAGGGCTAATTTTTTGTTTGTGTTTTTTTTGTTTGTTTGTTTGTTTTTTTAGAGATGGGGAGCGACCCCTTAGGCAAGGGTCGCTACCCTGGAGGGGCAAATTGTATGTAGGCCATTTCTGCCCACTTTGGGGGCAGATCGGCCGATTTTAGGTCAATCTGCCCCCAAGGGGGGCAGAAACCACTAGGCACCAGGGATCTTTTTTTTTGCGCCGTCACGCAAGGAAAGCGACCCCGTAGGCAAGGGTCGCTCCCCGGGGGGTTGGGGGGGCAAATTTATTTTAGCCCATTTCTGCCCCCCCTGGGGGCGGCTGAGCTAGAGGCCAAAATCCACAGGGAGGCACTTTTCAAAATACACCTCTGTTTTCTGTGAAAAAATGTGATGTGTCCACGTTGTGTTTTGGGCCATTTCCTTTCGTGGGCGCTAGGCCCACCCACACAAGTGAGGTACCATTTTTATCAGGAGACTTGGAGGAATGCTGGGTCAAAGGACATCTGTGGCTCCTCTCAGATTCCAGAACTTTCTGTCACCGAAATGAGAGGAAAAAGTGTTTTTTTGGCCAAAGTTTGAGGTTTGCAAAGGATTCTGGGTAACAGAACCTGGTCAGAGCCCCACAAGTCACCCCATCTTGGATTCCCCTAGGTCTCTAGTTTTAAAAAATGCACAGGTTTGGTAGGTTTCCCTAGGTGCCGGCTGAGCTAGAGGCCAAAATCTACAGGTAGGCACTTTGCAAAAAACACCTCTGTTTTCTGTAAAAAAATGGGATGTGTCCACTTTGTGTTTTGGCCCATTTCCTTTCGTGGGCGCTAGGCCTACCCACACAAGTGAGGTACCATTTTTAACGGGAGACTTGGGGGAACACTGGGTGGAAGGAAATTTGTTGCTCCTCTCAGATTCCAGAACTTTCTGTCACCGAAATGTGAGGAAAATGAGTTTTTTTAGCCAAATTTTGAGGTTTGAAAAGGATTCTGGGTAACAGAACCTGGTCAGAGCCTCACAAGTCACCCCATCTTGGATTCCCCTAGGTCTCTAGTTTAAAAAAATGCACAGGTGTGGTAGGTTTCCCTAGGTACCGGCTGAGCTAGAGGCCAATATCTACAGGTAGGCACTTTGCACAAAACACCTCTGCTGTCAAAAAATGGGATGTGTCCACGTTGTGTTTTGGGGCATTTCCTGTCGCGGGCGTTAGGCCTACCCACACAAGTGAGGTATCATTTTTATCGGGAGACTTGGGGGAACATAGAATAGCAAAACAAATGTTATTGCCCCTTGTCTTTCTCTACATTTTGTTCCTTCCAAATATAAGAGAGTGTGTAAAAAAGACGTCCATTTGAGAAATGCCCTGTAATTCACATGCTAGTATGGGCACCCCGGAATTCAGAGATGTGCAAATAACCACTGCTCCTCAAAACCTTATCTTGTGCCAATTTTGGAAATACAAAGGTTTTCTTGATAGCTATTTTTTACTCTTTATATTTCAGCAAATGAATTGCTGTATACCCAGTATAGAATGAAAACCCACTGCAGGGTGCTGGTCATTTATTGGCTCTGGGTACCTAGAGTTCTTGATGAACCTACAAGCACTATATATATCCCCACTACCAGAAGAGTCCAGTAGACGTAATGGTATATTGCTTTAAAAAATCTGACATTGCAGGAAAAAGTTACAGAGTAAAATGTAGAGAATAATTTCTGTTTTTTTACCTCAATTTCAATATTGTTTTTTTCAGTTGTTATTTTCTGTAGGAAACCCTTGTAGGATCTACACAAATTACCCCTTGCTGAATTCAGAAGTTTATCTACTTTTCAGAAATGTTTCGGTTTCTGGGATCCAGCATTGGTTTCATGCCCATTTCTGTCACTGACTAGAAGGAGGCTGAAAGCACCAAAAATCGTAAAAATGGGGTATGTCCCAGTAAAATGCCAAAATTGTGTTGAAAAATTGGGTTTTCTGATTCAAGTCTGCCTGTTCCTGAAAGACGGGAAGCTGGTGATTTTAGCACCGCAAACCCTTTGTTGATGCCGTTTTCAGGGAAAAAACCCCAAGCCTTCTTCTACAGACCCTTTTTCCCCATTTGTTTGAAAAAAACAAAATTTTCACAGTATTTTGGCTAATTTCTTGGCCTCCTTCTGGGGAACCCACAAAGTCTGGGTACCTCTAGAATCCCTAGGATGTTGGAAAAAAAGGACGCAAATTTGGCGTGGGTAGCTTATGTGAACAAAAAGTTATGAGGGCCTGAGCGCAAACTGCCCCAAATAGCCCAAAAAAGGATCGGCACAGGAGGGGGAAAAGGCTTGGCAGCGAAGGGGTTAAATGCTTTCATACAAGCTGCATCCATCAATACAGGATCAGAAACATCTTTATGAGTCAGCTTCTGTAGGGGTTTTGAAAGAACCGAAAAACTCAGGATCCACTGGCGGTAGAAACTCACCATTCCTAAAAACATCCTCACATCCTTTGGTGTACTCATCATTTTTATTTGTAAAATTGCAGCTCCTCTTTCTCTGGATATTTTCCTAGTTCCTTTTTGAATCAGATGACCCAAATATTTCAACTCTTTCTGACAGTACTGCTCTTTAGCAGGGGATACTTTATGTACATTGTCTCCCAGGAAAGTTAACAAGACAATTGTAACATATTTACAGCCTTCTTTTGTTTTGGACGCAATTAGCAAATGTATTGCCCCAACGTTGAATGATAAGGCATCAACAAGACTCCAAATTCTTTTTCAAGATCTGGTTGAAAATGGATGGTGACTCTGAAAACCCTTGTGGAATTCTACACCAGCAGTATAACTTGTTCAGAAGTTTAAAACCAAAGAGATATCTGCTGTCCTTATAAAGAGGCACAAAAAATAATGCTTGACATAGATATAACACAGTAAACCATTCAGAATCACATGGGATCTGAAACATAATCATAGCTGGATTTGGCACAACTGGGCAACACTTAATCACCATGTCATTTATTTTTCTCAAATCCTGCACAAGATGAATTTTCCCACATGGTTTTTGGAGACCTTTTATTGGTGAATTAACTGGGCTACTCAACACTTCTTTCAAAATCCTTTTCTCCACAAACTGTTCTATCAATGGTTTCACACCCTTGATTGCTTCAATTGTCAATGGATATTGTGGAGTGTGAGGAAAACTACACTGGGCTTCACTGCGACTCTAACTGGTTCTACTCCTTTAATCAACCCAATGTCCTTTCCTGAAAGATCCCAAACTTTAGACTTAACAGTCTTCTGCAAATCAATAGGAAGATATTTCATTTCAACAACTGGAAAGAAACTAATCAAAGGAGCTTCTACATTCACTGTCTCATCAAGACTGATCAAAGGAAATTGACAGTAAGTGTTGAATCTTCCTCATCATCTCTGTTTTTTTAAATTTCAATACCCGCATCAGAACAAGTAATTGAGTATCTTGTTCTGCACAATAAATCCCTTCGCAGGACTTGAATCACAAACGACAAACTTGTGCAAACCTTTAGAATTACCAATTGTAACCAAGACTGGTTCTGTAATGCGATTTGTCAAATATTTATTAACAACTCCCACAATCTGAACTGTCTTCCCTGACCTGGGCGGATCTGGAACCTCTGCAGATCTTACTATTGAGTGTGTAGCTCCAGTATCAACCAGAAAAGAGACTTTGTGGCCATGCACTTTTCCCTTAACATAAGGACCTTTCTAATCCACTTCTAAAGAAGCAGCCAACACACATTCTTCCTCATCTGAACTATTCAACAGCCAGACATCGTTTATTCCATTCTCACTGTGTAAAGGAAATTGGTGTACTGCATTATTACTCTGATTCAGTTTCTGAATCGTGACCACCTGAGAAAGCATCATCTGTTGCTGATCCATAGAAGACTGTGGTACCTGAAATTGTCTAGGCATTTGAATTTGTTGTGCAGGCACGATCTGCATTTGTGGCTGCATCTATTGCAATTAGTCTAATTGTACTTGTTGCACCTGCGGTTGTACATTTTGCATAGACTGCATGGGTTGTAAGGGTTGGAAACCCTGCATTGGATTTATATTATTCTGGAAACTTGGAATTTGACCTCTCATTCTGGGTCCTCTCATATTCGGAAAAGCATTGACACCATTCATCTGTTGAACAATACCTCCCTAATTTAACATTGGACACTGCCTTTTCCAATGTCCGACGCCTCCGCAAATGTGACAAGGAAACAATTTCTTCCCCTGAGACTCTCCCTGTATCATGACAGAATTCAAATCCACACCTCGATTAACACTTCCCATCGTCATTCTTCCACATCCTTTACCTCTGTCTCGATTCTGAAACATACCACTTCCCTGTTGCTGCTGTTGAATTGGATATCCTCCCTCAATCCCTGTTTGTGCAGCCTTGATCTGCATCACCATTGCTTTTTCCTTCAACCTTTTGGGTTTCAATTCAATCTCATCACTGCAGTATTTCGCTTACTCCAACACCTCATCTGTCAGCTTTGCTTGCCAACAAATCAAATGACTCTTAATCGTCTGGCTACTTTCTGGTCTGAGTCCTTCAACAAACCTGAACACAAAATTAATCATGTCTTTCAGCTCAATTGTTTCAGTTCCACTGTAATGTTTAAATGCTTTTAACAACCTCTCATAGTATGCATGAATTGATTCTTTCGCTTCTGGAGCTGTCCTCTCTATGCATTGCCAATCAATATTTTTGGGCAAAATTCTCATTTTCAGAAACTCAATGACCTTATAGTAATATTTCATTACTTCAGGAGATGGTGCACCTGCTGATGGATTTCTTGTTGGCTCACTTGTTGGCAAATCTACACTCCTCTTGGACTGGATCCATAAATCTGCTGGAACAACTATCTCTAAAAGAGTGTTCAAATCCTCCCACAGGCATTTTGCAAGTTTCACAAACCTACCTGTCTGCTGTTACCATTCTACTGGTTTCTCCCTCAACCTGGGGTAGTCATTTGTAAATGACAAAATGTCACTCCTGCTCCAAGGTACATGTACAAAATTCCCTCCAAGCATTTCTCTCATTGGTAAAACTTTTACCGGCTCTCTAATTTGTGTTAAATCTACAGGAGGAGTATCTGAACTATTCCTTGGCCTTCCTCTTTTCTTGGTCCATCTGGCTTCCCATTTTTCTAAAGCTCTCAAAATTTGTACTTTCTCAAGTAGCTCTCTAAGATGTGTTTTCATCTCTGGAGACCTTAAGTGTTCAAAATCTTCAGCTTCAAAATGTAATCTATAAATTATTTTCAGGCTTTTTTGTTTTCATAAGATCTATTTCATATTTATCTGCTAATTCTGCTAATTCTTGCTGATGCACCTCAGCTACTCCCTCTGTAATTAATGGACACAAATATCTAAACTCAGCTTCAGTATAAGAATCAAGTTGGTTTACTCCCATTCTCCCATCAAGAAGCTCACCTGCTTCCATTGGCAACCTTGTCTTGTTTGTAAACTTCTTTTCTTTGAACTGACTCTCCGGAACACTTGAAACACTTAGGCCCTCATCATGACATTGGTGGTAAATCCCGCTTACCATCGCTGTGATGACCGCCAACATACCTCCGCAGAGGGAAACATCAGTTCGCCAAATTATGACACAAACACACCAATCCGACAGAATATTGCCACATACAAAAATCCGCCAGCCCAAAAGTCAGTGCTAAATTGGCGGTACCAACATCCATACCGTTACGCCAACAACACCCACCACATTATGACCCACGAATCACCACGGCTGACATTCAATGGCGGTAAACCATTGGCGGTTCACACCGGCGTGCTCAAGATGGACACCCAAATACTAAACTACCCAACATTGGCCAATACCAAAAACACACACCTGACACTCATACACACACCTTATCCACCCACTCACAGCACTATAAAACACACATCCCCATTATCCACAACCCTTTACGAATACAAATTATAGCCACCAGACTCACACCAAGACCACTGTGACAACTAGACACACACACCACATTCACCCATATATCCCTCAGCACCCCACTTCACACACGCAACCACAGTACTCAACACACTTACACACATCACACAACACCTATTTCTCCACAAAGGCACCCCAGTTTCACAGATGAGGAGTTGCGGGTCATGGCGGACGAAATAGTCAGGGTACAGCCACAGCTGTTTGGAGCACAGGTACAGCAAATATCCATTGCCAGGAAGATGGAGCGATTGCAGAGAATCGCGGACAGGGTAAACACCATGGGACAGCATCCAAGAACAAGGGACAACATCAGGAAGAGGTGGAACGGCCTTCGTGGGAAGGGACGTTCCGTGGCAGCAAGGCACCAGCTCGCCTTACAGAGGACTGGCAGTGGACCCCCACGTTCTCCCCAAAGCTCACAGCATGGGAAGAGCAAGTCTTGGTAATACTGCATCCTGAGGGACTCACTGAAGTAGCCAGAGGACTGGACACTGGTGAGTCAATATTTACTACCTATCACCCCCCATACCTGCATGCCACCACACCCCCTCGTCCTCACTCCCATCACTCCACTCCATCCCACACAATGCACCTACACATTTTACTAAACCCAATGCCAAGCCCTGCATGCTATACCAATGCATGGACAGCCCTCCCAGCCCTGCATGAACACCCATCACAAAAGCATGTACAACATAGGGGAAATAACAATCCCACAATACATCACCATACACAAACAAAGGTGGCAGGGCAACAGCAATGACAGAGGGGAAGCTAGGGATATACAATATGTCACAGTCATGAGGCATAATACCATAATACATCACTTACATCCCCACAGGTGCCCCAGCCAATCTCAGCGGAGAGGAGGTGCCACGACAAACCAGTCCCCTAATAGAAGATGCCACCAGTGATCACAGTAACTCTGGACATCTGGATCTGGATGAACTACCTGGCCCATCAGGGACCATTGGTCAGTCGTCACCCCAGCTCACTCCCAGTCAACCACAGAGCCTCCCCCATCAGTATCCAACACCACAGCATCCACCCAGCGCCCCCACACCTCTGTCCCCAGGACACATCAATCAGCAGTGTGCCCACATGTACAGGGACCCCAGTCCACACCTTGCCCCAAGACAATCAGGGCCACTGGGAGGACCACTGTGCACCTGGGGAGGACAGGCCCAGGGACCGACTCTCCAGGAGGCACTCACTAATGACCTGGGGGCCTACCAACCATCCCTGGAAAAGATGGGCCATATCGTTCCCAACATGCAGGAGAATAAGTGGCTTCAGGAAGATCACCATCAGGAGATCAGGGAGGACTTGCAGGCTCTCAACTTCACCATGATCTCCATAGTAGTGGTGCTGGCAGACATGGCCAAGATCATGAGGGAATGGACTGCACACCAGCAGGCCCCTACTACTAGCAGGCTATTGACCAGCCCTCCACTTCTGCTGCAGCTAGTGGGCAGGCCACAGGACCCACAGGCCTCCAGCACCTCTCCCCCTGCAGAAGGTGAACCACCCCGCAAATGTTCCCTGCGACCCAGACGGAAGCCAGAGACACTTGCCAAGACCAAGACCACCGCAAGGAAATGAGACTCTCCTGATTGTCCCCCGTGTGTCCCACCCTTCACCTTGTCCACTTTGAACTGCCTTTGCTCCCCTTCCTATGGCCCCTTGGACACTGGACCTAGTGCTACAAAGAGATTGGAATAATACCCTGGACTTTCCTCTACCATCACCCCATTCCATTGCACTTTTCAGTCAATTATTTTACTACAATAAACATCCTTAAACACCGTTTTATGACACCGTTTTATGTATTGAAAATGTGCATTTTTGGGAACAGTCACATCTAGTGCAAATGATCTGAACAATGTGATAGCATACAAATAATGACCTGTAGCTGTCTGCAGTAAACACATCAGGACACTGTTGTCTAGTCACCAACATCTGTAAAAGGACAAGCCATAGGTGACACTAAGTTGAGATGCAAAGGAAGTGAATGCCTTCATGCTACAGCCACACAGAAAACATAAATAGTCAGAGTAATGGTCAATTCCACTGTCTCACCAGTGTGTCATTAAAAGTATTGTCTAATAACTGATGTTCTCTTGGCCTCATCCTACTCCTTTGTCTCCTCATCCTCACTGTCCTCAGGGACCACTGCTGCCACAGGGTCTTCTCCAGTCCCCTCCTCCTGCAGAAAAGGCACATGTCGTCTGAGGACTAGGTTGTGCAACGTGCAGCATGCCACTACTATCTGGCAGACCTTCTCGGGTGAGTACCACAGGGATCCACCTTTCCGATGCAGGCATCTGAACATGGCCTTCAGGAGGCCGAAGGTCCTCTTGATTATTCTCCTGGTTCGCCCATGTGCATCATTATAATGGTTCTCAGCCCCTGTCCTGGAATTCCTCACAGGGGTCAGGAGTCATGATAGGTTTGGGTAGCCAGAGTCACCTACAAGTACTGAGGGACAAAATGTAGCCTTCCACAATGCTATGGTGTGCGCCGGGTGATGTGTGTGCCAATGGATTTGGAAGCATGATTTGTAGGCCATATGTGTGACAGGCTGGACTGAATGTGTAATGCTGTCCTCCTGTCTGTATTACCTCTGCAGGTCAGCGCCCATCAAAAAAAGGGATTGTGGCGTGCCATCGCCAAGGACGTGTGGACCATGGGGGTCTACAGCAGGTGGAGCACCCACTGCAGGAAATGGTGGGAGGACCTGAGACGCTGGGCACAGAAGACCGCGGAGGCCCAGCCGGGGATGGCCTCCCAAGGAGGAAGGGGTGCCCGTCGGAACCTGACCCCCCTAATGGCCCGCGTACTGGCGGTGGCCTACCCAGAGCTGGATGGGTGCTTGAGGGTATCACAGCAGCCACAACAGGGTGATCACAGTGGCCATTACTACAATAATTGGTAGGTGGCATGGGATCCCGGTGGTGGGTGTGAGTTAGTGGGTGCCCCTTAATGCCAGGACAGACATTGCAGCGTGATGCAGCTCATGGGTCATGGGTGTATGACAAATGCAGGTAACCTAGCTCGTTTGCATTCCATGTCAGTTAGGGCTTTGTGGGTCCCAGGAGGTGTGCAGTTGGTGGTGTCTGGCCCTAATCTTGCTGTAGCATCTAGCCAATTCAATGCCAGTGCAATGCATAGTGCTCAATCCTGATCCCTGTGTGTGACTGTACTGTGTATGCCAACTGTTGTGTTAGTGCTGTAATTGACCCAGTGCTCCCTTTCTCTCCCTCCCCCACTTTCTCCTTCTGTCATCCTGTCGATGTGTGCATTAGCATAATCTGGCAGAGGAGCAGGGGCACCGGCGACAGAGGGAGCTGCATTCCACAGGACCCAGGACGCAGAGCCCATCGATGCTGAGGAAACCAGTGGGACCAAGGGTGAGGGGAGCAGCACAGCGGAGACAGGAGATGACAACACAGACTCTGATTCCTCCTCCCATGGAAGCTCCCTGGTGGTGGTGGACACCTCTGTGACCACCCGAGCTGCAGGTACAGCCACCACCCCAGTACCAGCATCACCATCCCAGTAGCCCCTCAGCAAGTTGCCCGTGCCTCCTCACCCAGGAGGGTGGGCATCTCCTTTGCCCCAGGCACCTTAGGCCTTGCCCCAGTGAGCCCTGCTGCCCTTAGTGAGGAGGCTATTGACCTCCTGAGATCCATCTCTGTAGGGCAGTCAACCACTGTGAATGCCATCCAGGGGCTGGCATCCCAGATGCAGCAATGCAATGCATTCCTGGAGGGCATTCACAGTGGATTGGCGGCCTAACAGAGATTGACTCAGGCTTTGGCCACCTCTCTGATGGCAGCCTTTGTCCCTGTTCCTACCGTCCCCCCTCCAACTACCACTTCCCAGTCCCAGTCTCCTGAACCCCAACCCATCCCATGCACACATACAGACGAGCATGCACACAAGACATCACACAAGAGTGGCACAGTCAAACACAAGTACCACACTTCAGTCCACAAGCACTCACACAAACAACAGACAGTTGCACAGAAATCTACATCCACTGCCTCCACTGTCTCCCCCTCCTCCTCCTCCTCCTCCCTCACAGTCAAGTCCACACTCACATCTGCATACACTGCTTCAACAGCCACCACCAGCATCACCACACCAAGCAGCACACACATCACCAGCAGATACCTCCACACCATCCATCCACGCGTCCCTTGTGTCCTCTCCTATCCTGTCTGTCCCTCCTCCTAAAGGACACAAACGCAGGCACTCAGACACCCAACAGCTATCCACCTCACATCAGCACAATGCCCATGCACCTGCACCCAAGTCCAGCAGGCACACACCTCTAACAACCACTCCCTCAACCTCCACTCCCATCCCTGCTCCCTCATCCAGCCCCACCATCCCTAAGAAGCTTTTCCTTGCCCAACTTGACCTCTTCCCTCACCCTCCCCTCCATCCTGCCCATAAGAACAGGGTCCCAATGACCCAGCCCAGCACCTCAGCCAAACAGTCCAGGGGGACAGTGGAGGCACCTCCTAGTCGTGGAGGCAAGACAGTGAAGGAAACCACTGAACCAGCCAGGAAAGGGAAGGATCCCACTCCACCAGCCAGGAAAGGGAAGGTTCCCATTCCACTAGCTGGGAAGGGAAGGATCCCACTCCACCAACCAGGAAAGGGAAGGATCCCACTCCACCAGCCAGGAAAGGGAAGATCCCACTCCACCAGCGAGGAGGGGTGAGATTCCCACTCAACCACCAATGACAGAAGTGGTTCCCACTCAACCACCAATGACACAAGAGGTTCCTACTGAAACCACAATGACAGAAAAGGTTCCCACTCAGCCACCAATGACAGGCAAGACACCCTCACCTCCAGTTGGGACACAGCAGTCCTCACCTCCAGCTGAGACACAGCAGCCCACACCTCCAGCAGAGGCTGTCCAGGAGACACCTCCCCCAGCAGAGACAATGCAGCCCTCACCTCCAGCAGAGGCTGCCCAGGAGACACCTCCCCCAGCAGAGACAATCCTGCCCTCACCTCCAGCAGAGGCTGCCCAGGAGACACCTCCCCAGTGGAGACAATGCAGCCCTCACCTCCAGCAGAGGCTGCCCAGAAGACACCTCCTCCAGCTGAGACAATGCAGCCCTCCCCCCCAGCAGTAGGCATGTAGGCCACCCTCCAGGGACGGTTGTACAATGAGCCCCCTCCAGAAGCAGTGGACCAGTTCCCCATCTAAGAGACTGTGACCTTGCACTACCCAGCATTGGGAAATGGGCATGGAGCCCCCTCCAGAAGCAGTGGGCAAGTTCCCCACCTCATAGACTGTGACCGGGCACTCCCCAGCATTGGGAAATGAGCATGGAGTCCCCTCCAGCACCAGTGGGCATGTTCCCCACCTCAGAGACTGTGACCTTGCACTCCCCAGCATAGAAAAATGGGCATGGAGCCCCCTCCAGAAGCAGTGGGCAAGTTCCCAACATCATCTGAGGTGCCCCCCCTCTCTTCCCCCTGAGGTTCCTGTCCATTTCTGGGATGTTGCCCCTGCACAGTTTTGTGTGGAGTTAGTAAGGATCAAGTTTGGGCTTGGACTGTGCCCTGTGGCCATGTGGGCCTTATGTACTTTTGACTGGGCATTGGCCCTTTCTGGACAATTGTTCATGTATCTTTGTTCTAAAAGTGGTTCATATGGCGGCTGTTGCCTTGACATTACAATTTCAGTACTGCTGACCTGTAGTCCTTGTATTATTATGCTGTGTGTTCTGTGCCATTGGTTTACATCTGCAGCTGCTTGTGTGTATGGTGTGTTTGAATAGTGTGTGTTGTGTGTGTGTCACTCTCCTTTTCTTCCCTCCCTCCCTTGTGTGCTAGGCGGCTGTACTCACCATCATCGTCTTCGTCGGCATTGGTGCACCAGGTGGAGCATGGCGTAGAAGTGCATCAGGAAGACATGCAGTTCCAGTTCCATGGCGGTGTTGATATTCTCTGTGTCTCTGTTGGTGAGTCTTTGGTCTTCTGTGCAGTGTTTCCGCCAGGCTTTTGATGGCGCTGGTACCGCCCCGGAAATCGTGGCGATTTGTAGTATCATAATATGGTGGGTGGTACCTTGTCTTCCCCCAGCTGTTGATGGCTACCGCCGTGATCAGTGGTGTTAACGCCCTGGCAGGTGGTGTGGTACATTGGCTGTCTTTGGGAGTTATCACCACCATGGTCTTAATTTGGCGGTAATAACCGCCAGCCTGTTGGCGGTATTACCGTCACTTTAACAGTAACCGCCAATGTCATAATGACCACCTTGATTCTTCCAACCACCTTGTTAATTGCTGTGCAGTCAAACCCTGTAATGAAATATTACCAGGTTGCATACTCGGTAACTGTTGCTGCATTGGCCTCACACATTGAGGAGTCAATATTTTTAATTCTGGACCATTAGGTGATCCCGCCATTTCAGAATTTGTAATAGGAGTTAAATCTAATTATAGCATTGTTCTATTTAGAGTTTGTCTTATAGGTGAGGTTAACCTAGTGTTTTCATTCTGGTTTTTAACTCCTTAGTTATCTGCACCCTTATTGCCTTGAACATATAAAGGCACAAGTGGACCAAATGTAACAGGTACCGACACTGCATCTGGACTTAATTTGGTCTCTATGTTTTGAGATTGCACTACTCATGCATTCTGTATTTGAGGCAGTAACATCAGAGTTGGCTGTGTCTGAAGCAACATCAGCTCCTGTAAAGTCTGTCCTGAGGATACTACTAGATTAGTAGCTGTATTCACAATCGGTACATCTGGGTAAATCCTAGGAACACTAAATTGTGGCAGCTGTCTATTGCTGTGAAAATCTAGTGAACCTGCAACTGCATTTCCCACATTCAGCAGATTGAAGCTGCTCTGCATTGGTATTTGCATAGAAGGACTAGTCTGTACTGAGCTCTGGTTCAGGTTAGGATTAATATGTACGGAACTCTCTGTCATGTTGTGGTTAATCTGTACTGGTCTCTGTGTCACATTAACTGGTGTCAGGTACAGTAGAGTTAGTACAAGTTGTACTCGAACCTTCTTGAGCCACATAAGGCAGTGGACGATTTCTCAAAATGAGTAAAATAAACTCATCATTGTCCAATTCCTCATTATTAGTCAAATGCCTTTAAGGTTCTTTTGATGTCTGCTCTTCATCTGATGAGGAAAAATACTTTTTAGATTTCTTTGAAGCTTTCTTAACATCCTTCTCACTATCTTTAGACATTCAAGGAAGCAACCTAATACCTTGTAAGGTAATCAGACCCACATTATGACATTGGTGGTAAATCCCACTAACTGCCACGCTGACTGCGGCCAACTTACTGCTGCAGCGGATATCCGTTCACCATATTATGACACACATACACCAATCCATCACTATTCAGCCACATACACAATTCCGCCACACCAAAGGTCAGTGATAACGTGATGGTATCAAAACCCACACCGTTACGCCAACAGAACAACGCCCATCACATTATGACCCATGAATCACCACAGTGGACATTCAATGGCGGTAAACCATTGGCGGTACATACCGCCGCGCTCACAATGGACACCCACATACAAAACAATATTACATTGGTCAGTTTAAATAGCACACACCTGACACCCATACACACACCACACCCACACACCTACACCACTATAAAACACACATCCACATGACCCACAACCCTTTACGACTACAAACCATTGGCATGAGACAGACACCAAGACCACAGACAAAACCAGAGCCACACACTACCTACACCTTTACACCACCCACGCACCCCACATCACACACCCCAACACATTACCCTACACAACCTCACCTACACACCTCACACAACACCCATGGCACCACAAAGACACCCCCGCTTCACAGAGGAGGAGCTAAGGGTTATGGTGAGGAAATCAGCAGGGTAGAGCCACAGCTATTTGGAGCACAGGTGCAGCAGATATCGATAGCTAGGAAGATGGAGCTATGGCGTAGAATCATGGACAGGTTCAGTGCCGTAGGGCAGCACCCAAGAACTAGGGATGACATCAGGAAGAAGTGGAACGACCTACGGAGGAAGGTACGTTCCATTGCAGCAAGACAACAACTCACTGTACAGAGGACTGGTGGTGGACCCCCACCCCTCCCCCACAACTAACAGCATGGGAAGAGCAAGTCTTGGCAATCCTGCATCCTGAGGGCCTGGCCGGAGTAGGAGGAGGACTGGACTCTGGTAAGTCAACTCTTTACTACTATCACCCCCCTACTTGCATGCCATCACATACCCCCACCCTCACACTCACTCCCATCACTCCACCACGTCCCACACACCCCACCATCACATCTCACTCATCCCAATGCCAGGCCCTTCATGCCATACCAATGCATGTACACCACCCACAGCCCTGCATGGACACCTATCACTAAAGCATGCAAACTAGAGAGAATCAGCTATCCCACCATATACCAACTTACACAAGTGGAAGCTGCCAGGGCAAATATTAACAAAGAGGGCAAGCCACTGATGCACAATATGTCAGACACAGAAACAATAACACATCATTTACATCCCCACAGGTACCCCAGTCAAATTCACCGGCGAGGAGGTGCCAGCACTATCCAGTCCCCCAACAGAAGAGGCCCACAGTGATGACAGAAACTCTGGTCTTCAGGCTCTGGATGACCAACCTGGCACATCAGGGACCTCTGGACAGCCGGTTACCCAGGCCCAGTCACACACAAACACAGAGCCTCCCCCATCAGGAAATACCACCACAGCACCCACCCAGTGTATCCATACCTCTGTCCCCAGGACACGTCAATCAGCAGTGTGTCCACCTCTACAGGGACCCCAGGCCACACCTCGCACACAAGACAATCTGGGACCTGGGGTCAGTGGCATTGTGCACACGGTTCAGGGGATAGAGGCACAGGCCACCAGGGACACTAGGAGGACTGCTGTGTGCCAGGGGGAGGACAGGCCCAGGGAACCAACTCTCTGGGAGGCACTTGAAGAGATCCTGGGAGCATATCAACATTCCCAGGACACGATGGGCCAGCTCCTGGTCAATGTGCAGGAGAACAGGAGGCTGCAGGAGGGACAGTACCTGGGGACCAGGGAGGACTTGCAGGCCATTAACACTACCCTGGTCTCCATAGCAGGGGTGCTGGCAGACATGGCAATATTATGAGGTAGGCAGTCACACAACAGCGGGTCCCTGCCACTAGCCAGACATCTGAACAGCCTTCCACCTCCGCTGGCACTAGAGGCCAGGAGGCCCCACCACACGACCAACAGGCCACCAGCACCCTTCCCCCTGCAAAAGGTGAACCACCCTGCAAATGTTCCCTGCGATCCAGACAGAAGCCAGAGACACTTGCCAAAACCCCTCCAGGAAATGAGACTCTCCTGATTGTCACCCTTGTGTCCCACCCCGTCACCCCGTCCACCTTGAACTTCAATTGCTCCCCTTCCTATGTCTCCTTGGACAATGCACCTGTGCTACAGACTGGAACAATACCATGGACTTTCCTCCATCATCACCCCATCCCATTGTACTTGCCCCTCAATATTTTAGCACTTCAATAAACACCCTTGGAAAAAAAGAAGTATGGAGTATGTCAGATTTTTCAACTATGTGTTAATTTAAACAGGTACAAACATTGCAATTCAACTGTACAGAAAATTAGCATAGGTAAATGACCTGTAGCTGGCTGCAGTGATCACACCAGGAGCATATGTGAGGTCACCAACATCTGGAAAATTAATTGCCAAAGGGTACACTAAGTGGGCATAGAAGTTGGAAATAACAGCATGCCAGTGCCACAGAAATTCCAAATAATATAATTGAAATGTGAAGTAACACTGTCTTACCTGTGTGTCATTGGAAGTATCGTCTGATGACTAATGTTCTGCTGTCCTCATCCTCATCCTCTGCCTCCTCATCCTCACTGTCCACAGGGTCCACTGCTGCCACACGGGCATCTCCAGCCTCCTCCTGCAGAAAAGGCACTTGGTGTCTCAGGGCAAGGCTGTGTAACATGCAGCATGCCACTATTATCTGGCAGACCTTCTTTGGTGAGTAGCAGTGAGTAGTAGTGTTAGATGGAGGCACCTGAACCTGGCCTTCAGGATTCACCTGAACCTGGCCTTCAGGAGGCACCTGAACCTGGCCTTCAGGAGGCCAAACGTCCTTTCTGTTATCCTTCTGATTGTCCCAGGTGCCTCATTATAACGTTCTTCTGCCCTTGTCCTGGCATTCCTCACAGGGGTCAGCAGCCATGATAGGTTGGGGTAACCAGAGTCATCTGCAATATTGAGGGACAACATTTAGCCACACACTATACCATATGGCCCACACCATACCAATACACCAACATATAATGGGTGGGGCCTAGGGCTCACCTATTAGCCACACCCTGTGCCTCTGTAGTTAGGCCATCACATTTGGGATGCTGCTATTCCTCAGGACAAAGGCATAATGCACCGACCCAGGATACTTAGCATTGACGTGGGAGATGTACTTGTCCGCTAAGCGAAACATCTGTACATTCATAGAGTGGAAACTCTTACAATTTCTGAACACCTGTTCATTTTGATTCAAATGCAATATGTGTACCATCAATCGTCCCAATTATGTTGGGGATATGTCCGATTGCATAGAACTCGGTTTCACTGTGTCAGGAATAAGGCCAGACGCGGTCCAGTTCTCGTCCGAAATTTTGCTGCGCAACTCTGCGGCGCTTTTTGCGCACCACTGGTCATCCCCGCTTGTTCCAAGAATAGCCATCAGCGTTGTCTGCCCTGTGGTAAAGCTCACGTAGCTGCAGGTTCAGGGCATTGGTGGTTAAGATGTCACGATTCTCCGTGGGCTTACCGTGTGTATCGGAGAGGGATGGTGTACGGCCCCGGTTCCTGCAAGTCCTACTCTGACCGAGATAGGGGCGACCCCTTCCGGTAGCCACGGTGCTGTTGACAATAGTACGCCACCACAATCCGTGCCCTCCAGAAGGAGTCCCAGAGGAAAAACCCCAAGGGGAAAAAACCTCCAACAGGCACTCCCTGGAACAGAAGGAGGACACAAGGAATTAGCACTCAGAAGCCTGGAAATACTGGAAAGCAGAGGAAAAAGCAGGAACAACTGGAGTCCAAGCGAAGACCAACCGGAGCGTGACCACCACAGCAGAAGTGTTGCAACGCAATGAGAAGAAGAATTGATTCCCCTTATATACCCCTAGGCAGGAAGTGGTAGACAGGAAGAAGTAACACCACCATTTTGAATTGGGAAGGGGCTATAGCAATAGATAGGAAAATGCACCATAATAAAAAAGGGAACAGATGCATGCAGGGAAAAGAGAGGTGCAAGGTGTGCTGGGAAGGAGAAGGCATGGCTCCAGGAATCATGAAGGAGGAAAGGAAGGCCCTGAAACGGGGCACCCGGTAAGTGTGATGCTGGGGGGCAGGCACCCCACGACAAAACCCGCATCGCGCGCTGTGCGCGGCGAGGACCGACGCCCAATCCTGGGCCTCAGGTCTCGCCGCAGCAGAAGAACAGCGCGCCGTAGCTTCCCCCATGGCCCGGCCAGGAGATGCTGCAGCGCGACAGTAGGTCCCCCCTGGGAGGCCCCAGGTTTGTGAGGGAAAAGACGGAAAAACCAACAGATCAGAAGAGGGGCATGAACCGAAGATGCGTCTTCCCAGGAGCATTCACTCATAGGGTAGCCCTTCCAATGAATGAGGTATTGGAGACGACCACGGAAGACTCGAGAGTCACAGATTTCCTGGACCTCGTATTCAGGCACGTTGTCAACCAATTGAGGAGGAGGACAGGTGAATTGTCTGCGAAAAGGATCAGGGACATAGGGTTTAAGCTGAGATACATGGAACACAGGATGTATTTTCCAAGTCTGAGGCAAACGAAGACGAACAGAAACTGGATTGATCTTTTGAAGAATCAGAAATGGACCATAATACCGAGGTTTGAACTTATTTTGGGTTAATCGAAAAGGTAAGAATTTAGAGGAAAGCCATACTTAATCGTTGATCTGATAAGGCGGGCCTCACAACGTTTCTTGTCAGCCATTCTTTTCATGCGTGTTTTTGTGGCTAAAAGATTCGAATGTATGACACGTTGGATACCTCATAGTTGCCGGACATTTGAGGTAATGGCAGGGAAAGTGGATGTTTCTTTCAGAGGAATAGGAAAGGCTTTCAGATGGAATCCATAAGAACAATAAAAAGGAGAGACTTTCGAGGCACTGTGTACCGAATTGTTGAATGAGAATTCGGCAAGTGGTAGGTAAGTAGGCCAATTGCTTTGCGTAGCATTGCAAAAACTACATAGGTATTGTTCAAGGCCTTGATTCAGCCGTTCTGTCTGTCCATTCGTTTTGGGATGGAAACCAGATGATAGAGCTACTATTCTTAGTGTCTTACAAAATTGTCTCCAAAAACGGGAGATGTATTGGGGACCCTGGTCTGAGATAATGACTTGCGGCAGGCCATGAACCCGAAAGATCTCCTGAATAAAGATTTGACTTAGTTCTTTTGCCGTAGGTAGTTTGCTTAATGCTGTGAAATGTGCCATTTTCGTGAAGGAGTCAATTGTTACCATTATTACCCGATCCCCAACTGAAGGAGGCAAAGAGCACATAAAATCAGTGGATATAGTGTGCCACGGACCTGGTGGAACAGGTAAAGGACGGAGTAATCCTACTGGTTTATTATGAGGTGTTTTTACTTGTGCACAGATGGGACAAGAAGTCACATAGTTTTCAGTTCTGTTTTAAACGTGGGCCACCAAAAAAAGCAAAGCAGGAGATCTTGGGTAGCCTTCATACCACGATGACCTGCGATGGGGGAATCGTGGTACATTCGCAGGGCCTCTGTTTGGACTATTTTCGTAGGTAGGAACAATGCCTTTTTGTGATAGTAGTAATCCTGATCTTTATGGAGCTGTGGTCGTAAATTGTTCATCTCAGTTGTTTCAAGGTTGGAATATTCAGTTTTCACTTTGTCAAGGAATGATTGTACCAACCCAATGATCCTATTGTTTTCAAACAGGTTTTGCACAGGAGAATCACTACACCCAGGGTAGCGGCGTGACAGGACATCTGCCAAAATATTTTGGGAACCAGGGATATATGTGATGTAGAAATCGTATTGACTAAAAAAGAAAGCCCATCGAGTCTGCCGACTATTTTGGCATTGAAAGTTTCTCAAACACTGTAAATTCCGATGATCTGTCCGTGCCTCAAAAGGTTATTTCGATCCCATTAAAAGTGTCTCCATTCAGTGCAAGCTGTCTTCAAGGCGAGTAGTTCTCGTTCTAAAACCGAATAGTTACGTTCTGAGTCAGATAGTACGTGTGAAAGGTAGAATACGGGGTGCTCTAACCCATCATCATCTTGTTTTTGTAGCAAGGCAGCCCCAATTGCTCTTTCTGAGGCGTCTGTAACGACAATAAACTGTTTGGTGGTGTCTGGATGCCGTAGAATGGGAGCTTGAATGAAGGCATGTATTAACTCTTGAAATGCGGATTCTGCATCTTTGGTCCAACAAAAACCCTTCCGTAGACTTTCTTTCTTAAGGGTTTGCATAATATAACTGGTTCGCTGGGCAAAGTCGGCTATCAACTGACGATAGAAATTAGCCAATCCTAAAAAACACTGAGCTTCCTTGATGGAGGAGAGGGATGGCCAATCCAGAATGGCTTGGATCTTGTCTGAATCCATGGCAACACCTACTTGATTGATGCAATACCCCAAGTATTTTACTTCAGTTTGATCAAATTCACATTTTTCTGGTTTGCAGAATAGATGATGATGTCTCAGCCTTTCTAATACTTGAAGTACATGTTTAGTGTGTTGTTCTGGGTGAACAGAGAATATCAGAATGTCATCCAGATAGACGACCACTGTCTGGTGTAGGAGATCAGAAAAATTGCGTCCATAAATCTCTGAAAGATGGAGGGAGCATTGGTTAGTCCAAGGGGCATTACCCAATACTCATAATGGCCGAAAGGTGTTCTGAAGGCGGTCTTCCATTCATCACCTTCTTTTATCCGTAAAAGATGGTATGCTGCCCTAAGGTCTAACTTGGTGAATTTCTTAGCCCCTCTGACGGCTTCTAAGATATCCTTAATGAGAGGCAGAGGGTAGCGGTCCTTAGTAGTGATTTTATTCAATCCTCGAAAGTCAATACAAGGATGTAAATCTTTTGTCTTCTTTGGTACGAAAAAGAGAGGAGCCCCTGCAGGTGAAGAGGAAGGGGCAATCAGACCACTTTGTACGTTTTCCTCTAGATATTCCTTGAGGATCTTTTTCTCAGGCTCGGTTAGAGAATACATTCGCCCAAAAGGAACCACGGCGTCTGATTCCAGAGGAATGACGCAATCGTATTCCCTATGAGGTGGCAGTACAGGCTTTTCTGGTTTCTGGAATACATCTGCATATTCCAGATAATGTCTGGGTACTCCTTGCAGAAAGTTGATGGAACATCCCACTTTAGGTGGTGTTAGTAAGATACTCTTCGGGGACCAATAATTCCTGCCAAATAACAATGCTGTGGGCAAAAGTGGGAGGAAAGAGAAATGGTTCTAGTTTCCCAATTAATTTAGGGATTATGCCGGGTTGGCCATGGAATACCCAGAATCATTACGTGATGCGGTGAGGATATCAAGTAGAAGGAAATGATTTCTTGTTGTTTCCCCAAATGCAAACATAACGTAGGAGTGGTATGCCTGACAGGTCCAGAGGATAGGAGGGAACCATCCACCGTGTGGACTTGCTCTGGTACGTCCTTGGGTATCTGATGAGTCTGTCTTTCCATGGCCCATGTTTCGTCTAGGTAGATACCACTGGCTCCACAATCCAACAAGGCCAGTGCTCTTTCTTCACAGCCATCTGCCAATTGTAAGGTGACGGGTAAGAGGAAAAGAGCGGTTATTTCTTCTCTGGAAAAACAGATGGAAGGTATCTCGGAATATCCCGTCCTCACCCTTCTCACAGAGGACGGGAGCTGGTGTTTCCCAATGGCTTTGATGGACGGATGGGACAGGTACGGAGTAGATAACCAGAAGCACCACAGTAAAGGCAAAGTCCTTTCCGTCGCCTGTTTTCACGCTCACTAGTTGATAACTGCCCACGCGCCATATCGATTTGCATAGGTTCCTCATCAGTAAGCCCTTTAGGTTCAGAACGAGTCTTCTCGGAACGATGAAGAATGGCGCGGGGGGTCACTGAGTGTGGTGGTATACGATTCTTTTTCTTCTCCATTCTTCACTCATTTAGACGATATTCTATTGAAAGTGTCAAATCCATTAAACCCTTGAGATCCTCCACTCTGGCGGAGTGCACTAGTTAATCTTTGATTTCATCCTGAAGACCCCTTCGAAAAAGGGTCACCAAGGTACGCTCCACCCAAGAGGATTCAGCTGCCAATTGTCCAAACCGTGTGATGTATTGTAGAACATCCTGACTTCCTTGTTGAATATCGCATAGAGCTTCTTCTGCCGAGGATTCAAGTCCAGGATGCTCAAACATTTGTTTAAAGGCAGCGATAGAGGCTGAATAGTTAGACAGGCTAGAATCATTGCCTATCACCAAGGTGGTTGCCCAGGCTAAGGCTGGACGAGATAGAGCGCTGATCAAATATCCAACCTTAGTTTTATCTTGCATGAACTGTGAAGGATGGAATGCGAAGTAGACTGTCAAAGCATCTAGGAATTCTCGCAATTTGTTAGGATCCCCAGAAAAGCGAGGTGGCCCTAGAGGCTAGGGCTTGTCGGAAAGCCGTATTTTCGGTTCGTAGCTGTTGGAGTTCTTGGGCTTGTTGTTGGATAGTCAAGAGCAACATTTGGCTTGTTGGTTCCGTACTAATCACAGGATTCTCCTTGGTTCCGGACCACGACTGAAGTTTTGGGCGTTGCAATCTGTCACGATTCACCCTGGGCTTACCGTCTGTATCGGAGAGGGATGGTGTGCGGCCCCGGTTCCTGCAAGTCCTACTCTGACCGAGATAGCCACGGTGCTGTTGACAATAGTACGCCACCACAATCCGTGCCCTCCAGAAGGAGTCCCAGAGGAAAAACCCCAAGGGGAAAAAACCTCCAACAGGAACTCCCTGGAACAGAAGGAGGACACAAGGAATTAGCACTCAGAAGCCTGGAAATACTGGAAAGCAGAGGTAAAAACAGGAACAACTGGAGTCCAAGCGAAGACCTGCCGGAGCGTGACCACCACAGCAGAAGTGTTGCATCGCAATGAGAAGAAGAATTGATTCCCCTTATATACCCCTAGACAGGAAGTGATAGATAGGAAGAAGTAACACCACCATTTTGGATTGGGAAGGGGCTATAGCAATAGTTAGGAAAATGCACCATAGTAAAAAAGGGAACAGATGCATGCAGGGAAAAGAGAGGTGCAAGGTGTGCTGGGAAGGAGAAGGCATGGCTCCAGGAATCATGAAGGAGGAAAGGAAGGCCCTGAAACGCGGCAAATGGTAAGTGTGATGCTAGGGGGGGGCACAGACACCCCGAGACAACACCTGCATTGCGAGCTGTGCGCGGAGAGGACCGACGCCCAATCCTGGGCCTCAGGTCTCGCCGCAGCAGAAGAACAGCGCGCGGCCGAAGAAAAGGGCCGCCGCGGGCCCCGCAACCCCTAACACGGGTTGCGGCTTCCCCCACGGCCCGGCCAGGAGACGCTGCGGGCCGCCGCGGCACAACAAAGATGCACTTATCAGTGCTACCCTATGAAGGGACTACATTTCCCATGTTTTTAGAGGCAGCAGCCATCTTGGGGTGTGGCAGGCCTATAAGGCCCAGCCAGAACTAAGCACGTTGCTCACTATTTTAAACACTTCGATGTAGCCAGACCTCGTGGAGGTTTCTATGGAAAAGTCCAGAGTTTCTGAGTATCGTCTAACCAGAGTCCATAGGTGCATCCAAAAACGAGTAGGTCGTACTCGTGGTGGTAAGGCCTTGCTGAATCCAAGTTTGGAGGAAGTTATTACTTCCAAGAGGTAACGCGCTTTGTGCACATGTAATTCATGGTGTTTCCGTTCATAGATGTAAGGCACTCTTTTGGCTCAGTGATTCTAAGCCTTTCAGTTCACAGAGATAACGTGCTTGTGCAAATGTAATTCAATGTGTTTCCGTTCACAGGTTTAAAGCGCTCTTTTGGCTCAGTGATTCAAAGTGTTTCATTTCACAGAGATAACGTGCTTGTGCACATGTAATTCATGGTGTTTCCGTTCACAGATTTAAAGCGCTCTTTTGGCTCAGTGATTCAAAGTGTTCAGTTCCTAGAGATAACACGCTTTGTGCACATGTAATTCATGGTGTTTCCGTTCACAGATGGAAAGCGCTCTTTTGGTTCGGTGATTCAAATTGTTTCAGTTCATAGAGATAACGCGCTTTGTGCACATTTAATTCATGGTGTTTCCGTTCACAGATGGAAAGCGCTCTTTTGGCTCAGTGATTCAAAATGTTTCAGTTCACAGAGGTTACGCGCTTTGTACACACGTAATTCAAGGTGTTTCCGTTCACAGATGTTAAGCGTTTTTTTGGCTCAGTAATTCCAAGCGCTTCAGTTTTTAGACGTAAAGCACTCAGGGCATGATAATTCAGGCACTTCAGTTCCCACATATAAGGCGCTTCAATACATAGAAGGAAAAGGTTCTTGGAACAACAATCCAAGTGATTTAGACAACTTGAGTAAAAGCGCTTCCTGGTGTTATTAAGTAAAGCTCTTTAGGTTTTAATGAGTAAAACCTGTTTGACATTTATTGTTATGAATGTAAAAGTATTTTGGAGATGAACCAATCAAAGTTTTCATTGTTCTTTGAATAACTTCAGATATGAAAAAACATATTTAAGTCTTTGAGATTTTCTAAGTCATGATCAAAGGTTTAAGTTGTGAATATATAAGTATTACAGGATTGATATTCTGTGTAAAATCATAATTCAACGTTCTTGCCATCTCTTGAATCTGAGGTCGTGTTTTACAGAGGGCTTCGCCCGCATTTCACAAGAGGTCTCCACCTGATATCTCTGAGACACATTTAGTCAAGAGTCTATAAGTGATTTACGTTTTCTATGAATGAGTAAATGCATATTGTTCTAACCTTTCCTTTTCAGATCTCTCTCCCTGCTGTTCCCTTCCCTAATTCCCTTTCCCTTGACTGGCTTCACCATACCTCTGTGCTATAATTGTTATGAAATGTGCCTGACTTCTCACCTCTGGATACAGGGTTGGCGAATACACCCGGTCTTCTACAGGTTCTGGATACTCCCAGATAAGGGTGACCCTTTCTAGTAGCCACGGTGTCGCTTGACAGGAAACACCAAAGCAGACCGTACCCTCCAGAAGGAGTCCCAGAGGGAAAAAAAACCAAACACTGGGGAAAAACTTCAAACAGGAACTCCTGAAGAGAAGAAGAAAAACAGGACTTGACACCAGGAACAAAAATAGGCAAAAAAGCAGGAACAAAGAACAGGAGCGAAGAGCACAACCAGAAGGAGGTGTTTGCAACGCAAGGTAGAACAAGGCTGACTGACTTATATACTGAAAAAGGGGAAGTGACATCACAGGAAGGGGAAAGAACACCATCTTGAATTGGGAAAAGCCCATAGACAAGAATAGGAAAAAGAAAGCATTATATAAGAAAAAGAGAGCTTGCTGGGACACAAAAAAGAAGAAGACAAGATGGACACAAGCATGGACAAAGGCAGGAAGAAAAAATGGCTACAGGTAAGTGTAGCGCGACCAGGAGCGAAATACATGCTTCCCAGGACGCCCTACCAAAAAACGCGGGGAACAGCGCTCCGGGTGTCGGCAGCGCGTTCCTGCCGCAAAAGCAGAAAAAGACGCTGCATCAAGGCGCGGCGTTACAATAATAGCTTTCTGAGTTGGTGATGCCGGGAGGTGGGCTTTTGTTCAGCAACGTGCAGATCCCGAGTATAGGACCCTGTGACAGAATAGTGAGCCCACGAGTTTTATACTTTCCTCTTGGTCTGTACGGAGGCTGTGCAAAATGGCCACCTTAGATACCCTTATGCAAGTAGTAACTCAGATGCAAAGGGATTTGACAGACTCTAAAAGTGTTACAGCTGATTTAGTGAATAAAGTAACTCAGTTACAGTGTAAAGTAGATGGTTATGAATCTGAGTCTCGTCCTACGCCTCCCGCATCTACTAACATAGCTGTGAATGTGCCGACACAGATTCCTTTAGCTGCACCAGAGAGATTTTCTGGGGACCCCAATCAGGTTCAATTTTTTGGGACACAGGTGGAGTTACATTTTACATGTCGGCCTAGTGCTTTTCCGGATGCACAATCTAGAATTGCATTCCTTATATCATACCTGAATGGTGATGCAGCTACTTGGGCAGTGCCATTAGTCAGATTAGACAGTCCTCTTTTATACAACTGGCGTCGCTTTGTAGAATAATTCGTAAAGGTTTTTGACAGACGCGCAATCACTATGACTGCAGACAAAGAGTTATTAGAATTACGTCAAGGAGATAAAGACTTGATAACGTACTTGTCCCACTTCAACTGGTTAGTGGTGGAAACTGCTGGGCATGGGGAAAAAAGGTCAGCAGTATTTTATCAGGGGCTAAAAGACTAACTAAAAGATGTATTGGCCCAAGTTGAACCACAACCAGAAACTTGTACTGATTTAATCAATCTAACCCTACGGATAGATCATAGACTTTTGAAAGAAAAGGAGCAAGGAAAAAATGGGAAAAAACAAATTGGCGAATGGAAAGATCCAGACACTTTCAATTGTCTTCAGATTCCATGATAGAACCGATGGATATCGGAACTGTTCGCCCACCACTGACCAAAGAGGAGAAAGACTTGCGATGAAAAAATGGTCAGTGTTTGTATTGTGGAAAAAAGGGTCATTTTATAAGTGAGTGCCAAAAGAAATCCAAAGGCAAGATTGATCCAACAGTTGCTTTAGAAAATTCACAGGAAAACTAAAGTGCAGAAGAAAAAATTAAGGGGACCTCTTGGCCAAATTGACAATCTCTTCAGTGTGCTCTTGCACAAATCATTATGTCAAACATTTCTGAATCTTAGTACAAATGACTGTGCGGGGCAAAAGACACAGGCCCTCATTACAACATTGGCGGTAAAAGCCGCTTACCGCTGTGCAGAAGACCGCCAACACACTGCCACGGCCACGGAAAACTGCCACAGCTATTATGACCCACATTTCGGAATCCGCCAAAATTCAGACACCCACACAAGTCCGCCACACCAAAGGTCAGTGATAAACTGGTGAAAAAAAAACCTCCACCGTCACGCCAACAGAAATACACCCACACTATCACGACACACGAATCCATGCGGCGGTCTTTCAACCGGGGTATTCCATTGGCGGTACACACCGCTGTGCTCAAAATACACACACTCTTACAAAACACTACCACATTGGACAATTCCAAATACACACACCTGATACACATACACACACCACTCCCACACACCCATTACAATATAAAACACACACCCACATCACCCACAAACCCCCACGACAAAAATTAACGAAAGAAGGCCAGAGAGAGACACCACCAGCAAGAACAACAGCATCCACCGGCACACAACACCATCACCCACACAATTTCCACGCACCTCACACAACACCCCACTACATATCAGTACACTTATCACCACACAATCCACCCCACACATCACCTACAACACCCCATGGCACGGCAAAGACACCCCAGGTTCTCGGAGGTGGAGCTCAGGGTCATGGTGGAGGAAACCGTCCGGGTAGAGCCGCAGCTATTCGGATCACAGGTGCAGCACACCTCAATTGCAAGGAAGATGGAGCTATGGTGAAGAATAGTGGACAGGGTCAACGCAGTGGGACAGCACCCAAGAAATCGGGAGGACATCAGGAAGAGGTGGAACGACCTACGGGGGAAGGTGCGTTCCGTGGTCTCAAGACACGACCTGGCGGTTCAGTGAACTGGCGGCGGACCCCCACCTCCTCCCCCACAACTAACAACATGGGAGGAGCAGGTCTTGGCGATTCTGCATCCTGAGGGCCTCGCAGGAGTAGGTGGAGGAATGGACTCTGGTAAGTCAAATCTTAACTATTACATCCCCCACCCTACCTGCATGACAGCACATACCCCCACCCTCACCCCCAGCACTCCAACTCCTCACATATGTCCCAACATCACAAACCACCCATCCCACCACCAAGCCCTGCATGCAACAACAAAGCATGGACACCCATCACTAAAGCATGCCCACTGCACATACCCAAACACCCCCCTAAACCATCATCACATGAGGTCCCACACAGGAATGCAAGCACTGGGGTACACGGTCACCCACCCATTGCACACCATGACACACACAGATGTAATAACTATCCTTTTATACCTCTGCAGGACCCATACCCAACGTCACTGGACAGGAGGGTCCACATATGTCCACACCACCAACAGAAGAGGCCCACAGTGATGACAGCAGCTCTGTCCAACTGGATCTAGATGACCAGCCCGGCCGATCAGGGACCTCGGGACAGTCGGTTCCCCTGACACAGTCACAGGCCACCACAGAGCTTCCCCCCTCTGGAAACACCACCACAGCACCCACCCAGCGGGCCCATAACTCTGTCCCCAGGACACGTCAATCAGCTGTGTGTCCACCACTACAGGGAACCCAGGATAACACACCACCCCACCCACCATCGTAGGGATGCTGAAGGAAGTACTTAACACCAGGAAGGACACTGTGGCACTACAAGGGGCCCCTGACACTAGCATGGACGATGAACTGCCCACCACCTCCGCCGGCGCTAGTGGACAGGATGCCCCGCCACAGGTCCACCACACCAGCACCCCACCCCCTGCAGAGGGAGAACCACCCCTCAAACGGTCCCTGAGATCCAGGACAAAGACAGAGCACGATGCCAAGACCCCCACCAAGAAATTAGACCACCCTGATTGTCATCCTACTGTCCCACTTTGTCACCCTGTCCATACTTAAACTGCCCCAGCTCCACTTCCTATGCCTATTTGGGCAATGCACCTGTGAGACTAATAGACTGGAATCTGCCATGGACATTCCTCCACCATCACCCCTATTTCACAACCCCCTCCAATATTGAGCACTTAAATAAACACACTTAAAACACAAAACAATCTGGAGTCTGTCTGTGATTTCGAAATAGTGTATTAGCAATTACAGTGACAAAATGCTCTTTCAAATGTAATGTCAATATACCTATGTCACACAACTCAAGTCCATGAGGAATCAAAGCAGATGTCACAAAGTGGGACCCACATCTGTGAAATCGTAAGGGAAAGTGACAACTCAGTGACCATACACTGGGTGCAAACGACAGACAGTAGAGAGGTAGTAGTGTTTAAGTACATGTAGTAGGCAGGTCTGTACTCTTACCTGTGTCTCATTGGAAATATTGCTGGATCACTGAGTCCCTGTTGTTCATGTCTTCTTCCTCTGCTTCCTCGTCTTCACTATCCACAGGTTCCACAGCTGCAACAACACTGCCATCTGGACCATTCTCCTGCAGAAAAGGCACCTGTCGTCGCAATGCCAAGTTATTAGGTATACAGCAGGCCACGATGATCTGGCACACCTTCTTTGGTGAGTAGAATAGGGATCCACCTGTCATATGGAGGCACCGGAACCTGGCCTTCAGGAGGCCGAAGGTCCGCTCGATCACCCTCCTAGTTCGCCCATGGGCCTCATTGTAGCATTCCTCTGCCCTTGTCCTGGGATTCCTCACTGGGGTCAGTAGCCATGACAGGTTGGGGTAACCAGAGTCACCTGCAAATGGCGAGGGACAAGTATTATACACACACTAACCTGTAGGGTAACCCCAGACCCAGACAACCATTCCCACTGACTTGCCTCCAGGTGCTCACCTAATAGCCACACACGGTGCCTCTGGAGTTGCCCCATCACATAAGGGATGCTGCTATTCCGCATGATGTAGGCGTCATGCACTGAGCCAGGGAACTTGGCATTCACATGGGAGATGTACTGGTCTGCCAAACATACCATCTGTACATTCATAGAATGATAACTCTTCCGGTTTCTGTACACCTGTTCACTCCTGTGGGGGGGGACCAAAGCCACATGGGTCCCATCAATGGCACCTATGATGTTGGGGCCATGTCCCAGGGCATAGAAATCACCTTTCACTGTAGGCAAATCCTCCACCTGAGGGAAAACGATGTAGCTCTGCATGTGTTTCAGAAGGGCAGACAACACTCTGGACAATACGTTGGAAAACATAGGCTGGGACATCCCTGATGCTATGGCCACTGTTGTTTGAAATGACCCACTTGCAAGGAAATGGAGCACTGACAGCACCTGCACTTGAAGGGGGATTCCTGTGGGATGGCGGATTGCTGACATCAGGTCTGGCTCCAACTGGGTACACAGTTCCTGGATTGTGGCAGTGTCAAGCCTGCATGTGATTATGACATGTCGTTCTCCATTGTCGACAGGTCCACCAATGGTTGGTACACCGGAGGATGGCGCCATCTCCTCGCATGTCCCAGCGGACGGTGCCTATGAAGGACAACAGCGAGCACAGAGTCAAACAACTCAGAGGTACGTACCCACAGTTTACCCAGAACACCAATCATACACCAAAGGTGGCCTGTGTGTGTGTTGAGTCTAGGCCTAGGTATGTGTGACGCAGTTAGAAATGAAGCCATGTGGGCCCCTGAAATGGCGGCTGCCTTACCTGTAAAGTGGGACAATGGGATGTGAGGTAACTGCGCTGGCGTTGTACACCGTTGCGGTAGGCGGTCGAAGACCGCGGCGCAATGCTGCATTGGTTAACATTAGACCCTATGGGTCCCAGAAGCCAATGACGATGTGCGCGGCGGTGACGGTACGCACCGCCGTGGACGTGACCGCCATTTTCTATCTTTTCAATCACACGATACCTGATCTTCGACAGGAGGGGACCTACACTGCAAGTGCTGCTGTGACCTCGGTCTGGAAGAGACAATGGCTCGAGTGTCTGGGGAAAGGGCCCCTGCCTTCACATCGGAGGAGTTGGAGAAGCTTGTGGATGGGGTCCTCCCCCAGTACACGCTATTCTACGGTCCTCCAGACAAACAGGTAAGTACACAGGGAGCATGTTGTGTGGGCTATGCCTGTGTGGAGAGGGCTGGATGTAGGAAGGAAGGGGGGAGAGTGCTGCGTGCATGAAAGACGGTGAATGCATGTGCCACATGGCAAGGGTAGGGATGGGGGCCAATCACTTTGACGGTGCAGTTGGTAATAACTTCTCTTTTTCCCCTGTACATTTCATGTAGATCAGCGCCCACCAGAAAAAAGATATTTGGCGTGTCATCGCCAAGGACGTCCGGACCCTGGGGGTCTACCACAGACGGAGCACCCACTGCCGGAAACGATGGGAGGACATTCACCCCTGGAGCAAGAAGATGGCGGAGGCTCAGCTGGGGGTGCCCGTCGCACTGATGTTCCGGATTCTGGCGGTGGCCTACCCGGAGTTGGATGGGCGCTTGAGGGCATCACAGCAAACACAAGGGGGTGAGTAAACTCTCATTCTGCTGACTTTGCCCGCAATGGAGGTGTCTGGGTGGGGGAGGTGGGCTGTGGGTTTCCCTAGGCCAGGGCGAGTTCCGTAGCCAAGGCCCCTCCGTAAGGCAGGCCGTGTGGCACCCCAGCACACCTCTGTAGAGTGCCAAGTACACCTAGTCATGCCCCTGTGTCATCTATGTGTGCAGATGTAGTCCATAGCCTTGTAGGCCATTTCCCAGGAATTGAACAGTGGAGCCCAAGAGCGCGGCGTAGTGCAGGGGGCTTCTGTGTCTGTCGTGTCCGCCAACGGTAGCAGTAATGCATGCACTCAACATGTCTTTCTTCTGTCGTCCCCCCCCTTTTTTTGTTGTCTCCCTGTTCTTGTGTGCATTAGCATCATCAGGCGCAGGAGCCTTGGCACCGGAGCACGAGGGAGCTGCATCCCACATGGCCCTGGAGGGCGACACTACAGAGTCTGAATTCACCAGTGGGACGGGGGCGAGGGGAGCTCCATGGCAGGGACAGGAGCTGAGACCAGCGACACAGATCTCCTCTGATGGGAGCTCCCTTGTGGTGGTGGCAACATCTGTGCCCCCGCATCTACAGGTACAGCTGCCACCCCCCCTACCAGCACCGCCCTTGCAGCAGCCCCTCAGCCTTTGCCCTGTGCCCCCTCACACAGGAGGGTGGGCATCACCTTCGCCCCAGGCACCTCAGGCCCTGCCCCAGTCACCCCTGCTGCCCTCAGTGAGGAGGCCATTGACCTCCTCAGGTCCCTCACTGTTGGGCAGTCTACCATTTTGAATGCCATCCAGGGTGTAAAGAGGCAGTTGCAACAAACAAATGCATTCCAGCACACCCACCACCACACCCCGCTCACGTGCAGTCACCATCCCCATTACCATTCACACGTCTCCTATGTCCTCTCCCAGTGTGTCTGTGACGCCCCCTCCCAAGATACCCAAACGCAGGCACCCACCCACCCAACAGCCATCCACCTCACAACAGCCTCCAGCGCATGCACCTTCACCCAAAGTCACCAAACGTACACCTCCTACAACCACCACCTCTTCCTCCACACCCAAACCCCCTCCAGCTACCCATCCCAGTGTGTCCCAAAAACTTTTCCTGTCCACCCTTGACCTCTTTCCCACACCTCCCCCACCCCGTCCATCTCATAGGTCCCGAACTAGCACCTCAGCCACAACATCTCCGGGACCAGTGGTTCCTGTAGTCACCGGAATCTGGAGTGCACCGGCCACCAGGGCAGCCAGTGTGGCACGGAGCCACAGCACAGACAGTCCCCCACCTGTGAAGCATCAGAAGTTGGCCAGTGCCCGGCCGGAGAGGGGGAAGACTCCAGCCACCAAAGCCGCTCCCAGGGGTACAGGTGGGAGTGTGGAGTCAGCTGTGACACCTTCCAAGGTGGGGAAGGGCCACAAGAAACCCGGCAAGTCTGGGAAGAGCAGCACAGCAGAGAAGACCGCCATCATCCCCTCTGCCCATGAGGCCACCGCCAGCACCATCCCAGCTGCCCAGGAGGCCACCACCAGCACCATCCCAGCTGCCCAGGAGGCCACCGCCAGCACCAGCCCAGCTGCCCAGGAGGCCACCGCCAGCAAAAGCCCCATTGGGCCTTGAAGGACCGCCAGCAAAAGCCCCGCTGGGCCATGAAGGACCGCCAGCAAAAGCACCGCTGGGCCATGAAGGACCGCCAGCAAAAGCCCCGTTGGGCCATGAAGGACCGCCAGCAAAAGCCCCGCTGGGCCATGAAGGACCGCCAGCAAAAGCCCTGTTGGGCCATGAAGGACCGCCAGCAGCTGAGACCTTGCAATGGAGACCGCCATCTCAAGCACCGCTGCACAGGGCACCGCCATCTCAAGCACCGCTGAACAGGGCACCGCCAGCTCAAGCACTGTTGCACAGGGCACCGCCATCTCAAGCACCGCTGAACAGGGCACCGCCATCTCAAGCACCGCTGGCCCATGAGCGGCAAGGGCACTGACGCAACTGAGTCCGTCACAGGGTCAATGATGCACTCTGGGCACCATACCCTCTCCAAAACCAGTGGAGAGATACATCCACTACCTCTGTCCTTGGCAGGATGAAGCACTCTGGGCACAAAGCCCCCTCCAGAACCAGTGGAGATTCACATCCACTCCCTCTGTCCTTGGCAGGATGAAGCACTCTGGGCACAAAGCCACCTCCAGAACCAGTGGAGAAAGGCATCCACTCCTTCTGTCCTTGGCAGGATGAAGCACTCTGGGCACAAAGCCCCCTCCAGACCCAGTGGAGATTCACATTCACTCCCTCTGTCCTTGGCAGGATGAAGCACTCTGGGCACAAACCCCTTCCAGAACCAGTGGAGAAAGGCATCCACTCCCTCTGTCCTTGGCAGGATGAAGCACTCTGGGCACAAAGCCCCCTCCAGAACCAGTGGAGAAAGGCATCCACTTGTGAGACTGTGGCTTTGCACTCCCCAGGATTGAACAGTGGGCAACCCACCCACTGTAGAGACTTGAGAGACTGTGGCTTTGCACTCCCCAGGATTGTACAGTGGGCAACCCACCCACTGTAGAGACTTGAGAGACTGTGGCTTTGCACTCCCCAGGATTGTACAGTGGGCAAACCACCCACTGATATCCACTTGAGAGACTGTGGCTTTGCACTCCCCAGGATTGTACAGTGGGCAACCCACCCATTTGTGAGACTTGAGAGACTGTGGCTTTGCCCTCCCCAGGACAAAGCAGTGGGCAACCCACCCACTGTAGAGACTTGAGAGACTGTGGCTTTGCACTCCCCAGGATTGTACAGTGGGCAACCCACCCACTGTAGAGACTTGAGAGACTGTGGTTTTGTACTCACCAGGATTGTACAGTGGGCAAACCACTGACTGTAGAGACTTGTGAGACTGTGGCTTTGCACTCCCCAGGATGGAACAGTGGGCATGTGGCCCCCTCGTGGATTTGGCATCGTGCACTCAAGCGGCTGAGGTGCCCCCCTTTCCCTCCCCCTGAGGTGTCTGTTTAGTTGCTCTATGATGCCCCTGCAGTGTTCTCTCCGTCATGGTCGGGGATCTTGTGTGGGCCTCGCCCATACCGTGTGGTCCCAGTGTTCCACGGACTTTCTTAGAACACTACCTGGACTACTATGCTTGGTATATATTATGTACATGATGTATATATATATTTCTGCCTACTTGCTTTTAATATATTCCAATGGTTACACTCATTTTCTATTGTCTTTGCATTCTTCCGGGGGGATTGGGGGGTGTAACTGTGATGTATTGATATGCATTAGTGTGTGTGTTGTAGTGGGTGAGGGTGTCCCTGTTTTTTCCCACCCCCCACCCCTGTGTCGTAGGTGCAGTACTCACCGTGGTCTTCGCCGCCGGTGTTCATGCTCCTGGTAGAGGAGCAGGAAGACTATTGCAGGTAGAATTTGGAGTTCCGGGTCCATGGCCTCCTCGTTCCTCGTTCCTCGTGGAGTGTGTAGAGGTGAGCGTTTTCCCTTTGGGATTCCTGTTTCCGCCGTGTTTTTATCCGCGGTGAATCCGCCCTGGAAAAGGTGGCGGATTGGCCTGTCATAATAGTGTGGCCGATACATTGTCTCCCGCCTGTCTGTTGGCGGCGACCCCCAAGCTGTTTATTTGTACCGCCGTGGCGGTCAGAGTGTTAAAGTGGATGTCTTTGTTGGCAGTTTCCGCCACGGTCGTGATTCCAACTTTTTTACCGCCGGCCTGTTGGCGGTCTTACTGCCGCTTTACCACTGACCGCCAGGGTTGTAATGACCACCATAATGTTCAAGTTCTAATTGATTCAGGGGCGACAGGAAATTTTGTGGACAAACAGACTGCACTAGACCTGCAGATACCCAGTGTCAAGAAAAAGGTTCCAGAAGTCGTGTATGCAGTTGACGGAAGTGATTTGGCAGGAGACCCTGTTACTAATCAAACCTCACGAATACAAATGATTTGTAAAGATGAGAAGAATCAGAGTCACTATGAGATCATTCGTTTTGATATACTCCATGCACCGCAATATGGTTTCATCCTAGGAATGCCGTGGTTAATGTTACAGAATCCATGCATTGACTGGTGCAACCAGGTTTTGCATTTTTCCTCTTCTTGTGCAAAGAAATGTTTTCAATCAAAACAAAACAAAGAAGGAAATCTTCTACACTCCATAGCTATTGCAGTTGAGAAGGAAATCAAGTTACCATCACAGTATGCTGAATATACTGACGTTTTCAAAGAAAAGAAAGCAAGCTCATTACCGCCTCACAGGCCGTACGATTGTCAGATCGATCTTGTACCTGGCGCCAATATACCAAATTGTAGGATCTATGCACTATCAGAGAAAGAAAATCAAGTCCTACGAGAATACCTTGATCAATATTTAGCGACCAAGTTAATCCGGCCATCACGATCTCCAGCGACTTCTCCACTATTTTTCGTACCTAAAGCAAATGGCGATTTGAGACCCTGCATTGACTTCAGAGCAATTAATAAGATCACAGTTAAGAATAAATATCCACTACCTCTCATACCAGTCTTGTTAGACCAGCTAAAATCTGCCGTTATCTATACTAAACTTGACTTACGAGGTGCTTATCACCTTATTCGAATTCGAGAAGGAGATGAGTGGGAAACGGCTTTTAAGACTCTATATGGCCTTTTTGGGTATTTAGTGATGCAGGTTGGTCTGTGTAATGCCCCAGCAGCCTTTCAATATTTCCTAAACGATGTTCTAAGGGAATATCTAGACATCTTTGTCATTGTTTACATTGATGATATTCTGATTTATTCAAACTCTGAAGATATACATGAAGAACATGTGAAAAAAGTATTACAAACTCTACAAAGACATAGGGGGTCATTATGACCCTGGCGGCCGGCGGTATGTTGGCGGTAACACAACCAACAGGCTGGCGGTGTTCTGCCAGCAATTATGACCGTGGCGGAATTGCCACGGCCATACCGCCGGCCCCTCCACTTTCCCGCCAGGATTCCACCTGGCGGTCATAATCCCCAGGGCAGCGGTGCAAGCACCGCTGCCCTGGGGATTATGAGTCCCCGACCGCCGGCCTGTCCATGGCGGTACACACCGCCATGGAAAGGCCGGTGGTAAGGGGACTTGGGGTGCCCCTGGGGGCCCCTGCACTGCCCATGCACTTGGCATGGGCAGTGCAGGGGCCCCCAGGCATAGCCCCGTCGCGCATTTCACTGCCCGAATTTCGGGCAGTGAAATGCGCGACAGGTGCTACTGCACCCGCTGCACATCAGCATTTCCGCCGGCTCTATTACGAGCCGGCAGCAATGTTGATGTGACATTTCCACTGGCCCAGCGGAAATGTCATTATAGGGAGACAGAAATACCGCCGGCAATGGCGGTATTCTGTCTCCCGCGGCCTCGGCGGTCCGAGGTCGTAATGACCCCTGTATTTTGTTTTGTAAACTAAGTATATGTGAACTCCATACCAAAGAAGTTGAATTTCTAGGAGTCATTCTAACACCTGACGACATGCAAATGACTGAAAGAAAAAATCAAGCTGTATCTGAATGGCCCACACCAAAATCAGTGCGAGATATTCAATGTTTTTTGGGTTTTGCAAATTTTTATCAACGTTTCATCCATCACTTCTCTCCAAAGGTGGCCCCAATCACCAAGTTGTTAAGAAAAAAGGCCGTCTTCAACTGGTCCAGGAGACAGAAAAAGCATTTCAAGATTTAAAAAAGGCCTTTACTACTGCTCCTATTCTAACTCACCCTAATGTGGAAGAACCATTCATCGTGGAAGCTGATGCATCTGATGTTGCCGTTGGGGCCATCCTGTCTCAACGTCATTGAGAAACTGGACAATTGCACCCATAGCATATGCATCAAGAAAACTGAATGAAGCGGAACAGAATTACACCATAGCAGAAAAATAATTAGTAGCAATTCGTAATGCCTTTAAAGAATGGAGACATTGGGGGTCATTCCACCCCCGGGAGCACCGCCAACAGGCTGGCGGTGCCCCGCAGGGCATTCTGACCGCAGCGGTTTGGCCGCGGTCAGACCAGGAAAACCGGCGGTCTCCCGCCGGTTTTCCGCTGCCCTGGGAATCCCCCATGGCGGCGCAGCTTGCTGCGCCGCCATGGGGGATTCCGACCCCCTCACCGCCATCCTGTTCCTGGCGGTTCCGACCGCCAGGAACAGGATATCGGTGAGGGGTGTCGTGGGGCCCCTGGGGGCCCCTGTAGTGCCCATGCCAATGGCATGGGCACTGCAGGTGCCCCCGTAAGAGGGCCCAACTTTGAATTCCAGTGTCTGCTCAGCAGACACTGGAATTCGCGACGGGTGCAACTGCACCCGTCGCACCTTCCCACTCCGCCGGCTCCATTCGGAGCCGGCTTCCTCGTGGGAAGGGGTTTCCCGCTGGGCTGGCAGGCGGCCTTCTGGCGGTCGCCCGCCAGCCCAGCGGGAAAGCCAGAATGGCCTCAGCGGTCTTTCGACCGCGGAGCGGCCATATGGCGGTTCCCTCCAGGCGGGCGGCTCCCGCCGCCCGCCGGGGTCTGAATGACCCCCATTATCTGTTGGGAGCAAAACACACCATAACTGTATATTCTGATCATAGAAATTTACAATTTATGAGTTCTGCCAGGCTACTAACTCCAAGACAACTAAGATGGATGCTCTTCTTTGCAGAATTTGATTTCACAGTGACTTTCAGACCAGGAATAGATAATCGTAAGGCCGATGCATTATCTAGACTAGTGAACAAAAACCCATGCCTATTATAACACTTTCAAAAGTGTTGTGTTTAATAGCTGCCGATTTTTTTTCCGATCTCATTCATAATCATTTTCACATCACTAAGTGGCAAGAGTGGTTACAACAAGACACCAGGAGGTCTATTCAACAAGGCTTACCTCTTCATGAATCTCGAGTATTTCTGCCTACTGGAGAGTGAAGAGAGACAGCTTTTCATTGGTTACACAAGCATCCTCTGGCAGGTCACCCAGGTCCTCAAAAATCAATAGAACTCATGAAAAGGTATTTTTGGTGGCCTACATTCGTTCACGACCTTAAGCAAATGCTACAATCATGTGAAGTATGTGCAAGATGCAAAAGCGAACATAGTAAGCCCAAAGGTCTATTGATACCTCTACCCATTCCCAATCATCCATGGGAACATATCTCTATGGATTTTATCACTGATCTTCCACAGATAAAACAATTTACAACTATTCTAGTGGTAATAGACAGTCTTACCAAATATGCACATTTCATTGCCTGTAAAGGACTCCCAACTTCCGATGCCTTAGCGACTATCATCTTAAAAAATATAGTTAGGCTTCACGGACTTCCAAGAATGATCCTCTCTGATAGAGAGACACAATTTTTTGCACGTTTTTGGCAACAATGGTGCAAGGCTCTACAAATTGATTCAACTTTATCTACTAGTTATAATCCACAAACGGATGGTCAAACAGAGAGACTAAACCAAACTCTGAAACAATATTTACGATGTTATGCAGCAAAGTCTCCGATAACCTGGCTGGATCTTTTATGGCTGGCAGAACTGGCTTACAATACCTCTCACCACTCGTCAATAAATTCAACTCCTTTCTATGGTTTATATGGACGTCATCTGCATATTTTGCAAGTTACGTTACCTACATCTACTCAAACCACTCCAGCAGTCAAGGACATGCTAACACACATGCAAAAGATACATGCACAATTACAAAAAATCATTGTCAAGCAAAGAAAAAATACAAAATGCAACATGACAAAAAACACCAGCCTGGTCCTCACTATATAAACAAAGTTAGAGTTTGGTTGTCCACAAAAAACTTTGTATTCAAAAACAAAAATATGTTTCATCCAAAATTCATAGGGCCCTATAAAGTAATACGACAAGTGAACCCAGTAACATATAAGCTAAAATTACCGTCATCTTTGAAAATTCATCCAGTGTTTCACACTTCGCTTCTTAAACCAGCTTCGCCCTCAAGCGTTACACAACCTGCTCCTCTATTAGTTCAAGGTAGTTGGGAGTATGAGGTGCGAGCTATTCTAGACTCTAAATTTAGGGATTCTTCTCTTTGGTACTTGGTGTCCTGGAAAGGATACAGACCGGAAAATGACTTTTGGTAACCTGCAAGACATGTTCATGCACCACATTTGGTGCGACGATTTCACCTCCTCCATCCTAATAAACCAGGCCCTGGACTGCGCTTGGGAGAGGGGTGTAATGTCAGGAATAAGGCTAGGCACAGTCCAGGTCTCACCCGAACTTCCGCTGCGCAACTCTGCGGCGCTTTATGCGCACCCCTGGTCATCCCCGCTTGTTCCAAGAATGGCCATCAGCGTCGTCTGCCCTGTGGTAAAGCTCACGTAGCTGCAGGTTCAGGGCATTGGTGGGTAAGATGCACTTATCAGTGCTATCCTATGAAGGGACTACATTTCCCATGTTTTTAGAGGCAGCGGCCATCTTGGGGTGTGGCAGGCCTATAAAGCCCAGCCACACCCACGCACGTTGCTCACTATTGTGAAGACTTCGATGCAGCCAGACCTCGTGGAGGTTTCTCTGGAAAAGTCCAGAGTTTCTGAATGGCAGAGTATCATCTAACCAGAGTCCATAGGTGCATCCAAATACGAGTAGGTTGTACTTGTGGCGGTAAGGCCTTGCTGAATCGAAGTTTGGAGGAAGTTATTACTTCCAAGAGGTAACGCGCTTTGTGCACATGTAATTCATGGTGTTTCCGTTCATAGATGTAAGGTGCTCTTTTGGCTCAGTGATTCTAAGCGTTTCAGTTCACAGAGATAACATGCTTGTGCACATGTAATTCATGGTGTTTCCGTTCACAGATTTAAAGCGCTCTTTTGGCTCAGTGATTCAAAGCGTTTCAGTTCACCAAGATGATGCACTTGTGCACATGTAATTCATGTTGTTTCCGTTCACAGATTTAAAGCGCTCTTTTGGCTCAGTGATTCAAAGCGTTTTAGTTCATAGAGATAACGCGCTTTGTGCAGACGTAATTCAAGGTGTTTCCGTTCACAGATGTAAAGCGCTTTTTTGGCTCAGTAATTCCAAGCACTTCAGTTCTTAGACGTAAAGCGCTCAGGGCATGATAATTCAGGCACTTCAGTTCCCAGATATAAGGCGCTTCAATTCATAGAAGGAAAAGGTTCTTGGCACAATGACCCAAGTGATTTAGACAACTTGAGTAAAAGCGCTTCCTGGTGTTAATAAGTAAAGCGCTTTAGGTTTTAATGAGTAAAACCTGTTTGACATTTATTGTTATGAATGTGAAAGTATTTTGGAGATGAACCAATCAAAGTTTTCATTGTTCTTTGAATAACTTAAGATATGAAAAAACATATTTAAGTCTTTGAGATTTTGTAAGTCATGATCAAAGGTTTATGTTGTGAATATATAAATATTACAGGATTGATATTCTGTGTAAAATCATAATTCAACGTTCTTGCCATCTCTTGAATCTAAGGTTGTGTTTTACAAGGGGCTTCGCCCGCATTTCAGAAGAGGTCTCCACCTGATATCTCGGAGACACATTTAGTCAGGAGTCTATAAGTGATTTACGTTTTCTATGAATGAGTAAATGCATATTGTTCTAACCTTTCCTTTTCAGATCTATCTCCCTGCTGTTCCCTTCCCTAATTCCCTTTCCCCTGACTGGCTTCACCATAACTCTGTGCTATAATAGCTTTCTGAGTTGGTGACGCCGGGAGGTGGGCCTTTCTTCAGCAACGTGGAGATCCGGAGGAAAGGACCCCGTGACACACTGTGGCCAAATCATCAAACTGGGGAAGTACAATGTAGCTGCACATGTGTTTAATCAGGGCAGACAACACTCTGGTCAGCACGTTTGAGAACATTGGCAGTAACATCCCTGCTGCCAAGCCCACTGTCACTTGGAAAGAACCAGTTGCCAGGAAATGGAGCACTGATAGAACTTGCAAAAGAGATGCGATCCCAGTTAGGTGACGGATAGCAGATATCAGGTCAGGCTCCAATTGGGCACACCGCTCTGTGATTGTGGCCCTATCAAGTCCATAGGTGAGGATGTTGTGCCTGTCCTCCATTGTTGCCAAGTCCACCAGGAGTCTGTACATGGGGTATGTCTCCATCTCCTATTCATCTGCAGAGGTAGCAATCTATGGGGCAAAAGGGTAAGGAGACGGTCACAAACTGAACAATGGGGCTACAACAGAACTTTGCATACTGTGAACTTGTAATGGGTAAGTGTGAATTGTCCAGTATGTCCAAATTTAACCAGTCACACAGCAAATATCCAGGGCCTGCCCCCCCCCCGAAATGGCATCTGCCTGTCCTGTGTGGAGGGACAGGTGGAAGTGAGGTAATTCCGCTGACGTTGTCAGTCATTGCGGGAGGCGGTCGTAAAACGCCGTGCAACTCCTAATTGGTTAACATTGGGCCCTATGGGGTACAGTGGCCAATGGTGATCTACACCGGTGGTGACGGCCACGGACGTGACTGCTATTTTCTATCTGATTCCTCACTTGCTACCTGAACTTCAACAGGAGAGGACCTACACTGCATGTGCTGCTGTGACCTGTGTCTGGAACCTACCATGGCCCGTGTGAAAGGGGAAAGGGCCCCAGCCTTCACTTCGGTGGAGTGGGAGAGACTGGTGGATAGGGTCCTACCCCAGTACGGACTGCTGTATGGTCCTCCAGACCAACAGGTGAGTACACTGTGTGTACAATGCATGTGGCATGAATGCATGGAGTGGGGTGTGTGAAGGCCATGTGTAAGGGGGTTGGGTGGATGTCCTCTGGGCGGCGTATTGGTTCTGTGTTGGGCCATGTGTGTGCAAAAGGTGATGTGAAGGGGTATGGTGGGCCATAAGTGTAACAGGCAGGACTGTTTGTCTAATACTATTTTCCTGTGTGTATTTCGTCTGCAGGTCAGCGTCCATCAAAAGAAGGGTATATTGTGTGCCATCTCCAAGGATGTGTGGACCCTGGGGGTCTACGGCAGGCGGAGTGCCCACTGTCGTAAAGGTGGGAGGACCTGAGACGGTGGGCACGGAAGACGGAGGAGGCCCAGCTGCGGATGGCCTCCTAATGAGGAAGGGGTGCCCGTCGAACCCTGACCCGCCTGATGGTCTGCATACTGGCGGTGATCTATCCAGAGCTGGATGAGCGCTTGAGGGCATCACAGCAGTCACAAGGGGGTGAGTACAGTGCCCATCATTGCTACTTACGCCTGGTGGGGTGGTATCCAGGTGGTGGATGTGTGTCAGTGGGTGTCCCTACGCCGGGCCTGACATTGCAGCGTAGGTCCCCTGATGGCTAGGTTTCAGAAGGGTAAATCCTGCTACTAGCTCGTAGGCATCCAATACTGGTCAGGGCTGCGTGGGTCCCAGGTGTGCTGCATTTGCCAGTGTATGCCCCTCCCCATGCCTTGGTGGTAGCAATATCACTGGTAGTACAATGCATAGTGCGTAGGCCTGTTCCCGTGTGTGAGAGTGATGTGTATGCCAACAGTGGTGTTGGTGCAGCCATTGACCAAGTGTATCCTTTGTCTCTCTCTCCCCCCTCTTGATTTGTCACCCTGTCCTTATGTGCATTAGCATCATCTGGTGGAGGAGCAGAGGCACCAGCGACGGAGGGAGCTGCATCCTACAGGACCCAGGAGGCAGAGTCCACCGACGGTGAGTGCACCAGTGGGACGGAGGGTGAGGGGAGCACCACAGCTGAGATTGGAGGGGACAGTTATGACACAGATACCTCCTCCATGGAAGCTCCCTGGTGCTAGAGAACACCTCTGTGACCACCCTAGCTACAGGTACAGCCGGCAACCCTGTACCAGCACCGCCCTCCCAGCAGCCCCTCATCGAGTTGTCCATGCCCGCTCACCCAGGAGGGTGGGCATCTCCTTCGCTCCCGGCACCTCAGGCCCTGACCCAGTGAGCCCTGCTGCCTGAGGGAGGAGGCTATTGACCTCCTGAGATCCTTCTCTGTAGGGCAGTCAACCACTGTGAATGCCATTCAGGGGCTGGCAGCCCAGATGCAACAGATTAATGCATTCATGGAGGCCATTCACACTGGCTTGGCGGCCCAACAGAGATCGATCCAGGCTCTGGCCTCCTCTCTGATGGCAGCCATTGTCCCTGTTTCCATCCTCCCCCCTCCAACTTCCTCTTCCCAATCCCATTCCCCTCAACCCCAGCCTATCCCAAGCACACAGGCAGATGAGCATGCACACACGACAACACACAAGAACGGTTCAGGTAAACACAAGCACCACACTTCATCCCACAGGCACTCACCCAAACACCATCCAGATGCAGACATACCACCATCCACAATTTCTACTGTGTCCCCCTCCTCCTCCTCCTCCTTCTCCTCCTCTGCCTCCCTCCCAGTTCCGTCTACACTCACACCTGCATGCACTACATCATCATCCACTACCAGCATCACCACCACACCAAGCAGAACACACACCTCACTGGCAGACACCTACACAGCAGCCATGCACACATCCCCTGTGTCCTCTCCCACTGTGTCTGTTCCACCACCAAGGTACACAAATGCAAGCACTCAGACACCCAACAGCCATCCACCTCACAACAGCATCAAGCCCATGCACCTACACCCAAAATCAGCAGACACCCCCCACAACCACTCCCTCTTCCTCCACTCCCAAACCTTCTCCCTCTTCCTACCCCAATGTCCCTAAAAAACTGTTCCTATCCACCATTGACCTCTTCCCTACCCCTCCCCCCATCCTGCACGTCTGACCAGGGTGGGAAGAACCCAGCCAAGCACCTCAGCCACCCAGTCCACGGGCCCAGTTGTCACCACACCCCCTCGTGGTGGAAAGGGATCCAGAGCACATGTCCTCAGGGTGAAGGAGCCTGCACCAGGCAGCCTCAAGAGAAAGGAGCCTGCCACAGCTGCCAGAAAGAGCAAGGAGCCTGCCCAAGCTGCTGCCAGGAAGACAAAGGAGCCTGTCCCAGCTGCTGCCAGGAAGACAAAGGAGCCTGCCAGCTTAGCTGCTGCTAAGAAGGTAAAGGAGCCTGCCCCAGCTGCCAGGAAGACTAAGGAGCCTGCCCCAGCTGCCAGGAAGACTAAGGAGTCTGCCTCAGCTGCCAAGAAGACTAAGGAGCCTGCCCCAGCTGTCAGGAAGAGCAAGGAGCCCGCACCAGCAGGAAGGAAGAGCAAGGGACCTGTGACGGAGCCCCCACCACCAACTAAGGTTGTGCAGCTGTCCGAGGTTGCAGGGGATGGGCATGTGCCTCCCCCCACCAGTATCAGCACCACGACCACCAGTGAGCAGCCGTCCGAGGTTGCAGGGGATGGGCAGGAGCCTTCCCCCACCAGCAGCAGCACCACCACCACCAGTGAGCAGCCGTCCGAGGTTGCAGGGGATGGGCAGGAGACTCCCCCACCAGCAGCAGCACCTCCACCACCAGTGAGCAGCCGTCCGAAGTTGCAGGGGATTGGCAGGAGCCTCCCCCCCACCAGCAGTACCACTACCTCCATTGAGCAGCCGTCACCACCGGCGGACGGTATGCAATCCTGCCTCCATGGGCTGCTGTGCGGCCTGCCCCCTTCAAATCCAGTGGGTATGACATCTACCTGAGAGACTGTGACCTTGCTCTCCACAGGATAAAGAGCACAGGGCACAATGCCCCCTCCATAACCAGTGGGTAAGATACCCACCTATCACAGACTCCCGAGGATCAAGAGCACAGGGCACAATGCCCACTCGAGAACCAGTGGGTAAGATACCCACCTACCCCAGACTCCCCAGGATCAAGAGCATAGGGCATGTTGCCCCCTCCAGAACCAGTGGGCAAGTCACCCACTTGAGAGACTGTGGCCTTGCACTCCCCAGGACCAAGCACAGGGCATGTTGCCCCTTCCAGAGCATGTGGGCAAGTCACCCACTTGAGAGACTGTGGCCTTGCACTCCCCAGGACCAAGCACAGGGCATGTTGCCCCCTCCAGAACCAGTGGTCTTGTTCCATCTGCCGGCTGAGGTGCCCCCTGCCCCAGTCCCCCTGAGGTGCCTGCCTATTTCCCAACTGATGCCCCTGCAGTGTTCTCTCCGTGTTGAGGCAGGTGCCATGTTTGGCCTTGGACTTTGGCCTGTGGGCATGTGGACAACGTACATTGTGGACTGGGCTGTGTCCCTTTTTATGTACATATGTACATATCTGTTATCTTGCCTCACTTATGTATCTTGATGTGTTGCTCTCATTACATTCACTATTTCAAAATTGTTTTGTCCTTCCATTATTTATCCGAGGTAAGAATGTTTTAGTAATGCTGCTGATTGTGTGTATGGTGTTGGGTGTGGTCATGTGTGTGTCACTCTCCTTTTCCTCCCTTCCTCCGTTGTGTGCTAGGTGGCTGTACTCACCGTCGTCGTCTTCGCCGGCAATGGTGTTCGTGGTGGAGCAGCACGTAGAAGATCATGGGGAAGACATGCAGCTCGGGCTCCATGGCGGCGTGGTTGTTCCCTGTGTCTCCAGTGGTGAGTCCTTTCCCTTCTGAGGTCTGTTTCCACCAGGCATTTGATGTCGTTGGTACCGCCCCAGAAAAGGTGGCGGTTTCCTGGGTCATAATATGGTGGGCGGAAGTCAATCACTTCCGCCTGATTGTAGGTGGCTACTGCCGTGGTGCCTGTTGTTTCCACCCTGGTGGTCGATGTGGTACAATGGCTGTCATTCAGAGATCTTTAAGCCATGGTCATATCAGAAGCATCAAATCAAATATCAAGCAATGCACTATACATCATTATAAAACACACCATGATCAATGCTACCATTAATAACCACACCTGTTTATTAAGAAGTTAAAATGTTTATTTCCCTGTATTAACAATGCTAAAGTCATGAATATTATTCTCAAGTTCAAGTATAAAGAAACAATAGAAGCTGATTTAGTCGGTGGATGAATCAACGCAATGAGAATTATTATTTCAATAGAGAATACACAAAACCATAGCAATAGAATCTGAGCAAGAGGAATTGAATACATTGAATCAACAAACAAAAACGTCAATGACCATTCATGAGTATGTTAGTAATACCTGAATAACCGCTAATTAGCATTAACATGTTGGGCTTCATGTAAAAGATTTAGGGGGTGATTCTGACTATGGCGGACGGCGGAGGCCGTCCGCCATAGTACCGCCGCCAAATGACCGCACCGCGGTCAAAAGACCGCGGCGGCCATTCAGGCATTTCCTCTGGGCCGGCGTGCGCTCTCCAAAAGAGCGCCCGCCGACCCAGAGGAAATGCCCCTGCAACGAGGACGCCGGCTCAGAATTGAGCCGGCGTAGTTGCAGGGGTGCGACGGGTGCAGTTGCACCCGTCGCGTATTTCAGTGTCTGCAAGGCAGACACTGAAATACTTTGCGGGGCCCTCTTACGGGGGCCCCTGCCGTGCCCATGCCATTGGCATGGGCACGGCAGGGGCCCCCAGGGGCCCCGCGGCACCCCCTACCGCCATCCTGTTCATGGCGGGTTTCCCGCCATGAACAGGATGGCGGTAGGGGCTGTCAGAATCCTCATGGCGGCGGAGCGCGCTCCGCCGCCATGAAGGATTCCCCCGAGCAGCGGTAAGTCGGCGGGAGCCCGCCGACTTGCCGCTTCTGACCGCGGCTGAACCGCCGCGGTCAGAATGCTCGTGGGAGCACCGCCAGCCTGTTGGCGGTGCTCCCGTGGTCGGTGGCCCTGGCGGCCACCGGCCGCCAGGGTCAGAATGACCCCCTTAGTAACATAAATTTAGAAAATATCTAGCTATGGCGCTATCAAACAGCAGCAGTATTAAAACAGTAGCAGTTCGTACCTGGAAAACAAAAGACAAATAACAATACACAGTTCATACATTTACCCAGTCTCTAAGGTAATCAGTAACAACTTCTACTTCATCAGGAGGACAACAGCGTCAGCATCAGGACAGGAACAAAGTAGGGGACCAGTTTAGAGTTTGGACTATAAGATTACTAAACCATCAAAGTATTAGTTCAGGATTGAACAGATATAATAAACTCAGAAAATAATAAAACACCAGAATGTCAGTAGACTAACTGGTAAAGCATAAAATGTCAAAGTGACAGATCACAGGAATGCGAAGTGAAGTCTCTGGAAACCAGGTAACAAGAGTCTCTAGCTTCAAACAGAATGAGCCCCAAAAGGCTGATTCTCAAACATTAAATTAAACTTGCTAAACTCCTGTGATTGGCTTAAACATAAGGCGAGAAAAATATATCCAATTAGAAAGTTATTAGTTATCACAATTATATCAAATGTTAGCTCTGAAAATGTCTATTCGCTGCTGCTCTTCTTGCGTGGTTCAGGTTTATATTAAATGTATCTTGCACACTTCCTTCTCCGGTTGCGATATGTAGGCCCTTTTGTTTGGCATCTTCTGGATTTGCTGTTGCTGGTCAGTGATTATAAAATATGGCAACATTTCTCATTGCACTTTTTCCCTCGAGAGAAACACTAGTTAGAAACATAACTACAGACAAATATGAGAATGTAATGAATGGAGTCTGTTAAGCAACAGACATGAAGTCATAAGAATGGAGTACACTAGAAACATTTAATACAGATTACATTGTACAGTGACCTTGTTCTGCTTCAAGCCTAGCAGAGAACAAGAAATACTCATATTATTTCAGCATTAATTTTGGCAGAGAACATGTTCTTAAGGAGACATAGGCCCTCATTACAACATTGGCGGCAAAAGCCGCTTACCGCCGTGCAGAAGACCGCCAAAACACCGCCGCGGCCGCGGAAAACCGCCACAGCTATTATGACCCACATTTCAGAATCCGCCAAAATTCAGACACCCACACAAGTCCGCCACACCAAAGGTCAGTGATAAACTGGCGAAAACAAAACCTCCACCGTCACGCCAACATAAATACGCCCACACTATCACGACACACGAATCCACGCGGCGGTCTTTCAACCGCGGTATTCCATTGGCGGTACACACCGCCGTGCTCAAAATACACACACTCTTACAAAACACTACCACATTGGACAATTCCAAATACACACACCTGATACACATACACACACCACTCCCACACACCCATTACAATATAAAACACACCCCCACATCACCCACAAACACCCACGACAAAAATTTCCGAAAGAAGGCCAGAGAGAGACACCACCAGCAAGAACAACAGCATCCACCGGCACAAAACACCGCACCTCACACAACATCGCAGTACATATCAGCAGACTTATCACCACACAATCCACCCCACACATCACCTATACCACCCCATGGCACGGCAAAGACACCCCAGGTTCTCGGAGGAGGAGCTCAGGGTCATGGTGGAGGAAATCGTCCGGGTAGAGCCACAGCTATTCGGATCACAGGTGCAGCACACCTCAATTGGAAGGAAGATGGAGCTATGGCGAAGAATAGTGGACAGGGTCAACGCAGTGGGACAGCACCCAAGAAATCGGGAGGACATCAGGAAGAGGTGGAACAACCTACGGGGAAAGGTGCGTTCCGTGGTCTCAAGACACCACCTGGCGGTTCAGCGGACTGGAGGCGGACCCCCACCTCCTCTCCCACAACTAACAACATGGGAGGAGCAGGTCTTGGCGATTCTGCATCCTGAGGGCCTCGCAGGAGTAGGTGGAGGAATGGACTCTGGTAAGTCAAATCTTAACTATTACATCCCCCACCCTACCTGCAAGACAGCACATACCCCCACCATCACCCTCACCCCCAGCACTCCAACTCCTCACATATGTACCAACATCACAAACCACCTATCCCAACACCAAGCCCTGCATGCAACAACAAAGCATGGAAACCCATCACTAAAGCATGCCCACTGCACATACCCAAACACCCCCCTAAACCATCATCACATGAGGTCCCACACAGGAATGCATGCACTGGGGTACACGGTCACCCACCCATTGCACACCATGACGTGAGCGTTTTCCCTTTGGGATTCCTGTTTCTGCCGTGTTTTTATCAGCGGTGAATCCACCCCGGAAAAGGTGGCGGATTGGCCTGTCATAATAGTATGGGCGGTACATTGTCTCCCGCCTGTCTGTTGGCGGTGACCGCCGCGCTGTGTATTTTGTACCGCCGTGGCGGTCGGAGTGTTAATGTGGCTGTCTTTGTTGGCGGTTTACGCCAAGGTCGTAATTGCACATTTTTTACCGCCGGCCTGTTGGCGGTCTTACCGCCGCTTTAACACCGACCGCCAGGGTTGTAATGACCACCTCAATGTCTGGAATAAACGAAGAGCCCGGTCTCAAACCTGATCTGTTCCCTTCTGTTGACTGGGGAGGTGTCTCAAAGTATTTCTTGAGATAAATCCTCCTAAAGAAAGCATGTATGTCTCTAAAAAGTTCAAATTTATTAATGTAAGTACTCGGAACGAAGGACAGTCCTTTAGATAATACTTTCTCTGAGTTTGAATCCAAACTAATCGTGCTTAAATTGAAACTCAGGATATTATCTAATCCCGCCAATACTGGTTGCGTCTGGTTTGTAAATAATGAGGAGGTTGTTCTGAATTTACAAATCTGTTCCCTCGATTGTAACGGGGTCTGGACCTGTAATTGTTTCGCCTGTTGCCTAAAAAACTGGCACTATTGTAGCTTTGGTCTGCATGATTCCGTCTATTCCCAAAGGTATCGAACCAGTGTGAGCTACCTTCACCTTTAGAATCTGATGTGTCCGAAAAAGTCACTTTCTTTTTCGATGTCCAATCCTGTTGCTCTTGAAATATCTGAGTTGACTGTTTATAATAATTCTCAGATAGATATGGATACGTTCTTTCAAGAAAAAAATAACGAATGTCCTTCTTCAATTTATCAGTCTTCCTTTTTATTAAATACTGATTAAATGACTCAAACTCCGTGGCAACGTCTCCTAACTTTTTCTTAGCATCCTCTAATGCGGTGTTCTGTTTCAATTTCTCTTCTATTTCCTCTCTTTAACCAAAAGAGACACAATCTCACATGCAGTCTCAATAATTAACAACATCCAATCCCTGGAACACCTATTTGAAATCAGGGACCATTTTTCCAAAAAGGTTTTAATCTCAAAAAAGAGACCTGGAATATTCCAAACTTTTAGTCCATTCGGAATCAACCCTGCTTTAAGGTATTCTAAAATGAACTCTGCATGCGCTTCCGTTCTGCGTGCTTTCAATCATCTTTTAGATTATTCAAGAGACTAAAATCCTGTTCAGTATTAGAGGCAGTTCCCACAATCCTAGAAAAATCAGCTTTGGAAAAGCTGAAGGTCTTAATGCTCTCCATCAAAATACTCTTAAGAAAAAAGACAACTCAAAAAGCACCAACTGCAACTATCTGGTCAATGTCTAAAGCTCCGGCCGACCGCAATGAAGCATGGGTCTGATTCAGTCCCAGATTAGTCCCACTGAAGTTTTACCTTCTCATGCTTTGTGCCAAGAGCCCGTTCCTGTTGGAGCAGGTCGCAAGGAGCAAGGAGAGCATCGCAGGTGGCAGGTTATGTGGTGTGAAGAGCAGGCTGAGTGTTGCAGACGGGTGGAAAGAAGCTTCGCCTTGGTGGTCCCCAGGGGCTGTCAAAGCTACTGTGCAAAGAGACAGGCTGGCGGCGGCTTGCACTGAATTTTGGTGTGAGTGGTGCAGTTTCGGTGTGGACGGGTTCCTTTGCGAAGAGCCGAGAAGCTTGATTTCAAGAGCTTGTGAGCCACATCAAGGGTCCAGGACATGACTGGCAAGGCTTGGGGGTCAGAAACTCACTGAAGACGGGTCCAGGAGCTGTGGGGGAGCCTTTTATGTCCCTGAGGCTCAGATCAGGGGGTCAGCAGACTAGCCCTTTGAGTCACTCTAGGATTTTGAGTTCAAGAGGAAGTTGCAGGTCCTGTTCTTCTTGCCCAGGCAAGAGGGCAGCAGGTTAACACAGCAGTTCCTTTGAGCAGCAGTCCAGCAGACTGGCAGTCCTTGTAGCAGCTGAGCTGTCTTTCTTCCTGGCAGAGTATCCATAGGTCAGAAGTGTACTGAAGAGTTGGTGTCTGAGGTCCAGAATTTATAGCATGTGTTGCCTTTGAAATGGGGAGAGCCTTCTAGAGGTTTCCCTTTGAAGTCCCCATGCATCCTGCCTTCTCTGCCCTGGCTCCAGGCTAACTACAGGGGGCATACCGCCCTTTGTGTGGAGAAAGGACACAGCCTATTCAAGTACAAGTGGGGCTAGGCCCTGCTCCACCCACCCATCCTGCCAGTGATAGCCCACCTAGTCACATCTAAGTTTCACATTGTGGTGGCTGTCTAGGAGGAATACACAAAGCCCAACTGTCAGCTACACCCACTCATGTGACCAAGAGACAGGCTGCAGACACAAACTGGCAAAGGCAAGAAAATGCCAACTTTCTAAAAGTAGCATTTTCAGAATTGCAATTTAAAATCCAACGTCACCATGTTAGGATTTTAAATTGTGAATCCAGAGACACCAAACATAAAGTGGTTATCTCTTCCTATTTATAAATTTCACTTATAAAATGAAATAATGCAACTTCAGTGTTACAGTAGTGAAGAATAAATTTGAGATTTTTTCACTACCAGGGCAGGTGAAACGTAAAGGTACATGTCCTGCTTTTTAAATGCACTGCACCGTGCCATCTGGGCTGTCCAGTGCCTAGCCTTAGGGTGACTTATATGTATTAAAAAGGGAAGTTTGGGCCCTGAAAAAGGTTTATTTTACCAAGTCAAAATGGCAGTTTAAAACTGCATGCACATACTCTGCAATGGCAGGCCTGAGACATGTTTAAATGACTACTGAGTGCTGCAGGCCCACTAGTAGAATTTAATTTACAGGCATTGGGCACATGTAGTGTGGTTTACTAGGGAACTGTAAGTAAATTACAAATGCCAATTGGATATAAGCTAATGTTACCATGTTTTAAGGAGAGAGCCCAAGCACATTAGCACTGGATAGCAATGGTAAAGTGCACAGAGCCCTAAGGCCAACAAAAACGAATTCAGCAAAAATAGCGTGAAGGCAACACGTTTGGGGATGACCCTGCAGAGAGGGCCATGTCCAACATCAGTCTTCACAACAGCTAATTTCTACAGTTATGTGATGTCAAGCAGTGCTGCGCCAGGGTGAGTATCAGCACAGCAGATGCATGATTCCACTTTAAAATAGTAATCAAAGCAGGACTCTGTAGAGCACCAGTGTAGGAAGCTCTCAGCAGTACTGCACATTTCCCCTCATGAGACCATACTCTCATGTGGAGTCTTGCACAGAATATACAAACCGACATCATTTTTCAAATGTAATTCACCAAATAGCAGCATTCTGTGTATCAGCCAGCATGCCATCATTGCTCTGGCACTGGTCATGTTTCAGGTGTGAACACAGCGTGGAACCCTTTTCACCAACACAGCGGCATGTGTTTCTCAGGCTGACCTCCTCTGGTGCTCAAATGCATCCATTTATTTTAGTCCTGCAATGGCATGGTCACGTTTTGCACAAAACCGTCGGTTTCAGTCACAAAAGTCTCTTTAATTGGCCAGAAGATGATTAGTTCTAGGTTTATCATTCCCTCCTCATAAAGGTAAAAGAATATAATCCTCTTCCTGCTCACTCACAGTCTTTACCTTCTGTAGTTTGCACCTTAGAGCAGGGACAAGTTAACAAATTTAAATTAGAGCCAACATTCAAGATCAAACCTCTCTTCCTGAAAGACCTGCCTGGGATCACACTCTACACTGGGCGGAGATTGTGAGAAGGAAAAGGGTTATGATCATGCTTGGTGAATTTAACTCTCAGGCCCCTGACAGTGTCCACCTCAATACCGTCACCGCCTGCCTACGCCCAGGGGATGTTCTGGGTTCATCAGTGGAGGATAAATTAAAAGTACTCTGTAATCCTTTCTGCATTAGCTCTCTATGCCATTTCTGAGAACCAGCTCCTTATACCACATTCATTTCAACTGATTAATTACATACCTGGCCCCGCTGGTGCTGAAATCAGGAATATGTTCAGGTTCTAAATGTTACTATTGCTCGAGTCAGGCACAGTATTACAGGACTGCCACATGCTCTACCTGGTTTCAATAAAGACACATGGAAAGTATGAACAACTCGTCAACATTATTCTTTGTTTCCACAGATATTACAATGCAAATCCTAATAATTTAATGATCAAGCATCTGGTGCCGGCTCAGTTACACAGTGACAACAGGAGCACAGTTTACAGCAACTACAGCAAGACGTGTGTTGTATGTAGCATTATTTAAACACATAAAAAGGGCCCAGGTTTATGTGACATTGCCATGCTTGTCTATCACACCCTCGGTTTTGCAGATTATTTAACCCTTAACACTGTACTATATAGATGCTCCCTAAAGTAAGTACAGTGGAAGCCATAAATAAACGTGCTGTATCACCTGACGACTTGGCTTAATTCATTAGATTCAGACTTGCATGCTGCCATATTTCTTCATTCTTTGGAATGACAGCTCTTAACGCAATGCTCAAATGTAATGGGTTTTGTCCATTTGATTATGGGTACTGATACTCGTTTCAGTTCAGTTCATGCACTACTTCGAGTCATTATCCATTCTCCATTTCCTTGATCCACACTAATGCACTACTTTGGTGTACGGGGCACTAAAACTGCGTTTCTTCTTTTCACTTCTTCATAAGCAACGTCACAATTAATATTTCTGTGTTCACTAGAATATGCGGAGCCAAGCCTGAAAAAAGACTAGATGTAAAGGTCGCGAAGCTGACCCTAAAATGTATGTAAATGTACTTAATACATTTTGTTCTAGCTCAATCTAAAGGTGAGATGCTTCTTGATGTATGGAAGCATTTAGAGTAGTATCTGGTGTCTCATTAAATTCCGGTGAATAGGTTACTTCTAATACCGTGTTTCCTGTGTTGCACTATGTGATTCCTGAGATATAAAATAGTTAGTTGCTGCTTTCTATTTTATGTTGTGCCCTGAATGAGTAGTAATGAAAAATATTGTTTAATTGATCAAAGTTTGCATCGGAAAGAATGTTAGTATTTAGCCACCAGAGCAACACAGTTGCTACTTGTGGTAGTAGAAATAACTTCAGGCTATTCACTTTCAATGCCTATAAAACTGAATCGTTCCTTATTTTTTCTAAAAGCATTGACTGTAAATCCGACTAGATATGACGCATCAGTTGAAATACTTCTGTAGTGGTTTGTTTTGTCAAACAACTAATTAGCACTTATAATTTGAGCAGGTAAAATCCATTCAGTGTGTGTCATGATTTGAGGATATATGAAGGAAGTACCCAAGAGGCTGCCCCATTCAGTGCTGCCGAGGAAAAATGTTTGGTTTTCTAACAAACAAGGTAAGGAGTACAATATTTGCAATGGGCATTTTTGTAGCATTCCCCAGTGTATTATATCACTCAATTTCATTTCGTATTAAAAAGCCTTCAACGCATAACACGTTTATTGAAAGATAAATTAGCTCATGCACGAGCTATGAGATATATGGCTTTTCAAATGGCACTAGAGGGGCTTGTTCACATTCCTATAAAGTGATCAAATCAAACAACGTGTAGATTCATGTTTACTTATATCTCGTTGCCTGTAATAAATTCCCTTGGCACCTGTAGATTTTTAGTACCTGCAAAGAAGAATGCATTGCAATTATAGCTTGGCACTGTTCCTGTTTGTTTTTGTAATTTTCTAATATTTCTTGAGCAATTTAAAATTCCAAAGATGTCAATCTTGAAATTAAATATATTCTTTCATCATTCTAAGGTCACCACCTATAATCCTGACTGCGGCATAACATTTCCTTTTGAAGACTATGATGATTTTTGCACCGAAGATCAGAGAATTGTGCAAGAGAACAATAAAATGCATCATAATATTTCAATGCTTCATCCAAAAGTAGCTAATAAAGCGCTAACTGGGAGGAGATAATATCCCTTTGTCAACAAATTGAATGTCAGCACCGGAGGCTTTGGATTATGCTTTCTCTTTCTTTACTGAAAGAACACAGCAGCCAATAAACGTTTAGTTAACCAAAAAACTACAACATCCAAAAGTCTCAGTAGTCCAATACGACCAATCCTTGGTCTACAGTCTATATAAATGTCCGTGACTATTAAGTCCTTCCTCTTTCTTTGCTGCTGGCAGCCATTAGCTAAGTACCTGTTATTTTGCGTAAACAGTCAAGTGTTTTAAAGTTCATGTGTATTTGTTTATTTTATTCATGCTGGCCGCGGAGCAGGAACGGTGTTGAACGGTGCTCTTTAACTCCAAGCTTGGAGGTGTGCGGCGGACACGCTCACACACCGCTTAATTTTTTTCTCTTTTCGGGATTGCGTGTGCGGCAAGCACAGTAGGGCCGGAAACGCCTGTCGAGCATCAGGAATCCCCTGCGGGACTTCCCGTGCTCCAGAAGATTATTTGCGGCTTCTGTAAGCCGTCCAAGTGCCAAGGCTAGTCCTCTCTTTATTTCCATTACGCGCGTGTGCTGACGAGATCCGAACCCTTCAGGCTTTGGATCTCGTCGGCGGAGTCGCGTGTGTGAACCATAATTATTCCCTTGAGAATGCCCGACGGGGCGGTAAATATGAATAAAGGCTTTGCCTTAGGGAATTATTGCAGGAGCTCCCTTCACTTCTTACAGGGCCTGTTATGAGAGTTTTTTCTTCTTTTTTTCATACCTGCAGGGGCTGATTCCCCCACTTATTGAACTCCTTCTTTAATCTTAATTTCGGAGATGGCTTATTATGCAGAAGAGGATGAGTTTTTTTCAGCAGGAGGCCGAGGAGCTGTATGATAATCAGATGGAGGAAAGATTGGTACAGGCCCTGGGGCACCACATGCAGGACTCTGTAAATCAAGCCATAATTAAGGCTTTAAAGCCTTTTACTCAGCAGAGAGAATTGATGGGCAGACCCTCTCATGCCAGAATGCTTGATACTCTTATTCCAGATATGAGTCGGTCCCAGAAGGGTCCTGGAGGAATTAAATCCTCGGTGGAGATAGTGTTCCAGAGGGCTTCCTCAGTCCTCAGGGATCACGAATATGAACAGGATTTATCAGAGATCCTTAGAGAATTGTCCTCTCAGGGTATGCTGTGCCCGGAGGAGTCTCAGTCTTTGCTTCCCATTCCTCGGATTCGGAGAAAACTCAAGATCAACCCAAAGTGTCGGGAAAGAGGAAACGTAAATCCCTTCATTCCAACTGATGACACAATGGTTCAGAAGAACCTATTTTTTGATCCGGAGAGTATTATTCATCCCAGAGCCACTGAATGGATTCCCTCTGTGGCAGTGGCGCAGTATGTCCAGGACAGGTTGCGCAAGGCATTTGACAAAGATGTTCGCAACACTCTGCGTTCAGAATGCCCCCATCCTTCCTTGAAGGGCAAGGTGGCAGATACACTGGAATTAGACCATTGTATGACCACTGGGCAAGGCTCAGACCTCCATGCAGAAGATGTTCAGTGGCGGCCTTTTTCTCAGGGCCGGACGGTATAGAGTCTGAGTGCCAGGCCGTGGATATTATCAGGCCTCCTCCTCCAGTGGCTGTGGTTCCTACCAAGCCTCTTCTGGCTTCTACCCCTCCTGCAGGAGAGGTCAAGGTCGTACCCATCAAGGTGGAAACAGGGGAAATTACACGAGTCCAGACTTGGCAGCAACAGGTGGGAATAATCTTTGGGGGGCAGGTTAAGAGAGCATTTGCAGGCTTGGAGACAGATATCGCAGGATCCCTGGATAATTCAAACTGTGATGGGTTATCAGTTGGAATTTTACTCCCCCCAAGACAGACAGGCATTCATCCTCTGCTACATTTTTCCCAAGCAGACAGTGCTTTCATAGATGTTGAGGTGGCTTCTCTTCTTCTGAAGCGAGCCATAGTAGCCACAGAGTTGCATCCTTCAGGGTTCGTCAGCACAATATTTCTCGTGCAAAGGAAAGGAGGAGGGTATCGGTTGGTTCTCAATCTAAGAAAATTCAATTCCTTCGTAATATATAGCCATTTCAAGATGGAGGGTATTCATCTTTTAAGAGATCTATTGTTAGAAGGGGATTGGCTCGTTTGTCTGGATCTCCAAGTCGCTTATTTGACAGTACCAGTTTTCACGCCACATTGCAGATTCCTGCAGTGTTGTTGGTGAAAATGGTGGTTTGAGTTCACAGTCCATCCCTTCAGTCTCTCTTTGGCCCCTTGGTGTTTCACCAAGTTGCTGCGATCTGTCATACAGTTTCTTCGAGAAGGGGGTGTACGTCTAATTATTTATCTAGACAACATTCTGATTATGGCACAAACAGGGGAGTTAGTTCTGGTCCATCTAAATTGGACTGTTCAAATCTTGCAGGATGTGGGGTTTTGATAAATTCAGACAAATCCATCACCATCCCCTCACAATGTGTAGAATTCTTAGGCTTCCAAGTCGATTCTGTCAAGGCACTGTTGCGACTTCCTCTGCCGAAACGGTCTATGATCAAGAAAGAGTTATAGAGAGCCCTTGCCTCTCCAAGTATATCATTGAGGACTCTAGCGAGGTTGGTAGGACTTCTAGCCTCTTCTATTCAAGTAATATTTTCGGGTCCCTTACATTACAGGGCCCTTCAGTGTCTAAAGATTTTACATCTACGCAAAGGTCTCACTTATGCGGAGCAGATTTCTTTGATGGAGATAGCCTGAGCAGAGATATTCTGATGGTTGGAGCAGATGGATGCTTGGAACAGAAGAGCGATTTTTGCCTCAGTTCCAGAGGTAGTCATAGAATCAGATGCCAGTCGGGCTAGGGTGCTCGATGTGGGACAGTAGAGACAGGGGGCAGATGGTCTCCAGCAGAACTATCTATCCACATTAATTGTTTGGAACCTCTGGTGGGAGCTTTCGCAATTCGCTCTCTTTCTCACCACAAAGCCAGTTGTTGCATACTGTTACGTAAGGACAACATCTCAGCGGTGTGCTACATCAATCATTTGGGCGGAACCAGATCCTGAATTCTGGCAGAGATTGCCAAGGAGTTTTGGCATTTTTGCCTTCATCATCAGATTTCGGTAATGGCAGAATACATTCCGGGACGCTCCAATGTGATAGCGGATTGGAACTCTTGGTTCTTGAGGGACAGCAGAGATTGAAAGCTGCACTAGTCTGTGTTCTTGACAATTATGAGTCATTGGGGAAAGTGCGCAATAGACCTTTTTGCGTCTCGCCTCAATTCCCAACTCCCTCTCTTTTACAGCTGGAGGCCAGTCCCGTTAGCCCTAGCGACGGATGCTTTTCTTTAGGTCTGGATGACCTCTCTATCGTATGCCTTTCCCCCCTCCTCCATGATTCAGAGAGTACTCTGTCAGGTTCAGAGATAGAGGGCAGAGATCTCTTTGGAGAACTCAGTCGTGGTTCCCTGTGGCGATGGCACTATCTTGTGCCCGACCGATCCGTCTACTGTTGTTCTCCTTGTTGCTTCTGGATCCAGATCACCTCCCTCATCCGTTAATACTCTCAGGGTCTGTTGTCCTTATGGTGTGGAGACTTTCAGGGGACGTTGGCAAATGCTGAATGATTCAAGAAAAGCTATCTTCTTCTTATCCCAGTCCTGGGCACCTTCCACCCATAAAAGATAGGAGGCTTCCTGGAAACAATTGGTGGGTTGGTGCAGTGAACGGAGTATTGATCCCCTGAGGGCCCACATTAGCATGATTATACATTTTTTATCAGATTTAGCTACGCAGGGGTCAGCATATAGGACTATTAATAATTTCAGGTCAGCTCTTTCAGCGGGGTATCCTCATGTCGACGGCAAACCAGTGGGCGAACACCCGTTAGTTCGTAAACTTTTAAGGGGCATCAGAATGGTCAAACCTACTCAGCCCAAATATTCAGTTCTATGGGATGTTGACATTGTACTTCGTTTTCTAAGAAATTGGCCATGTAATGAAGATTTATCACGTAAGTAGTTGTCGGCCAAACTCACAATTTTATTTTGTTTTATTTCATGCAGAAGAGTTTCAGATGTAAAAGCCCTTGACTTAGCAGGTAGAGTATTTACTCCTTTGGGGGTTTCCTTTTCCATTTCAAGACGTACTAAGACTGCTTCAAAGAGTATAACTTATCCAGCTTTTCCACATCATCCTAAATTCTGTGTAGTTCAATGCATAAAAGCATATGAAGATTGTACTGGGGAATTTCGCAGAGATACTCGAGGGCAATTACTCATTTCCTTACAGAGACTATTTTCTCCAGTCTCCACAGCTACATTGGCTAGATGGGTTAAATGGTTATTGAGTGAAGCTGGAATTGATGTCTCCTCCTTTGGGGCTCATTCCGTTAGAGATGCTACAGCCTCTAAGGCTTTTGGAGCTGGTTCTTGTTTGGAAGACATTATGAATGCGGCTGATTGGTCTTCTGATAGTACATTTAAAGTGTTTTATTATAAACCTATTGTGGATGTAGCTTCGGTTGTGGAGGATCAGCTTTGAACTAGCATAAACCGAAGCCTCCGGTCCTGACACAGAATGAAAATTTTTCAAGATTGGCTGCTGTGTTCTTTCAGTCAAGAAAGAGAAAGCACAATCCTCGCCTCAGTGTCCGCAGTGTCCTAGACAATATAATATGTAATAGAATTGAAAATTCTTGACGCGCAAGCTAGAACATTTTTCATTCCATAGCATCCCATTGCATCAGATAATATTAAATGGAAATATTCTTTTGTCAGTTGGTCTGTTCTTTTCATTACCATGGCTGCACTTTTTCCAGTGTTAAAGCACAATCTGAAATTTCACATCACCACAAATGTCGTTAAATAATGCACTTGCCGGATCTGTAAGTTTCTAAACACCAGAAGTAACAGTCTCAGGTGTTAATTTTGCTTGGGCCTTTTAAAATATTGCCCTTTTTCCTCCTCCATTGAATTAAAACAGGCATTTTGCTGAGTCTGTTTGTAAGCCCCCTCAAAATTCTCTGCTCTGCAGATGAGCCAGTTGTTTTCTTTCTTCGTAGTCTTCCACGTCCTCTTTAATCGCAGCAACTTTAAACAACCGTTTAAATATTTGATTCCTATATGGTACTATTATTTCTCCATTTTTAATAACTGCCCGACATCCAAAGACCTCACTAATTTATCAAACTTCTCATGCCAGAGTGTGTTGAAGATGGAGTTTTATGATTTTAGTCCCCACAGTCTGGAGGCAGCTAATGACCTTCTCAACCAGGACCTCGCTACCATGCAGCAGTAGGTCTCTTTTGAGACTTCCACTGACTTACGGCCTAGTACAAAATCATCCATTTGTCTTAGAGCTCCTGACACAACGGTCCCTCTTTGTTGCAACCGATCAATGTGAGATTTGTAATGTAAATTATTTTTTAAAACATTCCTGATTACACATATTTATTCACAGTCTCCAGACGCTCACTATTCAAACACAGCTTCTGTTTAATTCTTCTGTTTGTACTAGTTGAAAAAACCATAGCTTTTGTTTTTCCTTCATTTATCAACAGTTAATTTGAAACACAATGTTCTGCGAATTCATTTGTAAGCCAATCGGCGTGAGAGATCTATTAGAATAGTATTATATGAATAAAATATATATGAGAATGTTTATTCTCCCAATTTCAGTGGACCCAACCTCAAGACTAAAAGAGTGTCCGCAATGGATATAGAAAATGGTAGGGACACTAAGAAACTTCCTTGCTGCAGCCCATTCGGTTCACTTATTTTCTTAGTCTGGGCCTCATTGCTACCCAACTATATTTGTGTCCCGGCTCCTTCATGCAGTTGAATTATGATTTATAATAAACCAGTGGGTGGCCTTCATGTTTTCATTTTATTTGACAATCGGGCTTGGTTGATGGCATCACATGCCAAAGTTAAGTTTATATATATATATATATATATATATATATATATATATATATATATATATATAATTTTAATAGAAAACAACCATCAATAGTAGAGTACCTCTTTCTGAAGTCAAGCTGCATCTTTGGCAGGATTTATGCCTTTTCCACCTACTCCTCCAGGCTTTGTAGCAGATATTTTGTATATATTTTACTTGGGATGTCCCAGGTAAGATAATCATCTGATAGTTGGTGGATGCCTTGAACCCTTTTTAAAAATTGTGAATCTGATACTATCTTTCCAAGAATTTGGTATTTTACTTCTGTTATTTGCCGTTTCAAACAGTGGTTTAAGGACCTTTGCCCACTTTTTGGAATTTAATGAGTATATTTGCAGATAGACCATCCAGCCTGTAAACCTGTAAACCTGTGAGCTTTTTTTTATTTTTTATTGGTCTTCTATTGCTTGTATTGATGGAATAGGTACCATCCATTCTGTATAACAAAAGTCTGCATCATTCACCTTAAACTCTAGACTTCAATCTGATTTGAGTTATATCGATTTTCCCCTGAAAAGTTCTATAATATACTTACTCCAAACTTGCTCTTCCACAGGATTGGCTTCATTTTTTTCTTATTTCCCAGGGTTGTCCCAACAAGATCCTAGAAAGTCTTGACTCTCCTTTTTCTTAATGTCAGTTTCCCATCGGACAATTTATTTTCTTTTTCTAAGCAAGTTGCTCTTCTTACCTTTTCCCTGTGTTCTCTTCTGTATTGTTTTATTAGAATCACCCTTGAAAACCTCTCTTGTATCCCTATTTAATTAATAAAATTTTTTGTCCTCAGACACCTCAGACTCCAAGTCAAAACTCCGTTCCGCAACCTTCTCGCCCTCTTGTTATGGAGATGACCTGTAGCGGGGGGAGGGATCCAATCTCTCTCACGCAGCCTTCTCTCGAATGGCCTAAGTGGCTAAAAAGTAGGAAAAGATGTTTAATCATTGGACTTTGGATTTTATCTAATTCCTCAAGTTTCCCCTCCACTCCAGCAGAAGGGCTCACAGTATCTCCTTTTTCTGCTTTGATCCTCCGTCCGTTGACCCTTCCTTAAAGAGGTCCCCCCAGAACTCTATGCCAGCCTTTCTGATAGGTATAGCTAGCACATCATTTAAACACTCTGGAGTACCAGGGGAATCCCAGATGGGGGCATCTTGACTATAGTAAGCAAGGTTCACCGCTAGTCTCAACTGATACCAGCTCTTCGCAAGATCTTGTAGTACCTTCAGTTTTACTTTCTTGAAGTATTTTGGGTCTCCAAATTTATATAAGAAACTCATGATTCCTTGTTAAATAAGGTTATCTACTGGTTAAGAGTCCAGCGAAATTGTCTTTCTGTTATCCGAGCCGATATTTTAGAGGTGGGTATACATTGTCAGCCTGGCTCTAAATTTGATTATATCTCTATTTGTTTTGCGGACAGACTCTTAATGGATAATCTTATTAACTTTGAACTGCGCACCTGCTATCTTAGGAAGTCTAGTGGGGTTGGTACTAGACTTAAGTCCTCTCCACCTTCCGCTAGTTTGTCTATAAACTGTGGAGATTTAACTTGTGGGATGTCTGATACTAATCACAAGGGTGCCTTGGCCTTGGCAGCAGACAATTTGCATTTAATATCAGATATTGATTGACTAACCTGTGATCCCCAATTCAACAACTCCCACTCTGGGATCTGTGGGTAGGACTGGGGAATTTGATGAGCTTGTTGATTGTGGGGAAACTCAGTGCCCTGAGCCTGGAGACCTGGGAAACAGTGGCAAACTTTTTATTATGTCCTGGAATTTGGCTGGGATGGAAACTACTGGATCCCGAATGGGTAAATTATATAAACAAACAGGATATATGTTTACTTCAGGAGACTTGGGCTGTGGATCCTGTGTTCCTAGATGGTTTTCTATCATACCAGGAGATGGCCCAACCGGCAGACGGTGATACTGGTTGTGCCAAGGGAGGTCTATTGATACTGCTTGGTAAGAGGCTGCAGTGCGAACATTTTATATTAAAAATAGATTCCCCGGAACTACTATGGGTACAGCTTGTATTTAATAGAGGGTTTAAGGTAATTATGATGAATACTTATGCAAGGTCAGTATCGCGGGGACTGGAGTCTCAGACTTTGACCCAGTTGTTTGAATATTTAGATACTCTGTCTCCTGATACCTATGTAGTGGTTGCAGGAGACATGAATTGCACATTTGAACCCTCCTATCTAAATAATGACTTAACAGTCGAAGAGGATGAACACGGGGGTATCCCATATTTGGTGAATGAGCAATTCTGAAGTCGCTCCTGCGCTGCCCTACAGTTGAATTCACTGTGCCTCAAGTATGGTCTTAGGGCTTGTAATTATCGTACGCACTCTGACCCAAATATTGCTCCCACTTTTGAACGAGGTCAGTCGTCTAGTGTTATCGACTATTTTTTATTGGATGTTGGGCTATGGCCACTGCTGGAGGATATGAAGGTGGACTTTCGCCATGACAGTGACCATAACTCCATGCTCCTCATTTTACACAGTGTTGAATTTAGGAGGTCATTGAACACCGATCACACTGTTGTTCCGGAGCCACTTCTGGATAGCAGTCACATTCGTGTCAGTTGGCCAAAAGTGTTGTCTAATCCATACAAGATTAGTGAGATTTATAAATTGTTTATTGATGTTATGGCCGATTATGAGGGACAGGAGATTGCCAATATACCAATCCTTAACATCCATGAGACAATGACACACAAGCTACAGAATATTTTCTATAAGGAAATTTCTATTAAGCAATTCAACCACCCATATAAAACTAGGGGGTGGTTCAATAAGGATTGCTCAAAGGCAAAACTTGCATTAAAGCTAGTTATTGTGTCCCGTTCTCAGGGGGCGATTAGAACAGCCAGATTAGCCTATTATAAAGCTATAGCACAGGCAAAGAAAAGCTGGGATGAGTCAATATGGCAGAATCTGTTGGACGCTGCCAGACACAATAACAATATGTCTTTCTGGGAACTATTGTCTGGGAGACATAGAAAGGGTAAGAACACTATTTGTTCCCACATTCAACCTGAGAGTTGGGTAGATAATTTTTCTAATCTTTATGCCTTGCCCTGTAACCTCTCCACCTATGATTCTCATTCCCAACAACTGGCTGCAGTGTGCTTACTTTCTGGTGACCTGGTAATGGATGTGTGTAATCAGGATGACTATATTGTCTTTACCTTGGAGGAAACACTCGCCACAATTAATTTCCTTAAACTTTCTAAAGCCCCAGGTCCAGATAAGATACCGGGTGATTTATATAAGTCTGAGCCAGTGATCTGGTCCAGTTATATATACAGTACATGATATCTAATGTAATAGCAGCTGGAGGCCTAATACCCGGCACCTGGAAAGGGGCTGAAGTAATCTCTATATACAAAAAGGGAGTGCTGAGTTTCCCGTTAATTACAGATCCATTAGCCTCATTGACAGCCTCCAAACTTTTTTTGCCAAACAACTTTTGAATAGACTCCTAGATTGGGTTGATACCCACCCTATGATTTCCTCACTTCAGGCGGATTTTTGCCCTAAAACTAGTACCATGTTTTCAGCCTGGAATTGTTATATTGGAAATATGTAACACTTGGCAAACAAAATTTGTATGTTGCTTTCGTGGACCTTCGGTTCGCGTTTGATACAGTTCCTAGAGGGAAATTATGGGATTTCCTATATAAAATTGGCACTCCACCGAATATAATCCATTTCCTACAGCGGTTATACGCGGGCACTCAGGTGAGGTGGGGTAACCAGGGAGAATTGACAGACCATATCACTATTCATCGGGGGGTTTGTCAGGGATGTGTTCTGGCACCAACCTTATTTACTCTATATATTAATGAGGTGGTACAAACTGTATCTTCTTGTCAAAATGATGCCCGCTCCCTAATTGCACAAAAGATTCCCATTTTGCTTTTTGCGGATGATTCTCTCCTCTTTTCTAAGATCCCAATGAGCCTTCAGACTCTTGTGGATAAGTTTATAACTTTTTTGTTCTGATTATGGCCTGGAATTGAATGCCAGTAAAACTAAACTAATGGTGTTCAGCCCAGGACCAGTTAGAAGATGTACTATCACTTTAGCCGGGGCTCCTTTGGGGAACGTTAGTTCAATAGATTATTTGGGGGTGAGAATTTCTAACAAATTGCACTGAGAAGAACAGATTAACAAGAGTATGTCTCTTCTTCAACACAGATCTGGGGCTATTTTGTGTTTCTATAAAAGTATTGTTATGAAGGCCGTTTCTCCGGCAATAAAAATGTATCTAGCTAGAGCACAAAATGCTGCTACCTATGGCGCTGAGGTATGGGGGTTTTGTAACACCACTAAACTGTCTGTGGGTGAGAACAACTTCGCCAGAGCGCTACTTGCGTGCCCAGGTGGTACCCCCCTGATTCCCATTTTTTTGGACCTTGGTTTTAACCATATCTTTGATACAATAGCTTTAAGACCGCTACTTCTCTTGGTAAGAATTTGGACGACTCCCTAGCTTGTGATTTATAGGGACTCTCTTCTTGATCTTTTAAAAAGACCTAATGTAGCCTCTATTCCATGGTTTAAGCATGTGTCAAGCCGTTTTCGCACTCTGGGGCTTGGGAATTACTGGGAGAATCCACAGGATTTAGGGAAGGCTCATAAATCGCCTTTGAAAATAGCTTATTGGTCTTACGTAAGGAACAACAATCTCCTGGGTACAACACATGGACGATTGACCAATGCATTTCTTGATTTGAAAGGGCATCCTCAGTATGAGCCCTATTTAGATCTTATCCCTGATTCTTTGGGAAAGAGCTTGTATGCTCATTTCCGTTATGGGTGTCTACCGCTATTGTCTTTTACTGGCAGTTGGGGGACACTGTTGGTGTCCAACTTATGTCCATGTTGCAATTCTGCTCTGGAAACAATTGAACATTTTATGTTCTTCTGTCCAGTGTATGTCGCTCTCCGACGTAAGTGGATCCGTCCAGTATGTGAGATGGTGGGTTTTAAATGATTTGCTATTGCCCTTAGGATTTTAAAGAGTGACACTTCTGTTATTTTGATCCATGCAGTTAGCAAGTTCCTTGTGGCTACATGGCATACACGGACTTGTTTCTTAAAAACATTGTAACTTGTAATATGTATGTCTCAGGGTATGCACTGAGAGATCTTTTATTGGTTTTATTTTTAATAAAAGAAGGCATGTTTTTACATTGTATTATACATTATCTATTTTTAAACTCTCTACTTTGTAATTTGTATTTATATGGAGTATTCTTTTGCTTTGATAGTTTTTTATGACCGAATAAAGCTTGTTGTACTACTATTATATAAGAAATGTTTTGTTGCCCCTTTCCTCGTGCCTATCATTGCTTTAAACATGTGGACGATTGCCGTGAATATGTGACAGAACAACTAGGTCCTAAAGAACTATAGCCTAAACCACTACTGCTAAACAACTAAAAGGTCTCTACAACTAAGTACTGAACAACTACTGTCTAAACAACAATTATGCCTGAATAACAATTGCCTGAACAACTAATATATATTTATATATTCTAAACAACTAATAAACCACAAAAAAACAAAAAGAAACACTTACCTTAAAATTAGTTGTTCAGGCAATTGTTATTCAGGCACAATTGTTGTTTAGACAGTAGTTGTTCAGTACTTAGTTGTAGAGACTTTTTAGTTGTTTAGCAGGAGTGGTTCAGGCAAGTAGTGGTTTAGACCTAGTTGTTCAGGATGTTTCCCGATTGCCGTAGCATCTGGCGAGCTGAACAACATCCCTGAGTTTTTAAATTGAAAAGCCCATGCATAGCATTATAGATCTGGCAGCGTCAAACCTCCCTTCTCTCTCCTTCTACGTAACATTTTCCAGGAAGTCCTTGTGCCCTTGTATGGCAGTATAAATGAGTTTATTGCTTGTTGAAATTTGTTTAGGTACCCTTTGTTCTTCTGCAGCGAGATAGAGTTATGCCGAAAATGTATTTTAGGTAGGATTATCATTTTGACCAAGCTGACTCTACCCAGTTTTGTCAAGGGGAGATGCGCCCATCCCTAGATTAATTTACTACACTCTCCCAAGAGCTTTTTCTGGTTTCTCTCTACAAGGCGTTCAATGTCCTGTGTGATCATTAAACCTAGGTACCTCATTTCAGGCTTTCCTTGCAGCTCTCCCTTCCCCTGGCTCCAGGACATTATTTCTGTTTTCACAGGATTTATATGCTAACCAGAAACTCTGCTGAAGTCCTCAGCTGTTTCCAACAGCACGAGAAGAGCAGTTGACAGGCCCGTTGTGTACACCAGTAGGTCGTCCACATACATTGCTACATTTTTTCCCAGTCATTACACCTAAATGGCGCTAACTCGGATCTTGCCTTATTTTCTTGGCAAAGGGTTCCATGTACAAATTGAATATCAACGGAGACAAGAGGCAGCCCTGCCTGGTGCCTCTAGATGTCCCAAAGGACTACCATTAACCAAAATCCTTGGTGAGGTAGCATGATAGATCTGTCCGATGGCCCTAAAAAATGTATCCCCAAGATTGTAATGTCTCAAAATTGTATTTAAGTACTCCCAGTTAACCCTGTCAAAGGCCTTCATTTTATCCAGGTTTATGATTGCTAAGGAGACTTTATAAGTAGTTGCTAAGTCTATCACCCGACCAAATTAAAAGTTAGTTCATGTAGGAATCTACCTCTAATAAAGCCTTTCTGATCAGCATGTATCAGGCCATTCGCTACCTTGTTCAGCCTATCTGCCAATATTTTAGGATATAGCTTATAATCTCTATTTAATAGTGATATAAGCCTGCATGGTTCACACTTTACTGGGCTCTTGTCTGGCCTCAAAATCAATGAGACAGTTGCCTCATTCCAAGAATTTGGTACAGGTAAGCCGTTCCCGAAGATCCCTGTGAACATTTCTAACATGGCGGGAGCTATCGCCTCCCCAAGAACTTTATAAAGCTCCATCGGAATGCTATCTGGACCAGCTGCTTTCCCTGGTCTATTCAAACGAATCTGCTTCTCTTGCGAAAGTCTACGGGGTATATCCTTTCCGAACCAGAACAGTACCTCTTCCTCTCCAACCTCTAACTCTTCTGTGTACAACTGTGAAAAAAAGTTCTGAAAAACACTTTTTATACTCTCATTATTTGTAGTTCTTTCCCCCGACTGATTGTACTCAATTTCTTTGATATGATTTCTCCCTTGCTCTTTTTTGATCTTCCAGGCTACCAGCTTCCCTGCATTTTCTCTATATTCAAAGTGATCCAACTTGTTCACCTCACATCTCTTTGTGATTCTGTTTTGTAGTACATCCTCAAGTTGTTGTTTTCAAATCACTGAGCTTTTCGGACATGTCCTTCTCTTCCTTAGCATCAATGGTCATTTTTAATTGACTCCTACACTTTACCATTTCTGTTTCTAGGTGGCTTATTTCATTCCTACATTGTTTATTTCTATAACTGACTAAATTTGTTATTTTCCCTCGTACCACATAACCCGGAGCAGTCCTTGAGTTAATCTTAAAAAACTCTTCCGCCTCTGTACGTAATTGGGGGATCGCCACATTGTCTAACAGTAATGTATGGTCTAGAGTCCATCTTCTGATTCCTGCCTCCAGTTATAGCCTTATTTTTAATGCTACCGCCACATGATCCGACAAGTGAGCTGGCAGATCTGCTATGTCCTCTACTGAATCACACAACACCTGATCCAATAAAAAATAATCTATCCATGTGGCATGGCAGTGTTTTTTTATTATTATAAGAAAAGTCCAGTTTCCTACTTTCTGCCTCCAAAGATCACACAACCCGAGTTCCTTCATCATCCCCCTCAAATATCACTGAGATTTTGGCATAGGTGCTGATCTGCATCTCGTTGATCTATCCAATTTGTTATATAAAATTACATTAAAATCTCCGGCCATTATAATTGGGTCAGGGAACTCCAGAAGTGCAAAAACATCTTTCTAAGAGGCTCTGTGTCATCGCTGTTAGGGCCATAGAGTACCACCAGCGTAATATTCCTACCTATTATCTGTAATTTAACTATTACCCATCTTCCCGCTGAATCTGACCTTACACCCAGTGTTGTTGTGCTAACCTGGTGTTTGATCAGAATTGCCACACCCTTAGTGTTGAAGCTATGCTCAGTACAAAAACAGTATTGGACCCACTTTTGTGCCTTAAACAACTCTACACATTCAACTCTAGTAAGGTGCATTTCTTGCAAAATGAATATATGAGCAAGGGAGTCCCTTAGATACTGTAGAATCCTATCCTTTCTCCCTCTGGTTCTCAGCCCATTAACATTCCATGACAGAACCTGAATTTCTCCATACCTGACCCCCTGGCCTCCACCAATATTATCTGCCAGATGCGGTTAATTTAACATTGGCCGCGGTGTATGAAATTTTCTTTATGGCTTTCTCCCACATGCTCCTCACCCAGTGCCCCCACAACCCCACCAGCGTGCCAACCCTCCCCTTGGAGAACACCCCTAGCATAATGGACTGTTGGTTAGTCCAAATTTTAGAGTGCCTTTGGGTTTCCCGGGCAGAACTCTCCTTACACAGATTAACCTTTTAATGTTTCTTGACAGCCCCGTTTTTTCTTACCTCCAACAGCTTGTCCGCTGCTTTAATTTCTCCTATATTGTACATCCTGTTATTATACATTACTTGGAGGGCGGCTGGGAACATAGGTTGTGCTGAAGCACCTAGCTTTTTTAATTCTTCCATCCGTCTCCCTAATTCCCACTGTTTTTTTATTGTTATCCTAGACAGATCAGACCTAATCTCGTAAGAGAAATTTTCTCCTCTTAAAGTTTTTAGTCCTAGGGCCTTGACCAAAATTATTTCCTTCAACAAATATGTTTGAAAGTTTAACAAAACTTTTCGAGGCTTTTTAATATTGGGATTTTGCTTAAAAGGTTCCCTATGGACCCTCTGAATATCGCTTGCTCTTTCTTCGGAACTCTCCTCTAGAAAGAGTGAGGATAGAGTGAGGATTTTATAAGGGAGACCACATATGATTTAAGACTTTCCCCCTCAACTCTCTCCGGAACATTTAAAATTCTCAAGTTATTTCTCCTTGTGCTGTTTCCCAGCTACTCCAGTTTATTTTGGAGGTCTTGACCATTTTCTTTCAAAAGTTGTATTTCTTCCTTATGTGACCTCAATTCCTCCTTCATTTCTCCTACTGACTTTTCTAGAACCTGTGTTCTCACCGTCAAGAGGTCAAACTTCTTCTCCAATGTCTCACAGGCTTCTCTTATCTCTGCTTGGTTTGTTTCTGAAGTCGCAAAGCCCTTTTTAATATCGCTAGTGAGAGCGAGAATCATCCTTTCCATTGGAGTATGTGGCACAGGAACCGGGGCAGGGACTGAGGTCCAAATCTTAGTGGAAGGGGAGGGAGATAAAGCCAAGTCACCAAATGGTTCAATAACCTGTACGGGGGTGAAAGGGCTTCTGCTGATCGGTGGTCCATTTCACTGCCCAAACATATGGGGGTAGACCACCCCTATGTCCCCACTATGCTCCTCCAATATGGCTGGTAACTCCTGAAACGACTGTGTTTGCAAACAGCCTCCTATGAAACCTTCTACCAACCTCTTCTCACTTCCCGAGCCTGATTGATCTGGTGGGCTAAAGTCCCCTATTTCTAAGTCAGTGGTCGTTAACTTTGCGAAATAAGTCATTGCTGCTGTCCTTATCTTGAAATAGGACCATAAAGAGGGAGTGATTTTATAATTGGATTTAGTAGTGTTTTATCTGCTTTTTCATACCCTTATGAAGGCTCTTCTCACTATCCCCATCACAATTGGTCAGCGTTTGCCTTTGCCCCTTGCTATGCCTCGTTGAGTCTCCCTCACTCCAATCCTTTTCCTTTTCCTCCATACCCCCTTTTTGGTGGATTCCTACCTTTCTACGATGTTCACCTTCTTCCATATGGGGGGGCCAAGCCACAGCCCCCCTTTCTCGCTTCTTTCCCTTCCTCTCAGCCAGCTCCTCCAGTTCCCTTACCAGCTCCACATCTCCTATCCTCTGCCAGTTTTTGCCTGCACTCCGACTTGTGCTGGCTCCGCCTCTGTTCCCCCGGAGGGAACTCACGCCTATGCTTGGCGTGTTCGTTGCAGCTCCAGTGCTGCTTGTGCCCAACTGGAGACTCCAAAGCTGTTGAAGCCCCCACCAAGTGTCTCTGAGCCCGTGCGGTATGCCAACACATCGCGGGCGGTGTCTCTCTCTACAAACTCGGCCCGGGAAAACTCAGGTACACGCTTTAGGGTGCTGCGGCTAACATGCAGACCGCCATGCTCTCCCTAAGAGCCTATCCCTATTTAATTTTACTCTAGCTACCTTTTTAAGAGTATACTTCATCTTCTTTATTGGCTTCCCCGGAATTACTTTGCTATTCACACAGACTCTTATTACTTGAATTAATTGTCATTTCTACCTATAGGTGTCTGCTTCTTATTTAGTTCCAATTGGTCTTAAAACATTTGTACACCTTGTCTTTTCAGTTGAACTCACCTGGTAATCTTACATTGGATTTGTTTGCTGTTCTGCCTGGTTTACCTCTTGTCCACTAATAATATCTTGACAGCAAAAGATGCTTGTGGTCACTACAAGTCAGTGCCTCCATGTCCAATTCTTGTACTAAGTTAACATTTTCAAATTAAATTGCAACATAATCAATAATAGAAGGTATTTGACCTTTATCGAATGTGTGGCTGGCTGGTTAGTCATTCTTAAGTGTTCTCTTGATTTAGTCATATTAATGCTTGTTAAAGCCACAACTTGTTTCTTTCCAATTTGATTACATTTGCAAGTATTGAATACTTGTCCTGGAATACCCAAGCCTTTTTCTCGTTTTAGCTGGAACTTGTCAAAAGTGTCTTTTGATGGAATTTTAGCATTAAGTACACTAACTTTAGCATTAAGTCCACTAATTTTAGCATTAAGTCTACTAAGTAAGTTTGAGTTGATTTTGTCAATTAAAAGAACACAAGTTTTTAATAGAGTGTATTGTTATTCATTGAGGGGGAATATTTTCTAAGTATAATTAGGCTTTTAGGGCCACATGTACGAAGATCCGGTTTTGTGACTCGCAATTTGTGAGTGCAAAACGGATGTACAACAGTGTCAATAATACTGTCTGCGATTCGCAATGGGGTCGCAAATGACCTACCTCATGAATATTCATGAGGTAGGTCGCAATTTGCGACCGCATTGTGATGGGCGGCGCTCACAGGGATAGTGGCCTGCTGGTGTCAGCAGACCACCATGTCTGTGACTGCTTTTAAATAACAAACTATTTTTTTTAAAAAACAGAATACATTAAAAAAAAAAAAAGTTTTATTTTTATTTTTTCAGAGCAGGCAGTGGTACGTGGGACCACCGCCTGCTCTGAAAAAATCTTTTTGCATCCATTCACAAAGGGGAAGGGGTCCCATTGGGTCCCATTGGGACGCCTTCCCCTTTGTGAATGGGTTAGCACCAATTTGAAATTGGTGCTAACTGTGATTGTTTTGTGACCGCATTCGCAGTCACAAAACAATCATACATACCATTTAGATTCAATATTAGGAAGGGACGCCCTTGACACGCGCCTTTCTAATACCGAATCGCAAAACCCAAACTGCGATTCGGTAACAAGTTACCGAATCGCAGGTTGGGCTTTGTACATACTAGTCGCAAACAGGCCGATTCTGCAAATCGGCCCCTTTGCGACTAGAAAAATGCTTTGTACTTCTGGCCCTTAGTGTGTGTTTTTAGCACTGATCTACTTTTGGTTTCTTTCCATTTAGAAAGTTAAGAAGTCTCCAAATTCTTTAAGTATTCATAAAATAATTTTTGAGGGACACAAGTATGATCAGTCCGTCTGCTGGATGGCCAAACACTCCCTTCACTACATTCACATCGTAGGCCAGATAATCCTCCGATTTCACTTTCTCTATTTCCCAAGTTTCCTGCAGTGCTGCAAATTATATTTCATTTTCTTTCAATTTTGCTTGTGAAAACTTAGAATTTCTTTTGAGGCCAGCTATAATCCGAGACAGGACTCAAATTATATTATCGTCAGGACTTTTAGGGTTTGATACCAGAGTCTCGAACTGAATGGCTTCTGCAATCCAGCTCTAATCATGTTCATTCATTGCAGCTGGTTCTTGATTTTTTGATTCTGTAAATATCCACCTTTCTGAATCAGTTTTGATTTCCAGGATCCCTTCCATCATCATCTCCTCTTGGAGGGTCAAACCTAATATTGCATTTTCAAATGGGGAACATGACAGTGATGTTGTTGCTATAGCTCCTTCTTGTGAATGAAAGCTATTCTTTCTTTAATTTATTTCAAATATGTTATAGCATACGCGTCTTAGATCATCAATCACCTTTATTCAACTTTTAAACTTCATCAACCACAAACTTCGAGTGGAATTTGACAAGAACTTTTAGCCAAGGTAATTTATATTCATGTTCCTGGGGAAAGGAGACTAAAGCAATATAATTTGAGCTTATTTTGACCAATCTTGGGACCACACTAAGATTGATAGAATTTTGAATGGTTTTGAGGAGTTGGGTCCCAGCCAGCAAAAGTCTATTATTTGCAATGTCAAAGATTCCTCAGTAAAACAAATTTTATCTTGATATCTTTTTTGGGCCTTAATAGTCCTTCTTTATTATCTGGCTGGTCTTCCAGTTGGTCATGTGATTTATATGAATCTGATTGCTTTCATATATGTTATTGCTTTCTTGTTCACGCTTGCTGTTAATTATACTTCTTACTTTGTTTACCTCAGTAGGTATTCCTGGGCCAACTTCTGTTTTAACAATCCCCCCACAGAACATCTCTAGAGAAAGATGCTTCCTTTGTGTTCCTGTCATCTTTTGGATGTTTATCTTCTGCCAGTGGGCTCTTTGCAGAGTTGGGTACATCATTATTCTCTTTTTCTCTTTTTCCTCTATAATGTTACTGTTAGAGCCATATCACTCTGTGTTTTTTTTTGTGATCTTGTGTCTCCTTTTCACTTTGACCTATAGAATCTCTTGTTGTTTTATTTTATTCTAGGAATGAATTGAGGTTCTTTTGCCTTACATAATTCAAGTGTCTCTAACAACACAGTGCTATTTCCATTTGGTACCGTCCTTACTAGGGAATATTTACAATATGGCTCTATTGCTTATTATATTGAAGTCAGTGTATTGTCTGGGTAATTTAGGACTTCCTATATTCCTTTATTGAGTGACCAGTAGATCCCTTGATATTTTTCCACTTTTTTCTCAGGGGCTTTTACTTTATACGTTATTTTCTGATCATTTCACACCTTCGCACCAAACTCCTGGACTTTTAAAAAGGGTGTCTGAGCCTGCTGATTATTATCAAGGGAATGCTGGTTAGTACTGCAATTAGTGTAATGGGCTGTCTCCACCTGTACTCTAAGTTTGAATCTTTTTGCTGCATGGAGCTCTGATTCAGACCTCCATTTTGTGTCTTCTGGAACACTTCTATTATTCTCTTTATCGTGTACTCCAAAGACCCTGTCCACTTGATCTTCCTTTTGACATTTTTTATAACAGGTTTTTCAGAGAGTGTCCTCAGTTTGAGAACATCGTATGTTAGCTTCAAAGCTTGAATCCTTTATTTTCTTTGCCTAGTCCATTACCTCCATAGATTTAATAAAAGGTTTAATATATTTTCTAACTGTTGATTTCTTTCGAAGACTTGCCATCTGCATAACCTTGTTACCCAGAGTGGGAGATTTGTCTAAGAGTTGGTTTGTCTCTGCTCTCAGTTAATATTGGGTCAAGGTAGTCAGAGAGACCAAAGGGAGCTGATCTTTTTTCACTTAGACTTTCATTATAAGTAAGGCTCCTTATGTTCTTTTTTTGCTGATTTTAACAGATAAACACATGCATACAACCATTTATTTTCCTGTCTATATTTAGTTTTCCATATGGATACAAAATAAATTAGGTTGTTTTCTCAGTGATTTTAAATGCTATCAGTTACAACTGCCAGGCCAATAGCTGTGTGGATTGACAGATAAGGGGTTGAAAAAAAGAAATACTTTTTAGTAATAAGGCATAAACAGCAGTAAATATGCACAAAGCTGATTCTAAAATTTGCATGTTTTCAAATGAGTATTGATTTCTCATCTGTTCATGTCATTGAAACCTGCCAGGTGTTCTAGTATGAGTGTACATTTATTGATTAAATATACTTGTACTTTTAGTCCTTTGTGAAATTGGAGAAGGTCTTTAGAGTATCTCAGATCATCTGGTATTGCATTCCAGATGGTGGGAGCTACACCAGGGAGGACCATATGGCAGTTTTTCAAGAGTGGAATTTTTTGGGTTTTGCACTGAGCTTATCGATTCTCCTAAAGTTTTTGATGCTAGCTGTGATTCTTAGATAGCCCTGGTGTTGATTGTGAATAGCCTTGTTTGTGACTTATTTTATTCTGGCTCCTAGAGGAAGCAATTTTTTTTTTTCGGTAAAAGCAATATGTGGTCAAACCTTGCGGCACCAGCTGCTAAATCTAGAGTGTTTTTCATAGGTATTAATGATGAACTTGGTACACCGGCTTGTGCTTAGTTGCCATAGTCTATGTGCATTCAAACAATAACCTAGTGTGAAACAGGGGTGTATGTTTTTTTAAAGGAGTAAAGAGGGGCAGCTATAATGTAAGCAGGCTGTGAGCTTGTAGACAAATGGGCATCAATTTCCAATCCCGGTCATTTAATTTGTGAGTGGGAAACTGTTGATGTTGAGCTCTGCTAGCCTTTGCGTTTTAAATTTGGACTTCTAAGGACAAGTGCCAGGGAACCACTCATTGTTTTCAAGATTTTACTTGAAGAAGTATGTTGGTATCTAGTTTTGAAGTTTGATTTTTTTTAAAGTACAACTATCTTGCTGTGAACATTTTTTAAATTACAGTTGGGTATTGCATGCATAACTGTGAATTGCAAACCTTGCCTCCTTTGGGAGGAGACTGAGTTGCTCCATATTGAAGTTGAACGAATGTGGAATGATAGAATCCTGAGGGATCTAACATATTACAGGAAGGGGATGAGAGGCATTGCCCATCTTCACTAGTTCTTTCTGGTTAATCATGAATGAGGAGAATCATACAAGGACCCTATCTCTAAAACCCATGTGGTATTTAAGGACAGTGATGAGCCATTTGTGGTCAATCATATCAAATGCCTCAGATAAATCAAGAAGAGTAAGGAGATATACATATCCATTATCCAGAATGCAATTAATGTCATTTAGGACAGTTTCAATGCTATACCATTTACAAGCAGCTTGTCTTGGTCAGCCTATATGGCAAACTGATCAACACGACTCTATAAATCTGCCCAGCCATGGTACAGGCAGTAGATGGAAAGTAGGTTAGGATCAATCTCGCGTTTCTTTACAAGGGGATCGATTTGTCCAGTCTTATGTGAGTCTAGCAAGATGTTCTAATTCAAAGGGCAATTTATTAGGGAGCACTATAATTCACTAAAAAGATCACATTGTTGTTGATGTCAGCAGTAAGGATGATATCATAGAAAAACTCTGGATTTGCATAATCTTGTTTAAAAAAAGGTCAAGGCATTTGATATATTTTTGGCATTGGGTAGGTAATTGTGAAGAAGTACATTTTGAGTATATTTGAGCGATTTGGAAAAGTTGGTTGAACATATTTAGGACATTTAGGGGGTGATTCTGACCTCGGCGGTAAAATGCCCTTACCGCCGGTCAGAAGACCGCCATAACACCGCCGCGGCCGCGGTCAACCGCCACGGTCATTCTGACCCACAACGGCCAAACCTCCAAAAATCCGTCCTCCACTGCAGCCCGCCACATCGGCGGGCAGCGATAAACTGGAGATGACCAAACCTCCACCGTCACGCCAACAGAAATACGCCCATGCCATTACGACCCACGAATCCACACGGCGGTCATTCAAACGCGGTATTCCATTGGCGGTACACACCGCCGCGGTCAGAATACACACACATCACCAAAACACAGCCACATTGGACAATTTGAAATACACACACCTGATACACATACACACACCACTCCCACACAATCAACCAACTATAAAACACACACCCACATCACCCACAAACCCCTGCGACCAGAATTACTGAGAGAAGGAGAGAGAGACACAGCAGACAATTCAAAGCAAGACACGCTGAGGCACACTACACCATCACACACACCACATAGTAGCACAAAGCACCACTCACCAACACACTCCTCATCACATACACCACCCCACACCTCACCCACACCACCCCATGGCACCCCAAAGGCACCCACGCTTTTCGGACCAAGAACTCCGGGTCATGGTGGAGGAAATCCTAAGAGTGGAACCCCAGCTCTTCGGCTCGCAGGTGCAGCACACCAGTATAGCCAGGAAGGCGGAGCTATGGCAGCGGATCGTGGACAGGGTCAACGCGGTGGGACAGCATCCCAGGAATAGGGAGGACATCCGCAAAAGATGGAACGACCTACGGGGGAAGGTCCGATCGATGGTCTCCAGGCACAACATCGCGGTCCAGAAGACTGGCGGCGGACCCCCACCCACCCCTCCCGAATTTACATCGTGGGAGCAAGAGGTCTTGACCATCCTGCATCCTCAGGGCCTCGCAGGAGTAGCCGGAGGAATGGACTCTGGTAAGTCCCATCTCAACTACTATATCCCCCCCACCCCACCAGCATGCCAACCCACACCCCCACCCTCACCCCCAAGCCCCCAGCACATATCCTCCCTGACAATGTCTCACCAGCACAACCCACCCATCCCAACACCAAGTCCTGCATGCCAACACAAATCATGGGCACCCATCACCTATGCATGACCACTGCACTAACCCCTCCCCCCCACTAAATACCCTCACAACACCTCCCTCAAGGGAATGCCTGCACTGGGGAACAAGGGCACCCATAACACGCACGCTATTGCACACACAGAAACAATAACCAAACTCTCTTACCCCATGCAGGACCCGAACGACAACACACCAGCCAGGAGGGTCCAGAAGTGTCCATCCCACCACCGGAACAGGCCCACACTGAGGATAGCAGCTCTGTCGACAGTGAACCTGATGACCAGCCCGGACCATCGGGGACCTCTGGGCAGTCGGTTCCCCTCAGGCAGCCACAGGCCACACCAGACCCGACCCCCTCTGCCGACACCAGCACAGCTCCCACCCAGCGGGCCCATGCCTCTGTCTCTAGGACAGCTCAATCAGCGGTGTGTCCGCCACTACAGGGCACCCAGGCTAACCCAACACCCCAACAACAGGGACCTGGGGGCAGTGGTAGCGGGCACACCGGCCAGGGGACAGAGGCCGGGGGAAACCGGGCAGCTCGGTGGGCTGCTGTGCGACAGGGGGGGGAGGAGAGGCCCAGGGAACCCACTCTCCAAGAGGCCCTCACCACCATCATGGCAGCCTACCACCACTCCCAAGAAACGATGGCGACGGTACTGGCCAGGTTCACTGAGATCCAGGCACAGCAGGAAGAACGCTACATGGGGTTCAGGGAGGAGCTGAGAATCATCGGGACCGCAATGGGGACCATCGTCCTGGCCCTCCACAGGATAGAGGACGCGTTGCGGGACCATGGTGCACCACACAGGGCCCCTGTCACTAGGCCGGACCAGGAACAGCCTACCACCTCCGCCGGCGCTAGTGGACAGGAGGTCCCAACACCTCAACAGCCCCCCAGAACCCCACCTCCTGCTGAAGAACAACCACCCCGTAAGAGGAGCCTGAGACCAAAGAAAAAGACAGAGTAGGATGTCAAGACCCCCGCCAGCAGGACATACCCCCTGAACTCTTCCCACTGTCCCACATTGCCACCCTGTCCAACCATGAACTGCCTATGCTCCATCCTTCCACAGGCAAAAGAACAATGCACCTGTGAGACTGAGAACTGGACTCTGCTATGGATATTCCTCCACCCCCACCCATCACCCTTAGAATCACATGTACCGATATCTAGCACTGTAAATAAATCACATTTTGCACAATAATCTGTTTTGAGTCATGCTGTATTATTAACAAATGTATTACATATTACTGTTCAATTTCTGTTCTGTCAATTATTCATGACAACATACCAATGTCAATACGCTGTATTTCATGGGCGACCCAAGCAGAAGTCAGGTACTGAGTCAGACAGCACTGAGAAGGGAAGGGAAAGGCAAAAATTAATGAAAAACATCTGTGGGGAACTACAGAAAGTACAGATGCAGGAGGCTAGAAGCAATTGGGAAATGGCGTGGGTGATTCTTACCTGGGTGTCACTGGAAATACTGTTGTATCACTCTATCCCTATTGTCTGTGTCGTCCTCTGAGTCTTCCTCCTCTTCACTCTCCACAGGCTCCACGGCTTCTACAACACCACCATCTGGACCATCCTCCTGCAGGAAAGGCACCTGGCGTCGCAAAGCCAGGTTGTGAAGCATACAGCAGGCCACGATGATATGGCACACCTTCTTTGGTGAGTACATTAGGGATCCACCAGTCATATGCAGGCACCTAAACCTGGCCTTCAGGAGTCCAAAGGTTCGCTCAATCACCCTCCTAGTACGCCCATGGGCCTCATTGTAGCGTTCCTCTGCCCTTGTCCGGGGATTCCTTACTGGGGTCAGTAGCCACGGCAGGTTGGGGTAACCAGAGTCACCTATTAGCCACACACGTTGTCTCTGTAGCTGCTCCATCACATAGGGGATGCTGCTATTTCGCATCACATACGCGTCATGCACTGACCCTGGGAACTTGGCATTTACATGGGAGATGTACTGGTCAGCCAAACAGACCACCTGGACATTCATCAAATGATAATTTTTTCTGTTTCTGTACACCTGCTCATCGTCTTTTGGGGGTACCAAAGCCACATGGGTCCCATCAATGGCACCAATGATGTTGGGGATATGTCCAAGGGCATAGAAATCACCCTTCACTGTAGGCAAGTCACCCTCCTCGGGGAAAATGATGTAGCTCCGCATGAGTTTCATCAGGGCAGACAACACTCTGCTCAAAATCTTAGAAAACATAGGCTGAGACATTCCAGATGACATGGCCACTGTGGTCTGGAATGACCCACTGGCCAAAAAATGGAGGACTGACAAAACCTGCACCAGAGGGGGAATCCCTGTGGGTTGGCGGATGGGGGACATCAGGGCTGGCTCCAGCTGGGCACACAGTTCATGGATAGTGGCACGGTCAAGTCTGTATCAAAGTATTATATGGCGTTCTTCCATTGTCGACAGGTCCACCAGCGGTCGGTACACGCGAGGATTCCTCCTTCTCATCGCAAGTCCCAGCGGACGGTGCCTAGGAAGGACAACATGGAGCACAGAGTCAGCCAAACCACAGGTACGTACAGACAGCTTGCACAGTTAAAGAATGGCAATGGGTTGAAAGGCGTGTATGTGTGGCAATGCAAGGCCTAGGCCTGTGTGTCGCAGTCAAAATTAAGCCATGTGGGCCCTTGAAATGGCGGCTGCCTGACCTGTGAAGTGGGACAATGGGATGTGAGGTCAATGCGCTGGCGGGGCACACCGTGGCGGTAGGCGGTCGCAGACCGCGGCGCAAAGCCGCATTGGTTAACATTGAAGCCTATGGGTTTCAGGAGCCAATAACGAAGTGCGCCGGCGGTCGCGGTACGCACCGCCGCGGTACGCACCGCCGCGGACGTGACCGCCATTTTCTATCTGCTTAATCACTCGAGACCTGATCATCCACAGGAGAGGACCTATACTGCAAGTGCTGCTGTGACCTCGGTCTGGAAGATACAATGGCTGCTGCGACTGGGGAAAGGGCCCCTGCCTTCACGTCTGAAGAGTTGGACAAGCTCGTGGATGGGGTCCTCCCCCAGTATGCGCTACTCTACGGTCCTCCAGACCAACAAGTGAGTACCCCGGGTGCTAATGGAATGGGCTATGCCTGTGTGGATTGGGGTGGATGTAAGTTGGTGGGGTGGGGGGCGAATGAGGAGTGCAACGGCCGACAGATGAGAGCATGTGCCATATGGCAAAGTGGGTGGGGGGGGGCCAATTACATCTAACATGCAGGTCATTGATGAGTTCCTCCTTTCCACCCTGTACATGTCTAATAGGTCAGCGCCCATCAGAAGATCGACATTTGGCGTGCCATCGCCAAGGAAGTCCGGACCTTGGGGGTCCACAACAGACGGGGCACCCACTGCCGCAAGAGGTGGGAGGACATCCGCCGCGGAACAAGGAAGACCGCAGAAACACTGCTGGGGATGGCCTCCCAACCTAGGAGGGGTGCCAGTCGCACCATGACCCCCCTGATGTCCCGGATCCTGGCGGTGGCCTACCCTGAATTGGATGGGCGCTTTAAGACATCACAGCAGACACAAGGGGGTGAGTATCAGCACATTCTCCTATCTTTCTGCGCAGTGGAGGCGTCTGGGTGGGGGAGGAGGGCTGTGGGTGACATTAGGCCAGGGCGCTTTCTGTAGTGTAGTCCTCTCCCTTAGGCATGGCCCTGTGCCCCCGGCCCCCACCTCGGTAGGGTGACAAGTACAGCCATTGAAGGTCCAGCATCTCCCATGTGCGCGTTTGACGTCTCTTGGCCTGTTGTCTTAGTCAGTAGTACTGAGTAGTGTCCCACGAATGCGCGGCTTAGTGCATTAGGCACCTGTGTCTGTCCTCTCCGCCAACGGTGTTGACATTGCATGCACTCAACCTGGTCTTCTTTTTTCTCCCCCCACCCTTTCTCTTCATCTTCTTGTGCATGTGTGCATTAGCATCATCAGGCGGAGGAGATATGGCATCGGAGCACGAGGGAGCTGCAGGACAGAAGGCCCCGGTGGGCCCAGGAACAGACACCGAGGGCACCAGTGATCCGGAGGGCGAGGGGAGCACCACGACGGGGACCGCTGGTGAGAGCAGCGAAAGCGACACGTCCTCGGATGGGAGCTCCCTAGGGGTGGCGGCAACATCCGTGCCCCCCGCCTCTACAGGTACAGCCGCCACCCAGCGCACCAGCCCCGCCCTCCCAGCAGCCCCTCAGTCTTCGCTCCGTGCCGGTTCGCCCAGGAAGGCGCGCGTCTCCTTCGCCCCAGGCACCTCAGCCCCTGCCCCTGTTGCCCCTGCTGCCCTCAGTGCGGAGCTCATTGACCTGGTAAGGACGCTCATTGTTGGGCAGACGACCCTTTTGAATGCCATCCAGGGTGTGCAAAGGGAGGTGCAACAGAGCAATGCGTACCTGGAGGGCATTCTTTCGGGTCAGGCTGCCCATCAACGAGCGTTCACTGCTCTGGCCTCAGCACTGACGGCAGCCATTGTCCCTGTTTCCAGCCTCCCTCTTCTGTCTGCCTCCAGCCTGTCTCTGTCTCCTGTTCCTCAGCCTATCCCATCCACACCATCAGACCAGCCTGCACACACCTCAACACCCAAGAGCAGCTCATCCAAACACAAGCACCACAGATCCCGCAAACACTCACCCGAGCAACACCCAGATGCAGACATGCCAACAGCCACTGCCACCCCTGTGTCCCCCTCCTCCTCGTCTCCCTCCTCCCTCCCTGTGACGTCTACACTCACACCTGCATGCACACCAACATCAGCCAGTGCTTCCATCACCACCTCACCCTCCAGTACAGTCCACACTCGTGCAGTCACCACCCCCACTGCCATGTACACGTCCCCTGTGTCCTCTCCCACTGTGTCTGTCACCCCCTCTTCCAAGACACACAAACGCAGGCAGCCACCCACCCAACAGCCATCCACCTCACGACAGCCTACAGCACCAGCACCTTCACCCAATGACAGCACACCTGACTCTCCTACAACCACCTCCTCTACCTCCACTTCCATCTCCACTTCTCCTACCCTTTACCTTGGCCCTAAAAAACTTTTCCTGGCTAACCTTAACCTCTTTCCCCCCGATGACCTCCCCCATCCATCTTCAAAGAGTCCCAAGAGCACTGCAGCCACCACCAGCCCAGCTTCGGGTGTCACTGTTGTGCCTGGGTTCTGGAGCCCACCCTTTGCCAGCAGTGACACATCGATCAGCAGCAAGGACACGTCCAGCCACCCCCCCGGCAAGAGTACCCGCAAAACCAAGGACCGCCGTGCGAGCACCGACAGGGCTGCCCCCAAGGAGCAATGTGCGGCCACTTCACCACCCACACCATCTGGGGGAGGCAAGGGCCCGAGAGCCCCATCAAAGGAGCGGAAGGGCAGCAGAAGCGCGGAGAAGGTGGACCCCACATGCCACATCCCAGCTGGGAAGGAGGACACTAAGGAGGCCAGGAGTCCGTCCCCGAAGGGTCCAGAAACGTCACGGTCCGAGGGCGACTGAGCAGGGAGTCCAGTCCAGGTCTGGCTCCCTTGACCTGCTGGATGAGCACCGCTGAACAGGGCCCGCCGTGGAGAAGAGCACCGCTGAACAGGGCCCCGCCGTGGCGAAGAGCACTGCTGAACAGGGCCCGCGGTGGAGAAGAGCACCGCTGAACAGGGCCCGCGGTGCAGAAGAGCACCGCTGAACAGGGCCCCGCCGTGGAGAAGAGCACCGCTGAACAGGGCCCCGCCGTGGAGAAGAGCACCGCTGAACAGGGCCCCGCCGTGGAGAAGAGCACCGCTGAACAGGGCCCGCGGTGCAGAAGAGCACCGCTGAACAGGGCCCCGCCGTGGAGAAGAGCACCGCTGAACAGGGCCCCGCCGTGGCGAAGAGCACCGCTGAACAGGGCCCCGCCGTGGAGAAGAGCACCGCTGAACAGGGCCCCGCCGTGGCGAAGAGCACCGCTGAACAGGGCCCCGCCGTGGAGAAGAGCACCGCTGAACAGGGCCCGCGGTGCAGAAGAGCACCGCTGAACAGGGCCCCGCCGTGGAGAAGAGCACCGTTGAACAGGGCCCCGCCGTGGCGAAGAGCACCGCTGAACAGGGCCCCGCTGTGGAGAAGAGCACCGCTGAACAGGGCCCGCGGTGCAGAAGAGCACCGCTGAACAGGGCCCCGCCGTCTCAAGCACCGCTCCGCTGGGCCCTTCCTCTCAAGCACCGCTCCGCTGGGCCCCGCCGTCTCAAGCACCGCTCCGCTGGGCCCTTCTTCTCAAGCACCGCTCCGCTGGGCCCTTCTTCTCAAGCACCGCTCCGCTGGGACCTTCCTCTCAAGCACCGCTCCGCTGGGCACCGCCGTCTCAAGCACCGCTCCGCTGGGCCCTTCCTCTCAAGCACCGCTCCGCTGGGCACCGCCGTCTCAAGCACCGCTCCGCTGGGCCCTTCCTCTCAAGCACCGCTCCGCTGGGCACCGCCGTCTCAAGCACCGCTCCGCTGGGCCCTTCCTCTCAAGCACCGCTCCGCTGGGCACCGCCGTCTCAAGCACCGCTCCGCTGGGCCCTTCTTCTCAAGCACCGCTCCGCTGGGCCCTTCTTCTCAAGCACCGCTCCGCTGGGCCCTTCTTCTCAAGCACCGCTCCGCTGGGCCCTTCCTCTCAAGCACCGCTCCGCTGGGCCCTTCCTCTCAAGCACCGCTCCGCTGGGCCCCGCCGTCTCAAGCACCGCTCCGCTGGGCCCTTCTTCTCAAGCACCGCTCCGCTGGGCCCTTCTTCTCAAGCACCGCTCCGCTGGGCCCTTCTTCTCAAGCACCGCTCCGCTGGGCCCTTCCTCTCAAGCACCGCTCCGCTGGGCACCGCCGTCTCAAGCACCGCTCCGCTGGGCCCTTCCTCTCAAGCACCGCTCCGCTGGGCACCGCCGTCTCAAGCACCGCTCCGCTGGGCCCTTCCTCTCAAGCACCGCTCCGCTGGGCACCGCCGTCTCAAGCACCGCTCCGCTGGGCCCTTCTTCTCAAGCACCGCTCCGCTGGGCCCTTCTTCTCAAGCACCGCTCCGCTGGGCCCTTCTTCTCAAGCACCGCTCCGCTGGGCCCTTCTTCTCAAGCACCGCTCCGCTGGGCCCTTCTTCTCAAGCACCGCTCCGCTGGGCCCTTCTTCTCAAGCACCGCTCCGCTGGGCTCTTCCTCTCAAGCACCGCTCCGCTGGGCCCTTCTTCTCAAGCACCGCTCCGCTGGGCCCTTCTTCTCAAGCACCGCTCCGCTGGGCCCTTCCTCTCAAGCACCGCTCCGCTGGGCACCGCCGTCGCAAGCACCGTTTATGGTTCACTGTGCCCACCATGCCTCCTCCTTGACCAGTGGAGACTGTCATCCACCTGATGGACTGTGGCTTTGCACTCCCCAGGATGGTCCAGTGGGCAGCCCACCCACTGTAGAGACATTGAGAGACTGTGGCTTTGCACTCCCCAGGATGGTCCAGTGGGCAGCCCACCCACTGTAGAGACATTGAGAGACTGTGGCTTTGCACTCCCCAGGATGGTCCAGTGGGCAGCCCACCCACTGTAGAGACATTGAGAGACTGTGGCTTTGCACTCCCCAGGATGGCCCAGTGGGCAGCCCACCCACTGTAGAGACATTGAGGGACTGTGGCTTTGCACTCCCCAGGATGGCACAGTGGGCAGCCCACCCACTGTAAAGACATTGAGAGACTGTGGCTTTGCACTCCCCAGGATGGCCCAGTGGGCAGCCCACCCACTGTAGAGACATTGAGGGACTGTGGCTTTGCACTCCCCAGGATGGTCCAGTGGGCAGCCCACCCACTGTAGAGACATTGAGAGACTGTGGCTTTACACTCCCCAGGATGGCCCAGTGGGCAGGCCACCCACTGTAGAGACATTGAGAGACTGTGGCTTTGCACTCCCCAGGATGGTCCAGTGGGCATGGTGGCTCCTCGTGGATCTGGCGTCGTGGACTCATGTGGCTGTGGTGCCCCCCCCTTCCCTTCCCCCTGAGGTGCCTGTAGTTTTTACATCTGATGCCCCTGCAGTGTTCTCTCCAAAGGACTCAGGTCTCCTGTGTGGGCTTTGCCCTTGTTTCTCAAGACTTTGGCCCACGGACATGCTGAAATCGTAGGTTGTGCAGGACTTGGTACTTCAGTTATACACTGATGTGTGTGTCATTAGTTTTGTTGTGGATATCTTTCATGGTTGTACGCTAATTTTCTGGAGCTTTTTGGTACATAAGTATTTATTCAAAATATGATTATGTCCTAGCATTTTTCAGGGGTGTTTGGGTGGTGTCACTGTGACTTGGTGCGCTGCATTGGTGAGTACATAGTTGGGGGGGTGGGGGTCGCATATGTGTGTGCCCGTAACCTTTCGTCCTCCCCCTCCCGTGTGTCGTAGGTGCAGTACTCACCGTTGTCGTCTGCGCCGGACTTCGTACTCGTGGTAGATGAGAAGGTAGACGAGAGCAGGTAGGATGTTTAATTCGGGTTCCATGTTGTCCTCCGTCCTCGTGGAGTGCATAGAGGTGAGCGTTTTCCCGTCCGTAGTCTGTTTCCGCCGTGTTTTTATCGGCGGTGCTCCCGCCCCGGAAAAGGTGGCGGATTGGTGAGTTGGAATAGTGTGGGCGGTACATTGTCTGCCGCCTGTCTGTTGGCGGTGACCGCCGCGCTGTTTGTTTGTACCGCCGTGGCGGTCGGAGTGTTAAGGTGGCTGTCTGTGTTGGCGGTTCCCGCCAGGGTCAGAATCCCATATTTTTTACCGCCAGCCTGTTGGCGGGTTGGCCGCCGCTTTAACACCGACCGCCAGGGTTAGAATCACCCCCTTAATTTGGCTCTGAAGAGTCTTGGCTTTGGCAGAGATGATCTCACATTTCAATTTTGTCCATGCATATTTTAGAGCAGAAAGTGAACTGGGTATGTTATTGGTTCTCCAGTGACTGTATAGTTTTCCGATATCCTTTTTCCTTCGTAACAGCTTGTCTGAGAGCCAAGAGTTGTGCTTTTGGAAGTTATTTTCTTATTAAAGAGAGTAATTGTGCTGGAGTTTTTATGTACTTTGTTGTACTTAGGAAAGGAGTATGCAAGTGTTCTTCCTTTCAGTCTATAAGAAAAATAAAAATGCATTTTCAATCAAAAGTCATATCTAACCATAACTACTGAGAAGCTATCGCTGTCTGTGCAAAATATATATGTAAAAAGGTTATTAGCAAAACAAAAAATGTATTTTCTATAGAAACTAGGTCCTAACTATAACTACCTAGTGGCGACCACCACTAGGTAATATATAAAAGGTGGTTATATTTAGGTGAAAATGTAATGTAAAACATACTATCTTATACAAATAAAACCCCTGAAATTCACCAGTTACAGTTATCTCAAGTGATTATAACTCATGCCCTAAAGTAACTAGAACTTGCACCCGCCATATACAGTGGTGTCATCAGTGATGTCATTTCAGATGTTGCAGAATATTATCAATGATGTCATTCAACATGTCATGAATGATGTAATATGTGAGGTAATTAGCACTGCATGGAGAGGGTGGGGGTTATAGTTACTTTAGGGCACTCTACAATCTCTGCCTTCTGCATTGTTGGCTCTTACCTGTTTTTTGGGAATGCCTCCTGGTCTTCCTCAATGACCACCACAACACCACTGTGGAAGTGGAGGTAAGAGGGACTTCAGCTGTGATTTATTGATTCTATTATGTGTGTTTCCTTTTGATGTGGTATTTCTTTGGATTTATGGCGTGCTTGTACCAGAGTGTACTGCTAACTTCAACATCTTTCTGCCAAGAGAGGTCACTGAGTATTTTGATGAATGCTTATGTCAGGAATAAACAATAACAAGAGATTGGTCTATGTATACCACCCTCAAAAGATACCTGCTTGCAGCTGTGTTATTCTGTCTCACCCCATCCTTTATCCCACTAACTGTCGACAACAGTGTTTGGCCATTTATTTAAAATATTTATAACAGGAAAGGGGGGGTTGGATTCCCATCGGATTTAGACTCACTTGCTCCTTAACAATTTGCCTGACCCAGAGTTTTAAGTGGGCAGAGTCCTGCTGGTGGTAAACTCCAGCAGTTCTTAAAAAGAGGTGCTGAGACGGGTCCCTATCAGGCTCTTCATTTTTGCCCTCACCCTAGACATGAAAAAAATATCTTCACTCGGACCAGCCTTTGATTGAACGCCTGCTGCCACGAAGGAGCTAATCACAAGATACGTTCACCTGCTAGTGATCTGAAAGTGCACGCCATGGTGATCTGCAGCAGGGCAGGAGGAGTGAAGGGCAGAGCTCAGTCTCTAAATGTAACCGATCTGTAGTAATATAGCTGCTGCTAGCAGGTTCTAGACTTTTTTTTCATCCCACAATAAATAAAAGTAAGTATTTTAAAAAGAGTTTTATTTAACTTTTCTAATGGAGTGGTATAGTTATTTAGCAGTTTCATAATTACAGAATTGAAGCATTTTCACTATTATTTACCACAAAGTCAGCGTTCTTACTCATTCATCTTCTGCAGCTAACAACTATTGATAAAGACAATAGTCTGGGCTTGTTTTAAGTGCATGTTAGTTGTTCTATTATATATACAGGGAGTGCAGAATTATTAGGCAAGTTGTATTTTTGAGGATTAATTTTATTATTGAACAACAACCATGTTCTCAATGAACCCAAAAAACTCATTAATATCAAAGCTGAATATTTTTGGAAGTAGTTTTTAGTTTGTTTTTAGTTTTAGCTATGTTAGGGGGATATCTGTGTGTGCAGGTGACTATCACTGTGCATAATTATTAGGCAACTTAACAAAAAAATATATATACCCATTTCAATTATTTATTATTACCAGTGAAACCAATATAACATCTCAACATTCACAAATATACATTTCTGACATTCAAAAACAAAACAAAAACAAATCAGTGACCAATATAGCCACCTTTCTTTGCAAGGACACTCAAAAGCCTGCCATCCATGGATTCTGTCAGTGTTTTGATCTGTTCACCATCAACATTGCGTGCAGCAGCAACCACAGCCTCCCAGACACTGTTCAGAGAGGTGTACTGTTTTCCCTCCTTGTAAATCTCACATTTGATGATGGACCACAGGTTCTCAATGGGGTTCAGATCAGGTGAACAAGGAGGCCATGTCATTAGATTTCCTTCTTTTATACCCTTTCTTGCCAGCCACGCTGTGGAGAACTTGGACGCGTGTGATGGAGCATTGTCCTGCATGAAAATCATGTTTTTCTTGAAGGATGCAGACTTCTTCCTGTACCACTGCTTGAAGAAGGTGTCTTCCAGGAACTGGCAGTAGGACTGGGAGTTGAGCTTGACTCCATCCTCAACCCGAAAAGGCCCCACAAGCTCATCTTTGATGATACCAGCCCAAACCAGTACTCCACCTCCACCTTGCTGGCGTCTGAGTCAGACTGGAGCTCTCTGCCCTTTACCAATCCAGCCACGGGCCCATCCATCTGGCCCATCAAGACTCACTCTCATTTCATCAGTCCATAAAACCTTAGAAAAATCAGTCTTGAGATATTTCTTGGCCCAGTCTTGACGTTTCAGCTTGTGTGTCTTGTTCAGTGGTGGTCGTCTTTCAGCCTTTCTTACCTTGGCCATGTCTCTGAGTATTGCACACCTTGTGCTTTTGGGCACTCCAGTGATGTTGCAGCTCTGAAATATGGCCAAACTGGTGGCAAGTGGCATCGTGGCAGCTGCACGCTTGACTTTTCTCAGTTCATGGGCAGTTATTTTGCGCCTTGGTTTTTCCACACGCTTCTTGCGACCCTGTTGACTATTTTGAACGAAACGCTTGATTGTTCGATGATCACGCTTCAGAAGCTTTGCAATTTTAAGAGTGCTGCATCCCTCTGCAAGATATCTCACTATTTTTTACTTTTCTGAGCCTGTCAAGTCCTTCTTTTGACCCATTTTGCCAAAGGAAAGGAAGTTGCCTAATAATTATGCACACCTGATATAGGGTGTTGATGTCATTAGACCACACCCCTTCTCATTACAGAGATGCACATCACCTAATATGCTTAATTGGTAGTAGGCTTTCGAGCCTATACAGCTTGGAGTAAGACAACATGCATAAAGAGGATGATGTGGTCAAAATACTCATTTGCCTAATAATTCTGCACTCCCTGTATATATCTGGATGCAACAGCATAAAGAGGTTGCAAAATACCAGTAGAGATTTTTATTTACATGTTTAAGCCACGCCCTTATTCCTTAGGTTATGCCCATTTGAGAGAACGCATCGTTTTCTCAACCCACTTAAAGCCCTGGCCAGACCCAGTATGAATCCAGACGTGAACCTGCTACAGAAATAAGATGTGCAAGACAGAACAAAGATACAGGTATAACTAGAAACTGCGTGTCAATAAAGAGCCTTTCTATTAGACAAGATTAATCAAATAGGAGGTCCACCCCTTTCTATCTTGAACAAAACTCCCAGAAGTAGTTCACAACATGAGAGTTTTCCTAACCTAGATTCACTCATAGAAAACCCTGACCAGTCACTTGGCTGGAATATTCCATTGTTCAGCAGTGGTAGCACAGTGCTTGCAGTTCCTGATAAATACAGTGGAGATCCTAACACTTTCAGGCATTTTTGGCACAATTTAGCCTCCATTTTATGGCATGGACGCAATGTTTTCAGATCTCCTGGTCTCGCATTTGTTTTATCGTATCTAACTAAAGATGCAATGGTATCGGCCACTTCTTTAATTTTGAACAAAGGTCCCGGGTTGAGGAATTATACTACATTCATTTAACAATTTAAAGCTATTTTGGGGATACAAAAGACTGTACACTCTATCGACTCTGGACTACTTGCACAGAGGCAAGGCTCCAAAGACCTTGTGAACTATATAGCTCACTTTCAACAGTTTATTTATTACAGGAGAAGGCTGGATGGATGGATGAGGCAGCTACAGCGGCCTTTAAAAAAGCATTATCCGTGGTTGTTAATTGTACCATGATTTCCACAGAGTTGATGGACCTAATAGCCCTACAGATTGCTGCTCAGAAGAGAAGTTGACGAGGAGAAGGACATGGTTTGAGATATAAAGCCTCAGTCAGATTTCAGACGGAATTGTACCTGCACAGGAAAACAAAGAAGAACCCGTGCAAATCGGGAATGCACGTAAACCAACTATCTAAAGCTGAAAAGGACAAAAGATGCTGTGAGGGTCTGTGTCTGTACTATGGAGGTCTGGGTTCTTTGTTTAAAATTGTCTCACATTAGAGGGAAATAGGGTTGCTCGGTCCTGAGTGACAGACCAGGACTGAGGATATCTAGTTTAGAAAAGTTTGACTCCAAAAGACCTAATTTATTTCCTCCTAGTTTTCCCTTTCCATGAAATCCATTCCTATACACTTTCTAGTCTTACTCGACTCTGGCATTGTTATGAATAAGCTAGTCCAAAGTAATAACAACTTTGTGATATACCAAAAGAAAATGCCAGAACCTATTTTTGGAGCAGATGGAACCGCATTAACATCTGGAAAGATAGTCCATGAAACTGAACCACTGACAGAGTGACACAGGCTGGACATTCTACAAAGCTGCAGTATCGTATCATAGATGCTCCTGAATTTTTTATGATTCTCTGAACTTACTGGTTTTGAAGGCATGATCCTGCTATAAAGTGGTCAATTGGTAGGATACAATTGAACTCGTCTGTCTACAACACTGTTATTCTTGCTCAGGTTTTGAAGCCCGAGCCCACTTTATGGTTTCCAAAACAGTCAAAAGCTGTGGAAGGACTTTCCTAGATGCATAGTGAATTTTCAAATGTTTTCAATGTAAAGGGTGCAGACACTCTCCCTCCTCACAGATATTATGACTGTGCTATAATTCCTGGGACCAACATACCCCAAGGATGTATTTACCCATTAAAACTGAAGGAGGATGAGGTTTAGTTTGCCTCAGGATTTTCCCTTTCTTCATGTTTGTTTTGTTACCTTGTTACCTTCCCTTTGGGTCTGATTATACCAGCTCATTTAGGCAGGTTGTTGGTGTTGTGTTTGTTTGTTTCCTTCCTCCACAGTCGCTGGCTTCCACATCTTTGGTTTTTCCCTGGTTGTTTGGAATTTTTCTGCCTCTAAATAAATGAATCCAGAGCCCTTTCTAGTTTGTCAAAAACGGGGAATCTATATTACAAGAAACGTCCAGAAAATAAAATAAAAAGTAAGGGTACGATTGACATTTTAAATTGCGCTATTCTGCTCTGCCAATAATTGTCAACAAAAGAGACTTCCATACTTCAAGAAGATTAAGGGGGTCATTCTGACCCTGGCGGTCATGGCCAACAGGCTGGCGGTGCTCCCATGGCATTCTGACCGCGGCGGTACAGCTGCGGTCAGATATGGGAAACCGGCGGTGTACCGCCGGTTTCCCGCTGCCCAAGGGAATCCTCCATGGCGGCGCTGCTTGCATGGGGATTCCGACCCCCTTACCGCCAGCCTTGTTCTGGCGGTTTTGACCGCCAGAACCTGGCTGGCGGTAACGGGTGTCGTGGGGCCCCCTAACAGGGCCCCACCAAGATTTTCAGTGTCTGCCACGCAGACACTGAAAATCGCGACGGGCGCTGGGGTGGTTCCACCACTGGCCCTACCCCGCCAGAAGGACACCACCCGCTGTATTATGTGCAATAATACGGCCTGGCGGTGGAAGCGCCCCTTCCTGTTCCTTGGCGGATGACCTCCTTCCCAGACCAGGTAAGTTGATTGTCCAACAGGGAAGGGGGGTGGGAGGGTGGGAGGTATTGTGTGTGCGTGTGTGAGTGAGTGTTGTCTGCGTGTGCGCATGAATGTGTGTATGCTTGGTTGTATGCCAGTCTGAATGTAGAAGTGAGTGCATGTATGCATGTAAGTGTGTATGCATGTGTGTATGCAAGTATGAGTGTTGTGATGAATTTGTGTTTGTCTGCGTGTTAGGATGGGTGTGAGTATGCATGTTAGGATGGGTGTGAGTATGAGTATGAGTATTTGAATGGGAGTATGCATGTTGGGATGGGTGTGAGTATGCGTGGTTAAATGTGTGTATGAGTGCTGAGGTGAATGCGAGTATGGATGCGTGTGAGTGAATGCATGTATGTAAGTGTAGGTGAATGAGTGTATGCATGGTGCATGTTTGTTTCTGTGTATGTGTTTATGTATGCGGGGAGAGAGGTGGGAAGAGGTGGGCACTGTGTCTGGTGGGGTGTGGGGGTTAGGGGGTGGGGGTGCTGTGTCTTGTGGGGGGTGCTATGTCTGGAGGGGGCTGGGCGTACGGTGTGTGCTGGGGGTGGGGGAGCCATCTACCGATAACAGGGAAGAAATTCCCTGTCACCGGTAGTCTTTCCGCCAGGGTTTTCATGGCGGTGCTACTGCTGCGAAAACCCTGGTGGAAAGGCGGCTCCTAATACCGCAGTTGGTCTTCTGTGGACCGCCAGGTTGGAGATGCACATCTCCGGTCCAGCGGCTCTGACCACCATGGCGGTATGAGTGGAGATGTGGCGGGTTGGCACAAGAAAACCTGCCACACTCATAATGTGGCGGTCTTCACCGCCAGCCTGTTGGCGGTGAGACTGCCACCTTCGCCCTGGCAGTCAAGAGACTGCCAGGGTCATAATGACCCTCATAGTCTTTGTCTGATGAGTCATACCCTACTCCCAAGCACAGTATATTTCTTTATTGCTTGAAGAGCAGTTTATTTGGTTATGCTAGGGGTTTTGAAGAGGAGCAGAGGTGCAATTATCTAGACATATATTCTTGGCCAGCGGTTTGATAAAGAAAGCATATAATATGAGAGAGAGAGAAAGAAGAAATGACCTTTGACAGGAGCCTCTCTGAAGGGTAATTTGACCATCGTATGAATAATTAATTACTACTTGTGTTGTAGCACCTTCAAATCTAGTTTATATTGTCTTCGTGAGCTGAGGAGGAAAGTTTAATTTTTCCAATATTTGAAATACAAATCTCGAGGTTAACTGGTCAAAACCCTCTTTGGCATCCAGCAAGACAATTGCTGTTGAGAGTGAATATGCCATAAACACATGAGTACATTTGGACATAAGTTATTAGAATTTAAACTCCTAGTGGTAATAGACCAATTCTGATTTTTAGAAATGAGATGGGGGAGCAAATATAATTATATGGTTTGCCAATATTTTAATGTAAATCTTGTAATCAAGTTTAATAGCATTATTAGTCTGTATGATGTGGGCTCAACTGGGGATTTTCCCAGTTCAAAAATGTTTTACAGAGGAGCCAGGAATCTGTCCACCTCCCAATATAGAATTACAAAGAATGGTCAATGATTTAACAAGGGAGTGAGAAAATGTCCTTTAAAATTCAGATCCAAAGTCATCTTCTCCAGGGGCTTTAGAACTTAGCAGCTGTCCTATAGTTTCCCTCACCTCAGTTTCGGATATAGAGGGGGTTATTACAACTTTGGAGGAGGTGTTAATCCGTCCCAAAAGTGACGGTAAAGTGACGGATATACCACCAGCCGTATTACGAGTCCATTATATCCTATGGAACTCGTTATACGGCTGGTGGTATATCCGTCACATTTGGGACGGATTAACACCTCCTCCAAAGTTGTAATAACCCCCAGAGTTTATTAAGATGGCAACTGCTGCTGCAAGCTTGGAAATCTCAACTCCTTCAGAAATTGATCTATCTGGTGTTCCAAATGCAGGTAATCTATCTAGCTGTGATTTTTGATTCAGGGTAGTATAATGATCTAAAACAGACTTTTAAAATTCCCCCTGTGTCTTCAATAAATTGAGTTGAATTAGGATCTTTAATTCTCAGTATCAAAGTTTTATTTTTTTATTTCCTTTTGAACTCAAAGCCAAAAACCGTCCCACTCTCTCCCCTTCCGTGTAGACTATTTCTCTCAAATATTTTGTGATTTTCAATTTCTCTTTGAAGCTAGAAATCTCTCATTTTCTCTTTCATCTCCCGCCACTTGTTGAGGGAGATGTTGGATCTATTACCATGGCTTGATAAGCTGCCTATAACCTGCCTGTAAAGAATGTACAGGTTCCTTTTCTTTTTTCGATTTCTTTACTTTTAAAACAACTCCTTAATAGTGCCCCACACTATATTTTAATATGCTGTTCACTCAGTGAATATAAAGTAATTTGGGATTTCTAAGTTAATTAAGCTTCTACTATCCTCTAATAAGAAAGCAGACTTATCCATATACAATATAAACCGGTTTATAGGGCAAAGGCATAGAACAGCCAACAACTACCTCCTAGTGGTCCGAAATTCTACTGGCCTGGTGCAGTATATCTAATATGGGGAGGAAAGGTGACCCTAAAAACTTATCAATCCTGGAGGCAGAGCGAAATCCTAATGAAAAAAGGCATAAGATCTAGTTATAGGATTTTTATGTCTCCAAATATCATAGATCCCTAAACAAGTACATATATCTTTAAAAATCTTTTTAATGTTCCTCTAATGTTGAATGAAAAATTTCCTAGCTATCGTAACAGAAAGATTTCAATTCTATTAAGGACACAGAGGTGAGGATTAAGCTTATCTTTCTTTCCTTTATTTAACAGCGGAAGTTGAAAGCAAAACAACATTTACCAGAACACCATGGAGAAAACTACCAAATTTCATCAACCAATCCGGATCAGCAATAGTCCATAATACACTGCGTCCCCTCAGTCACTTCCTCTTTCCTGACGCAAGGTGAAAACAGTGGATGAATTAAGGACCAAACACAAATAAAAACCATTCACTTTTGCCACAAGAAAACAAGTATTAACAATGCATCAAAACAATTGCAGTCCTGGACAAATCAGCATCCTGTATACACTCATAAAGAAACAATTTTAGTATTACTTCTAACCAAGACTCCCAGCACATGAAATTAGTCAACAAATGGAAATAAGGCATGCAATGTCTGGGAGGGAATAATCCTCACCTCTGTTTCCTTAATAGAATTGAAACTTTCTATTACGATAACTAGGACATTTTTTATTCTATGTCAGGACCGGAGGCAAGCATTATGCTTGTTTAAAGCTTATCTACCACCAAGGATGCCATGTCGATTACTGGTTTGAAATAGAATCTTTTGAACATGGAATCCGATGACCAATAAGCAGCATTGATAATATCCTCTAATCTAGCTCCTAAAGAAAAGGATTTAGAGGCCATAGCTCCCCTTGTGCGCCCCCAAAGCGTGCCACATTGATTCCTGCCTCCTGCATAACCCCGGACACCTACCTGCCTATAGTTGGCGATGAGACTGCCTTAAAAGTCTTCTTAATGGAGATCAACAATTGGCGCTCCCCTGGGGGATGTATGTCTGGGGATGTATGTCCTCTGTTGCCAGTTTGAATGCTTTGAGCCTTGTCAAAAGAAGGGTAACAGATGAACCTTGAGTCTGTTTTAGCCCATCTGGCGATATGGAAGGTTACCTCTTGAGGCGTAAAAACCCTGCTTGAGAGGTCCAGAGCTTGAACATCTGAGACTCTTCTGCAGGAAACAAGGCACAGTAACATAGCTAGCTTGGCCAATAGTTCCTTTCTCGAAAGGTATTTGTTTGTTTGCCAGAACTGGAAAAGATTGAGGAACATGTTAATATACCATATACTGGAGTACATGGGCTGAGGGAGAAGAGTGAGTCAAAACTAGAGGATGTTCTCCCACTGGCAGATTCTGAATGGGAAGATGACCCGCTGGTATCACAGACCAGTATGAGTTCACAGTATTTTTAAGCCAATGAGGCGAGAAAATTCAGGACAGGTTCAACATAGCACCCCATGGGATCTTATTTGTGTTGAAGACACCAACATACCCACTTTATCCATGCAGATTTACATCTCCTAGAAGTGCTGTCTGCCCAGGCCACGGCCAAGAGTCCCTCAGCTTCGGATGAAAGACCCGGGGCTCTCCATTGGCCCCTGTAATCCTCAAGCCATGAGAGGAAGACGGCCTTGGAGAACTAACAGATGGCGCTGACCCAGAGGATCCCATAAAATATCTGGACCTTGGGGGAGAGGGATTGGAAAATCCCAAGAAAGTTCCAGAAGTACTGGAAGCCACACTTGAGATTTCCAAATTGGCGTGATCACTACCACCTGTGCTCCCTTGCTGCGCACCTGTGCCGCTAGGTGCGTGAAGATGGCGAAGGGAGGAAAGGCATAAATCTTCTCCTTCGACCAGTCATGGAGAAAAGCATCTATCACCAAGGCCTGAGGGTCTGGCTTCCAGCTGACATAATGAGGAATCTGATGGTCCGGACAGGACGCAAATAAATATATTGTGAAAGGACCCCAAACTAAATTGAGTTTCGCAAAAACCCGTGGATCTAACCGCCACAAGCTCATGTCTGGCCACTCCCTTGAGCACCAATCTGCTATCTGATTTGAGGACTCTGGAAGATATTCCACAGTGACTGATATATTGTACATCAGACAATATGCCCAAAGTTCCTTGGCCAAGTCTGCCAGAACTTTGGATCTGGGGCCTCCCAAATGATTGCAATAGAGGACTGCAGACCGATTGTCCATCTTGAGCAGAACTGAGCAGTTTGTTCTCTCCTTGGTCCAACACCGGATACCGAAAGAACCTGTCAGGAGTTATAGGCAATTGATGTGGAGGCATTGTTTTGCCAACAACCACTTCCCCCGGTGATGGAATCACCACACTGAGCCCCCCAACCGGAGATGCTGGTGTCGGATTTAATGACAATGTTCGGATCGGAGCTGAAAATAGATCCACCGTTTCAGGCCTCGATGTGGGATAACCACCGGAGCATCTCGTTCTTCACCCCCTCTGTCAGTGAAACCTGTTCCGAATAAGAGAGACCCCTGTGCAAGTGAAACGATTTTAGGCGCTGAAGAGCTCTGTAATGAAATGACCTGGAAAGATCGCTTGAATAGAGGAAGCTAGAAGCCAGAGATGTTGAGGTCCTGGAAATTGTCTTTCTTAATTTTCTGCGAATTTTTGCTATTTTCCGAGAAGGCAAACTGAGAGTCCTGTCGACCGAATTTATGACAAAACCCAGAAAGGTTGTTTGTCTGGAGGGTGTCAACAATGACTTCTTTGCATTGATCAGAAAACCTAAACTCTCTAGAAGAGAGATGGTGTACTGCAGATGATCCCGCAGTCTATAAGAACATTGAGCCAGCAGCAATAGGTTGTTGCGATAAATGATCAGGTGGAAGCCTCTTGCTGTGAGATGTTCCATTACTGGTTTCAAAACCTTGGTAAAACACCAGGGTGCTGGGAATAGTCTAAACAGAAGGGTCCTGAATTTGTAAACTTGTCCTTTCCACTGGAATTTTAAAAATCGATGGTGGGGACGGAAAAATCGGGGTTGTGAGTTAAGCGTCCTGCAGGTCTAGACATACCATCCAATCGTTGGGACGCAGAATGTCGCGGAGTAGATGGATACCTTCCATCTTGAAATGGCAAAACAGTACACAGCCATTGAATTCCCTCGGATTGATCACTGAACATTGCCCCCCGTCTCGTTTGTCCACTAGGAAGATGTTGCCCAAGCCCTGAGGATGAAGCAAAGTCAGGGATATAGCAGCCTTGTGAAGCAATTCCCCCACTTCTTGGTCCACCAGGGCCTCCTGAGATTGGAAAAAAAAACATGGGACACAGATGTGACCCCTGAACTGGGGCCCCGAAGAACTCTAGTTGAAATCTGCAAATAGTCTGGCGAACCTATACATCTAGAGTAAGGGATTCCCAATTGTGTGCAAATTGAGCTAGCCACCCCCCTACTAGTAGAAAGACCCTTGACATTACACTCACCAGTTTGGGATCCTTGGAATTGTCTCCAGAAGGTCCCTTTGGTGCCTCTGCCTCGCTGGCCCCATCTGGTTGGCAAGAACTCTCCATAACGGGGTTGTTCAAGTGCCCTACATGGGGCTTGTCCTCTCTTGGGGCCTTGTATGTAAAAACTGCTGGTCGAGCACCCTCTCCCACGACCGGCCGCAATGAAAAGGCGAGGCTGGAAAACTTTCTTAATTGAGGAATGCGCCTTATCCAAGGCCGTAAAAGTAGCTACGACTTTGAAAGATCTTTTATAAATGGTTTGCCAAAGAAGCTCCCTTGTGCAATTGGCCCTGCCTCCATAGATGTGAGGTCTCCTAGTTTCTGAATCACCTTTATCAAAAGGGACCTCTGCCGAAAGGGCACAGTTGGCATTCCCCAAAAATATTATTACTCTCTGGGCTCAACCAGAGATCGATTCTGGAAACAAGGGTGTAGCCAAGGCTTTCCCTTGTTCAGCTAGTTCCAAGATTTTAGTGAAAGGCCCCAATATATCCAATAACTTATCTTCACAGGCCCTCCAGGACCTGTCAATTTCTTTTTTGGGGTCCTTAATGAATTTTTGTAGAAACGTGGCCATTTTAGAATCAATATCGGAAGTGGAGGAGACTTTGCCAGGGAGGGAGGGGCATGGGCACTCTGCTCTAAACTTTGCAGGCACCTCCTTCTCCAGAGATTTACGCAGCCTGCCGGTGACATATGAGCTGACCTTGTCTGAAGGAAACCATTTAGAGGAGCGGCATGGACTAAGTCATCTACATCCAACATATCGATGATCCCACCACATGGGGGGACTCTGAAAGAATTTGGGCAGGTCTTTAAAGCCTGGATGGGCCCGCCTCATCATTAGAGACGTGAGAATCGTCATCATCAGCATCTGCTGATGGGAGTAATGAGAATGGATCACCTGGCAAGGCATCCGTGGGGGATGGGATTAGGGAAGAGGATGGGTGCTTCACCTTGTCAAACGCTGACATGTCCACCCCGCTCTCCATCCTGTGTTTAGGGGGGTGTTGCGTTGACTGGTCCCAGCTCGTTATGCTTTTAGGAGGGAGAGACACGTTGAGAGGGGTTGGGCATAAATATGCCAACTGGAGCAAACGTCTTTCCAAAGGCTCAATTGTGGTGGCAACCGCGTGGTCGATAGAGGCATCCACAGCTTTGCAAAAATCACTGTCAATGGGGAGAACCGAAATGGTCTCCTCCTCAACGTACTCATCAGTTTGCATAACTATAAGTGGCTGGAGGTTTAGACTGTAGACTTAAGGGCCTTTTACTGGAGAAACCCCACTGTGCTGAAGCACTAGAGATTGAGCTGAGACTAGCACAGGCACTTCTTTTTGGGTTGGTCCACAGCCAGCAAGTTCTAGGCACAAAGTGCAGCAGGGTCATAGTGGCTGAGACAGCCTCAAAAACACATTCACAGGCCAAAGCCTCCCTTTTTATTCGACTGGGGTAGTCCCCTGGGGCCAACTCCCTTTCGTTCTATAGCGAGCCAAAAATGCCTAGACCTGCCCCGCAGAGGTCTTTAGCGCTCTTGCATGCCTAAATATGCAAATGAGAATGAGCTGTGCAGCCCAATTCTTATCCCATCGGGCAACTACCTCCGCTAACAGAACTCTACCAAAGAACACTCTTGTGTTCAAATACAGACCCTGTTATGGGGCATCAGGGCTTCAGAGGGGTATGAGGTGTCCAGACATCGCAGCAGGCAGAGCGCTCTTATTAATTACAGAGTGGCTGTCCCACAGTCACCAAGACGGGTGATGTGCATCGGAGCACCGCCTCGCCCTCTACAGGTGCGCAGGTTCTCCACAGTACCTGAAGAGATAAAAAAACACATATGGAGTGGTGACGGTGCTCCCCCGGCGAATCAAGCCTGAAATGGAAATATTTTAAATACCCACAAGAGTTGAACGTGTTCTGTCACCTATAAAATGACCGCCCAACCTCAATTAAAACCATGCACAAAGCGAGATAACGCCAAAGGCACTTATCTTTCTCTGAAGCAGGAAAGAAAGAGAAAGTGCCTGAGGGGACACAATGTGTTATGGACTGTTAACTGATCCTGATTGGCTGATGAAATTTGGTAGTTTTCTCCCATGGAGTTCTGGGAAATGTGGTTTTGCTTTCTGAAGCGGCTTCGCCTTACCATGTACCAGGCCATAATATCAGACAAAATTGAATATTAGACCTCCGCTTTCTACAGGGAGAATAATGCCCAGTGGTGTTTTTCAGTTCTGCAGGATGGCTTTTGGGCTTGCATCAAGTGCTGCTTTCTTTCACCATGTGACAACTAATGTGCTGAAAGGGCTACATTTTTTCCATGTTTTCCAAGACAACATTTTGGACTATGGGAAGACTAGAGCTGGTTCTTGAGGTGTTTGATTGTTGAGGATTGAGGTTCAGATGGGACAAGAGTAAGTTTGGTGTGCAAGAAGTGGAATATCTGTTCCCAGTAAAGCTATCCATGTTTTGACTTGTTGAGGGCTATTGAAGAAGAGCCTACACCTACAGGTCACAAACAACTTTAGGCATTTTAAAATATGCGCTAATTGTATGCAAATGTATTTGCAATTTTGCTATCAAAACTGAACCTGTTTTTGAGTTGTTGAGGAAGACTGATAAATTTTTATGTGGAGAGGCTCAAGAGTTTGCTTTTAAAGATATTAGGCTTGAACCGCTTGGTGCCCCTTTACTCAACCCTTATGTGCCTGGTAAATCTCTGTGTATTACTGTTGATGTCAGTGCTGTAGGTATGTGTACCATTCTTCCCCAAGGGCAAAGGTGGGAAGAAGTGCATCACTGCCTTAGCTACACATAGAATTAAGCCCCACGAGGTGCTGATGATGCATCACACAGCGCGGGGGTGAAGTCAGAGTTGTGCTCCTTCCTCAGTGTATGAATTGCAGTTGTCACAGAATTCGGGTGACCTACCCGTGCTGCACTTCTTTTAGTCCTAATACCGCTCTTAAACATATCTAGTAGTACCTACATCAGTTCCCACTGCATTCATCATATCAATCACTTCCCAGAAATCTTTTTTTTGCATTTATGCTCACTTATTTCAGTTTTTTTTTAGTTCTGAAACATGCATAAAACTACGACGTCCTCCTCGGTGACGTCCTCTTTTTTTACCTTCCATAGGTTCATGATTAGTGGTGTGGAAAATGTAAATTCTGCAGGGAAAACTGTGTGAAGTTCAACATTTTTAGAAATTGTGAAGTGTGTCAATTTTGCACAATGTCACATTGGGAGAAAATCCCTTATAAATTGATGTCTGTAGCACAATTTCCCTGCAAATTGTTCCACAAAAATGCTGTTTTTGATCTTTTGCAAAGTCTACGTTATGCGTTATTTTTCCACCGTTTTATTTTGTTAGGACTTCAGGAAGTTCTCCTAGTTTAAAAAAACTAATAAAAATGGAAATAGTGAACTTCCCTATCTGTGCAGAACCATAGCACTGGCGTCCATTTTACCATGGAGTCTTGTACCACTCTGACAGTGTCATTCGGCTGCAACGTAGAAAACCTTCTGTGTGTTTACTGCTACTTATATACTTCTTATATGAGTAAACATATTTTTGTACACAATTTCCCCTGCTGACATCTTTAAATTGAGCTCTACAAGTTATGTATTTTGAGCCCTTTTCAGTTTCCTGCCGCTCCTTCACACGTTTTTTCTTCTGGTTTTTCAAGTTCATACATGTTAATATTGGTGGCCATTCCTATTCATGCACAATAATTTCAAACTATCGAAAGTAATGGGTCAGCTATTGGAATGTACGTGCATAAATTGTAAAACATTGGATTTTCTGCATTTATGCATGTTCTGAGTTGTTTATGAACTGTTTGTGAATTGCTGCTTTTGCATACCATGTCAAATGCATAAACTCTACATCCAAACCTTTTTTTGCCAGTTGGCTCTCAGGCTACAAGAGTTAAAGTGTAGATTTTGAGATCTGTGTGTGGGTTACTTCATCACAAAACTTCTGTATAACTCTCCCGCCTCATTACAAGTGCAGAGTATCCTATTTCTCTTGCAATAATGCAAATAAGGTTAGTAATCAATCCATCTAACTGTAAATCAGGCTGATAGTTTGTTTCATATAAGAGAGTCAGGAGGGCTTCAGAGGGTCGGGAAGGACTATTGTCCGATTTATTCACACCACAAAAAAAACAAAGAAATATACATTTCACAGTTGCAATATTTATTTGTATTATTTCAAAGCTGGTCTTTCGACAGTAGCATTTCCATAAAAATGTAAATATGAAATAGAAAAAATATACTTTTTAAGTGGCCACAAACCAGTGCGACTCAGTTATGGTCCAAATAGCTATTTCTGAATTTGAGTTACAAAAATGAATTTAGGTAAAATTGGATACGAAGGTGCTGTAATGTTCTGGATTTTCTTTTTAACAGTTTCAGATTCAAATGCGCAGAATCAGGATTTTTTTTCTTCAGTGTAATTTAGACTTAAATGTTGGTCATGGTAACTTTGCCACGTGTAGAGACTGTAAATTTACTCAGCCATTTCAGGTACAAGATATTCATCCTTTTAAGTGTAGAAACATAATTAGGCCTGCTTCTCAAAGGTAAACTTACACTGTTGTGTAAATTTATTATTTTTTGGGTATTCACAACCACAAGTTGAATTTTACTAATAGTAATTTTATGACTACGGCAAAACCACAAATAAAAACATGGGTCTGTCCTATCTTTTTATGTGCAGAGTTCTCAGCTGACTGAGGAGTCTCCCAAGTGGTAAAATTACTATTAGTAAAATTAAACTCAGAATTTGTGAATACCAAAGTGAATACACAAAAGTGTAAGTTTACCGTTGTGAATCAGGTCCAGATAGTGGAAGTAAATTGAACTGAGAAGCCAGACATAGCCTAATAACCACCATCTGACTTGACACAGGACAAGTTGAGAGCTCTGAAATTGCAAGTTAATAGTATCTTTGTTCTGAGCCACGCAAAACATTAAACAGTACCATTAATTTTCGTAATAGTAACAGGTGTTATTTTCATTGCTTAGGAACAGCAAACGTTTTATATGATTTAATAATATTATAACTATACAGTGGAAATTAGAGATATGAATGTTTATCTGTTCTATTAAAAAACTTTTTATTTACCAGTTCATCATTTCAACTGACATGCAATACTGTAGTGTACTCTCGTTTGTGTTTTTGTTCGAACATTGCATAGGTGAGTTTCTCTAGACCGACCTGCACGCTCCTTTTATTGCCTTTCAATTACAATTTTCTAAAGCAAACGCCTAAAGCAGGAGTTTTTCTGAAACATGAAAAACCGAGGACCACCACACCATGGTAGTTTTCAATGATGATAGCAAAAAAAAGACATTTGACTACCCAATCTAAATTGGATGGGCAGTCAAATGGCTAGCGCTGGAGGAGTATGTCAGCGCTGGAGTCAGAGTCGGTTCTGTCATCGACATCATTTCAGTCCTCTCACCTGGGGGAACTGCAAATTTGCCAGAGGATATTCCTTCACTTTTGCTATGGAGTACCAAACTGCAAAACTCTAAATAAGCCAAATTGTGCCAGAATCACACAGATTGTGATGTGACATACTCATGTAGTACTTCTCAATTCAAGGAGTAAGCCAAACGTACTTCTGAAAAGTCATGAGTATGCTAGAACTACTACAAAAGTAAGTTATACGTACTCATACACCAATCTTTGTGCCTTTTTTGTTAAATGGTCCCCTCCATGAGCTGAACTGTCTGATCCAGAATGGCCTTCTCTTGTTTAGCTAGAATCAGATAGCCTGGATGTTTTGTGTCTGAGCCATCATCTCCTTCCAAAACATCCTTCTAGAAATAGCATAAATAAGGACACACCCATCATATATACAATTCATCTCCTCTTTTATCACAGACCCACTGCCAATTGTCCATTATACTTGGGTGCAAAGTATTATGTTTTCTCAATATCCTGTTATGTTAAAAATAAGAATGTACTTTGCAAGCGCTCTGCAGTACTATGTGTATTCAAACAGTTTTCATGGAAAGAGCTTTGGAAAAGAAGAAACACAAACTGGGAGGAGTCCCATTAGAAATACAGATGGCAGATAAACATCAATGGCTCATCCAGTCTATCTGGCATATTTTTTTACACTACATACTCCACACTATCTTCAAGGTTACTTGTACTTCTTCGCTGTTAGTGCCCTCGGATTGTACAGTAATGAAGAGACCCAACAAAATAGCTGGGATGGACCTGAAAACACATGGATAGATGAAGAGCCAAGAGCTTGCATCAACAATGTGCTATATACTATATTTCTATAAGAAAATCTTCTGCTCAGTATAAAGTGTACTTTTTCTGCAGATATTCCCTTTATAGCTCAATACCTTGACTTGAAACAGAAACTCATACATCATCAGTGTATGCTTCAGTATGAACCAGCAACAAAATAAGAGTTTCTGATGTTGCACCAACAGCATTAAATATAGAAAATCCCAAATTTGATCTTTTAAAGATTTTGTTAAGGACGGCACGTGGGTGACAGTCAATCTGCTGTCAAATGTTGCTGGAGACCTGCTCTTTCAATGACCCATTTAATAAATATTTATTTGTATAAAAAGTAGTTAAGCGGAGCATTTCAACTGCAACCCACTAGCAATAGATAACCCAGATAATTCACGTGCAGCATTCGTCATAATGTATAGACTATCAATCCCGACGTATGGTGCATGCCTCTCTCTTAAGATATCAGCGCAAGGGACCAGTGCGAAGAGATACAGACTTCTAAAGTGCAGTAACTCTTCTTTAGCCCTGGGGGGAAGGGTTATAGTGGTGTATAAAGGGATTCAACTGAGCTTCAATCATCAAGATGTCCTTTACTCAGAATGTTTCCATGGCTACCTCTTAATATATCAGTGTGACTGTCCAGCAGGAACTGAAATGGACTTTGTAAAGAGCCGTATCTCCTCTACAGTTTCTGGGTAGGAAGGTGGTGGTGTTTCAAGGGGTCCATTTAATGCAACAGCCTCTTCATAAGATGGCGGGTCCAAGTCCAAGGTAGTTGGAGGTGGATGAGGTGGATGCTGTGGAGTGAACATATGGTCTAGTCTTCTGGAAATACTGGATCGAATACTCGGTCGTGCGTGGTTCACTGTGGAGCTAAAAATTTAAAAAAAGTTACTGTACACACCAATTTTAATATCAAAACAACACATGGACATATTTTTGGATTATTTATATTAAAGAGAAATGCGTGATCTAATAAAATTGGCTAGTAAGTTTTTGAAAAAAAAAAACGAATTCTGTGGTGCACATTTCTGTACTGCAGGGTCTCGAAATGTTCATCCTAACACGGGAAATTCTGATAAAGGAAACATGGGCGTACAACATCTGTGGGGACACGTAGCTGAAACCCCAGCAAGTCACATCCAGCAGCATACCATTTAAGGGAAAAAAACTGCACATTGCACAGTGTCCTAGATTACCAAATGGCAGGATATTAATATAGCCTTAGAACCCGCCGTAGCGGGCTCTACCGGCTATTAAAGGCCCGCTCCGGCTCGGGCATTTAACGCGGGAGCGGGCCTTTAATAGCCGGTAGAGCCCGCTATGGCGGGTTCTAAGGCTATAATAAAAACACAATCTTATGATGTGTAGATTCTGGAAAGAATTGACAAATTAATTTAAAGCATAATTTTGATTGTGTTTCTCCTGCCTCCTTCAGAGTGGGTCAATCACTAGCTTTCGGATGTCAGAGTCTCAGGTGTTGCTCCCTTTGGAAACCTCTTCCAAGTGACCCAGCCACCAAATAGCCACCAGGGTAAATATAATAGAAGGCAACTATGTTGAGGGTGGAATTCCTGATGCAGACTTTTCTTGATCAGTCACAGGCAGGAAAAAAGCATCCAAAGAGAAAAACACCATGCATGTCAAGACTTGATTTTTTCGCAATTTCGAAAAACCCCACCCCACTTCCATTTTGGAGGTTTGTCTCTGAAATACTTAAGGAATGCAGCCAGCCACCATGATAGTAAGGCTGTGGGCGTTACATTTGTTTTTTTTTAAAGTGCTCCTGGCACATCGACAGAACTAGTTTCACTAAAACTATACCTGCCATGCTGGAAGAGTTCTTTCAGTTCCTCCCCTATCGAGGTAGATTGTGCAGCAGCAGATTGGTAAACTGCTTGACAAACTTATAAGGTCGCCCTTAGGATGAAAATCATTAACGTTGACATGTTTACTTCGAAAATATTCAGTCTGAAAACAAACAATAGTTGTGAGATCACACTCACCACTGCATACCACGGCCACTGTTGCTCCGCCAGTGTAACCTTGTTGGAGTGTGTCTTTCAAAAGCAACATTAAAGCTTGAAAAGCTTGCAATATATTGTGTAATGAAGCTGCATAGAAAAGGTGTTAACATAGAAAATAGTGCACACGTTTGAAATGTGCCCACAGGGAGTGGCTACCAATGTATACGAAGACTAATGAAGCTTATTAATGATGAATTAATTATGTACTAATGTTTTGAATTTGTATTAGCATATCATAATTAGAGTAAAATATTAGGGGTTTGTTAAGTAAATTACTAGGCCTTAGTTTAGCGAGGGTCTGGGCCTAGCTGGCTGGTCTTATATTAAACTGTGTTTTTCCAAAAGTGCAATGTCTTCCTGAAGGACACGATGCTGTACTTTTCCAGAAGTTAGATGTGTGTGTAGCCATAGTAAATTCTTTCTAATGGGACCCGACCTGCTCAAGGAGATATTCTTGCTGAATGCAACAGTGTAATTCGTAACAGGTGCAAGGCTACTGACTGGAGCGTAAAGTGTAACTTTTCTTACCTGACATTCCAACCGATGAAGACGTCAATAACATGGGCCAATCAACGACATGAGAACTGTGTTCTGTGGAAAATTCTAGTGGAATGCGTGAAGAATTATTGGACAGAGATAATGATGCACCAAAAATTATCCAATGGGGAATTAAGGGCTAGTTCGACAGTTTTGATTTAACCGCATAACCCGAGGAGAAATCAGCCATTATTGGACATTCTACTTTAAGCCATACCTTGCCAGTATTCTTTTGAGACTTTGCAGTTTTGTTCTTCTTGATACTTTAACCATCCTCTATCTAAGTCCTTACTGATCCTTACTTCTCCTCCATATGAGGGAAGAGCCTTATTCCTTAACTATGCCATACTGAGACTTTGCCCTGTCCTATCTTTGCTGATGGTGAATCGACTGATGTCCTAAGGATGAAGACTGACGCTGTTTGCTGATTCGTTGGAGGGGTAACTATCTGATGAAAATTTTAATTGTCTGTTTGCCTTTTCTTTCTAGGTACCAACTGCTCTTTTGATAGAGGCCATAGTTAGATGTTTTCCAAATTTGTGTTTGCTAAATTGTTTTGCATGAAGCCCATCATGCTGATGCTAATTCGAGGGTTAGTTAAGGTGTTCACAAATTCCGGATGCAAATAGACAAATGACTGAGTTCTTGCTTTGTTGAATCTTGCACTCCGAGACTTTGCTAAGTTGTTCTTATTAATGATGTGTTAATGCCGAACGAATATTCTCTATGCATTGATTAATTTTGTTCTAATTGTAAATCTGAAGAGTTACTAATGAGACTGATTGTTAATGAGATTAACAAAGATGACTATTAGATTGTAACCAATAGGGAATAAATATCCTAACATTTAACTAGATTTGTGTGGTTATTCCTGACTGAAAGGTCATGGTGTGTACACTTTATTGATTCCTATTAAATGTTATTGATTAACCTGTTGATTAGTTACTAAGAATGTTGATTGGATTATTGATATATTGATTTTGTGATGCCAGAAAGATATCTCGTACTGGGAAGTCTCCGAACGTGGTCAAAAGGTTCATCGGCCTAGGCGTGACCCTTGTAAGTTTACTTATCAAGGTTCTGACGCGCTATCAGTTTTTAGTAGCAGAGGTAATGGTTTGGCCCTTTGGGGCCCCAGTGCGAAAGATCACGGTTTGATATCAGTTTATAGTGGTCCCGTAGGAATTGATGAATTGAGGAGCGTAGTTTGGAAGTAAGCAAGGTGTATCAGAAAATTGGATTTTGGGAAAATTGTTTTTTTTCCATGAATTGGAGAGATGATGTGCCCCTAAGTCCCGAATGACTTTCCCGGAATCTCGGAGCTTGCTGAAGGGAGTTTGAATATGTTCCTGGTGATAGTGTGAATGAAGTAGGGTTTGCGCTTGCACAGCTTATGCATACCGCAGGTGAATTGTGAAGTCTGTGAGGATTTGTAGGCCAAATTATGATGTTTTAGCAGGAGTGTGCGTACTCTGCAGTATGGGAATCGGGAAGTCGGCGAACTTCATGTGAGTGTGGCGCTTTGTGCTCAGAAATTGTCCACGTGGTTGTTGGTGATGTACGGACCCTGCGTGGTTTAAGACTCCGGAGTATATTGATAAGTGTATGAGACACTTGGTTTATGTTGTTATTTGCGCGGTTTAATAGGTCGATGGTGAAATCGACGAGTCGAGTTTGAGTCAAAGTGAGTGAATGGAAACTTCGATGGAGATTTGGTGAGTTCTAAAGTGCACTAGAACAACCCATTGACAAGTCGAGAGTAAAATTTGCGGGTCAAATTTTGCTTCTGAGCGCAGGATCTGAGAAGGAGAGAGTAGCGGCTGAAGCGAAGCAAAATCTCTGTAAAGTTCAGAAGCGATTGTGTTACCCTTTCCAGTAGTAAACCGGCAAATTTGAGTTTTTGTTTGGTGCTCACGATGTACTGCATTAGTTTTGTGTGAATCGAGAGTGAGGAAGACAAGCTGCAAGACTTTGTCAGCCGCAGTGTGTGTGTGAGTGTGACGTCATTGGAGCCGCGCTAGGATATGTCAGTTAGTGAAAAGGGTCGCGCACGGATTGCCAGCCGTCCGTGAGAGGCAATTGGTTGAGAAGGTAGGAGAAGAGAGTTCAGAGAACTAAAGTCGCTTCCTGATTTGATTGTGAACAAAATAAAAGACGCAAAAATTAAAATTTTCAAGGCTTTAAAGAGCGCTTTGAGGGGAGATGTATATATTACTGCGAGTGTAGGAGAGGTTACACCGCCAGAGGATAAACCAGTGTATGCTGCAATGGAGGAAAGGGGTGTTGGGCTAAAGCAATGGTGCAACGCAACAGAGAAAGAAGGGTGTTTGGCGTTTCCAGAGCACAAAACGTTCAACATAAGGGTTTTGGAAAATTTGCGGAGGGTGCTAAATGAGCTAAAGCCACCTCCTAGGCCAGCTCAGTTTGAGGCATTAGCAATTTGGGAACTGATGGCAATACGACAACAGCAACAGAAATTTGAGAGGAGAATGAGGAAAGCAGAAAAGACACTAGCGGAGGCTAGGTGGGATAGTGCACAGAGAGTTTGGAGGAGAGAAACAATAGACGGAATAAGGATGTTTCCAGCCATAGCTCAAGAAGGTGAAAACAAAGGGGGGAAAGCCACTTGTAAGACTGACAAAAGTCCTTCCAAAGACAAAGAGGCTAAGAAGCCCTGGTCAGAGATGGATGACTCAGACGATGATGAGTTCCTTAATCAGTTACTGAATGACCGACTACCGCCATATACAATAGATGACAATAGACCTAGTACTAGTGCATGTCCTACAGGTTCGACACAAGACAAAGTGACAACGAATCTGGTACAGGTTAGTCCTGTCTCCACACCAGTTCCGCTGCAGAGTAGTATTAGTGTGTCAACTGCTACAGGTATGCAATCTCAGCTGCAACCACCGCAGGTTCAGAGGCTTTACCCTGATGTCCCAATCTTAGAGACTACAACGAATCTGATGGTGCCGTCAGAGCCGGCATATACGAGACCAAAGCTGATTCAGACTGATCCAACTCCACCTTTACTGCCCCAGGTGCAGCAGCAAATAATTCCGAATTACACTTCGGTCACAGGACCGCAATCATCCATGGCACCAGTAATGAACCAGAAAATGGGAGTTAATAATCCACAGGTTTTGGGAAACAGGCTGACGCCAGCTGCCATATCCTTGCTCATTACAGTTGGTACGCCAGTATCATTGTATGTGCAGGCGAAGGCTAGTATATGCGATCAGGGGATAATGACCCAAGAGATCTCTCAAGGGATGACTTCAGTGGAAATGACATTTGAGAGATCTAGGCCCCTGTTAGACTTTAGCCCAATTGGGGCTCCTCCGGATGCTATGAGACAATCAGGTTTGGGACTGCTGACACCGCAGATCTCGAGTGCGAACATGCCACAGACACCTATAGCACAGGCTGGGAATATCTCGTTACAAGGTTTGACAGCCCAACAGCTGAATGACTGGTTAGACAAGTTGAATTCACCACAGTCTACTCCTGCAGCGGCAGGGAGGACGGAAGGAGAAGAATACCTAAATTTTGTGAGGTTGGGCATGGAGGCAAATTAACTTGTTGAAGGGAGCATGGGAGTGAACAGGTTAGAGTCATTAACGGAAGCAGAGTTGAGATACTTGTGTCCAACGATAACAAAATAAGTGAGCAGGGTGCACCAGAGGTTGGCAAATTTGGCAGATAAATATGGAATAGACTTAGAGAATACCAAACATCTGAAGAGGAGTTACAGGTTAGACTTCGAGCCTAAGCATTTTGAACACATGAGGTCTACTGGGATGAAAGCACACCTAAAAGAAATACTGCAGAGTGCACAAGTTTGGGGAGTATTAGAGAAATGGGAAGGCAGATGGGAGAAGAAAAGAGATAAAAGGAAGAGTGACTGCTTAGAGCAGCCAGAAAAAGCCCCACAGGATGCTGGTACGGTAAAGATGTTACCAATGAGAGAGATGGCTGGAGGGGTTCTTGTCCATATGCCGTGGACAAGAGGTGATATTCTGTCATTTACAAATGACTTTCCCATGCTGAGGGAGAAGCCAATAGAGCGGTATCAGCAGATGGACAGGTTTGCGAAGCTTGCGAAATGTCTCTGGGAAGACCTGAACACTCTCTTTGAGATCATAGTTCTGCCTGATTTGTGGCTTGAGTGCAAGAGAAGTGTGGATTGGCCAACCGCGGAACCGGCAAGGGATAGAGTCACAGGAGCACCGTCTCCTGAGGTGATGAAGTATTACTATAAGGTGATTGAATTACTGAAACAGAGAGTTTCGCCAAAGAATATTGATTGGCAAAAGATTGATCGGACAGCTCAGGAAGCCAAAGAGTCGATACATGCCTATTATGAGAAGTTGTTGAAAGCGTTCAAGCACTACAGTGGTACAGAGGTCGTTGAGGCGAAGGACACGAATCACCTAGTGTTTAGGTTTGTTGAAGGGTTGAGACCTGAGATTAGTCAGATGATTAAGAATCACTTGATTTGCTGGCAAGCAAAGCCGATTGACGAGGTGTTGCAGTATGCGAAGTACTGTAGCGATGAGACTGAGTTGAAGCAGAGAAAGTTGAAAGAGAAGGCGATGGCGATGCAAATTAAGGCAGCACAATCAGGGATGCAGGGAGGTTGTCTACAACAGATGGTGCAACAGCTGCAAGGAAACGGGATGTTTCAGGCACAAGTGAGAGGCAGAGGTCGAGGAGGTTTTGTGAACAGAAGCCCAGATTTGAACACTATAGTAGTTCAAAACGATGTACAGGGGATGAAGAAGATGTTAACTTGTCATGCTTGCGGGGTCATTGGACATTGGAAGCGGGAGTGCCCGATGATGGTGCAGGAGGGTGTTGTTCAACAAAGCAATGATGCCAGTGCATTCCAAAATGTGAAAGGACCGAGGTTGAGGGGTCCTAATCCAAACTTTCAGAATAACATGAATCAGATGCATGGTCTTCAACCTATGCACCAGGTGCAGATGCCACGTATACAGCCGATGCAGATGCAACAAATGCAACAGCAGGTTCCTATGGTATCTAGACAGCAAATTCAAGTGCCTTTAGCGCCAATGGAACAGCAACAGGTGATGCTTCCTCAACAGCTCAAAGAATGAGTCAAAATAACACAGTGCAACAGTTCCCATTGTGTGGTGAGAATGGAATAAACGATGAATGGTCGGATGAGAGTTCAGATAGTGAGGAGTATAGACTCGCAGCGTCCTTAGAGGTAGATCAGAAAGGGCCCTATGTTCAGGGGAAAGTAATGGGTCACAAGGTTTCATTCTTGGTTGACACAGGAGCTACACGCTCTACAGTCAGAAGTGCGGAGGTTCCGAAACTGCCTCTTTCAGGAAGGACAGTCAAGGTAGTGGGAGTAGCAAACAAACTCCTGACAAATCCGATTACAGATCTGGTACAGGTTGAGCTTGGCTCTTTTCAGGGATTGCACAGGTTTGTGGTTTGCGATTCGAGTCCTGTGTCTCTACTGGGAAGAGACTTAGGGCCTGATTACAACTTTGGAGGAGGTGTTAATCCGTCCCAAAAGTGACGGTAAAGTGACAGATATACCACCAGCCGTATTACGAGTCCATTATATCCTATGGAACTCGTAATACGGCTGGTGGTATATCCGTCACATTTGGGACAGATTAACACCTCCTCCAAAGTTGTAATCAGGCCCTTACTGTGCAAGAGAAGGTGCTCTATCACCTGTTCAAATGAGGGGATTGAGGTGCAGACAAACAGTGATGATGAGGGAGAAGAGGAGCAGGTTTCAGAGCCTGAAACGCAGACTACAGACAAGGAGTATCCTCTGATTAACTTCTTCCCGATGTTCACAGTGGCTGATCTCCCAGCAGACTTGCAGGGAACAGTCCAAGAGAAAGTGTGGGATTTGACAGAAAAAGAAGTAGGACTGATTAAAGGAGTAGAGCCAGTTAAAGTCAGTGTGAAGCCAAATGCTGTGTTTCCCCAGGTACCGCAGTACCATATGGCGCAAGATGTCCTTATAAAGGTTGCGCAATTAATTGCAGACTTTGTGAAACAGGGAGTTTTGAAAGAAGTGATGAGCAGTCCATGTAATTCACCAATAATGGGATTGAGAAAGCCTTGTGGGAAAGTTCGAATTGTCCAACAATTGAGAAAGATCAATGACATAGTGGTGAAATGCTGCCCAGTGGTGCCAAATCCAGCTGTGATTATGTTCCAGGTTCCATGTGATGCAGAGTGGTTCACAGTAATTGATTTGTCCTAAGCGTTCTTTTCTGTACCTCTTCATGAGGACAGCCGATTTCTCTTCAGTTTCAAATTCCTGGATAAGGTTTACAATTGGTGTCAAATTCCTCAAGGGTTTTCGGAATCACCTTCCATATTCAATCAAATACTGAAGAAGGATTTGGAGTCACTGGAATTGCCTTTTCAATCGACTCTAGTGCAGTACATTGATGATCTGTTGATCGCATCCAAAACGAGGGATGAGTGCAAGTATGATTCGATTGCCTTACTGAACCACTTGGGGAAGAACGGGCACAAGGTGTCCCCCAAGAAACTGCAATACTGCCAGAAAGAGGTGAAGTACTTGGGTCATCAAATTGAGAAAGGGTCAAGGAAGTTGTCCAGGGAAAGAGTGACTGCACTTTTACAGATGAAGCCCCCAACGACACGGAGAGATGTTAGGATGTTTCTGGGAATGGTAGGGTACTGTCATGAGTGGATCCTGAATTTCTCATTCATCTCCAAGCCTTTGGTGAGACTGACGGTTAAGGAAGGGCCAGATGTCATAGTGCTGACAGAGAAGGAAATGAAGGCATTTACTAAGTTAAGAGAGAGCATGTGTAGGGCTCCAGCTTTAGGTATGCCTGATTACGTGAAGCCTTTTGTGCTGTTTTGCCATGAACGTGATGCATGTTCTTTGTCTGTCCTGACACAGGTCCATGGAGGTGTAAACTGACCAGTAGCATATTTTTCAGCTACTTTGGACCCACTTGTAGCAGCCTTACCGGGTTGTCTGCGTGTAGTAGCAGCAGTTGGTCAAAGCCTCACACAGTGTGAAGGCATAGTGATGGGACATGCTTTAACAGTCATGGTCCCTCACTCAGTTGAAATCCTGTTGACCCGTACAAAAACGCAGCACATGACAAATGCAAGATTGACAAAATATGAAACTATTATATTGGGGTCGCCAAATGTAATGTTGAAAAGATGTACAGTGTTGAACCCGGCAACTCTGCTTCCAAATGAAAACACAGAAGTTGAAAATGTTGAAGATGTAGAACATGATTGTCTTGAGGTAACAGAAATGTGCACCAAACCGAGGCCTCATATTAAAGATACCCAATTGGAAGAAAATGACCAAATTATCTTTGTCGATGGCTCATGTCTGAGAGACTCAGTAGGAGTGCTGAGAGCCGGATAAGCTGTATGTACGATCTCTGGTATCCTGGAAGCGTCTTGGCTTGAAAGAATATATTCTGCCCAAGTGGCTGAATTGGTTGCTCTTACTAGAGCTTGCCATGCCACTGCGCAGCTGAGAGTGACTATCTATACTGACAGCCGATACGGATTCGGAATTGTCCATGATTTTGGCCAATTACGATCACAGAGGGGTTTTCTGACCTCTTCTGGTTCTCCAGTGAAAAATGGTGAAAGGATTAAGGAGTTGTTGCACGCAATTCAGTTACCTCATGAAATTGCCGTGGTGAAGTGCAGTGCTCACCTGAAGTCACAACACTTTGTTTCAATGGGAAATGGATATGCCGATCAAGTCGCAAGGTTTTGCGCATTGAACTGTATATCTTTTAAGGATAAGTGGGAATTGTTACCTGAAACAAAATGAGACGTGCACAGGTTACGCATTAAGGGTGATTGATACGTTAGAAGAATTGAGATTGTTGCAGGGACGTGCCAGCAAAGATGAGAAGCGTTCTTGAGTTAGGATGCAATGTGTACAAAGACCAGATGACTTGTGGGTTTCAGATGAGGGGAAAATGGTCTTGCTGAACAGTCTCCTGTCACAATTTGCAAAGTTTTACCATGGTCAAGCACATATTGGGAGAGATGCCATGATCAGGTTGTTAAAAATTGACTGGTTTAACCCGAAGTTCAGACAAGCCGCAGAAGTGATCTGTCATAGGTGTATCATCTGTCAACAGATGAACGCGGGGAAAGGAACCGTGGTGAATTTGAGCCACATTGGGAAAGCAGGAGGTCCATTTAGCAGAATGCAATTGGATTTTATTGAGATGCCCATGTGTGGACGTTTGAGATACTTGTTGGTGATTGTGTGTATCTTTAGTCACTGGATTGAAGCATACCCTACACCTAAGAATGACAGTCTCACAGTAGCGAAGCTGCTGCTTAGGGAATTGATACCACGTTTCGGGTTTCCAATCTCTTTAGAATCAGATAGGGGAAGTCACTTCAACAACGAGGTGGTTAAGCTATTGTGTGCAGCATTGAACATTGAGCAGAAGTTGCATTGTAGTTACCACCCTGAAGCGTCAGGACTAGTGGAGCAGATGAATGGTACCCTGAAGTCGAGAATGGCAAAAATGTGTGCAGCCACGAATTTGAAATGGCCTGATTCATTGCCTTTGGTGTTAACGTCAATGAGAAATACACCCAACAAGAAAACAGGACTCATGAGATTCTCATGGGCCGAGCTATGAGACTGCCTGTGAATGCTCTTGTGAATATCACAGATGATATGGTGTTGGACTACTGCAAGGGTCTGGCTGATGTGGTCTGCTCTTTTTCTCACCAGGTGGAAGCTACCACCCTGCCACCGATAAATGATCAAGGACACAATCTGAAAGCTGGTGACTGGGTTGTCATCAAGAAACACGTAAGGAAGTCATGTTTGGAGGCACGTTGTAAGGGGCCATATCAAGTGATATTAACGACTACTACTGCTGTGAAGTGTGCGGGAATTCCGAATAGGATTCATGCCAGTCACACGAAAATGGTGACGTGTCCAACTGATGAGGAAGTTGAGTCGTTGAAAATACCAACAACAGAGAAGGAAGTCTCAGGGCCGGAGAGAGATCGAAGGGGAACTGAGAAAGAAGGAGAGCCCGTTGAGGACGGCTTGGTCACTCCAGTAAGAGACGGAGGAGAAGAGACCCAGAGGGGTGACAGTGAGCCTATCTCAACTGAGGCACCAGGAGAGCCAAATCAGAGGGAGGCTCTCCCAGAAGCAGACGAACATGGAAATGAGCTAGAGCCCCTGACAGACCCAGAAAGCGAAGGAGTTGAGGCGGAAGACAGTCAGAGTGTCCAAACTCCTCCTGAGCAAATTGCAGGTCCATCAAGAGAAAACACCATAGGGCCAGAGGAGGGCGAGGAGTTGCCACAGGAGAGATCAAAGGCCAGAGAGACACTGAAAGGAGATAAGTGGCCGGAATTGCAAGTGAAAAAGGGAAAGGTGGTTGTCGAAGATGCAATAGAGGAAGAGGTTGATAAAACAAGGAGAGAAGATCTAAGTGAAGGAGAGTTCCAAGGTGATCGCAAGTTGAAAAGGAAGAGAGTAGCAAACAGAAGGTACGCGGGTCCTGAATGGGCATATGCAACGCCAGCTGAATGGCAACAAGAGTTCTTGGCGTTTTGCTTTGATAGAGAGATTCCAGGTCAGTACTTTGGTACCTGAGTCTGGCCGAAGAGACTGAATTGGCATAAGAATTGAATCAAAAAGAAAAGAAAAACTGAGAAAAGAGACTGATGACTTACCGGATGAGACATTGATAACCTGATTTGACTTTTGAAAACTGATTTGACAAGCTGCTAACCTGAATTGACAAGAATCCTGGGAGAGAAAGTGAAAGTTGTAAATACTTGCTTGTTTTGACTTTGCTACGAGAAAAAAAAAAAAAGGAAAAGAAGAAAATTTATTCTAACTGTCCTCTGTTGTTGTTTGAATGAACCTTCCTTCACTTTCTGATTCTTTACAGATCATGGCTAACACTAGAGAGGATAATAGAGGGAGTAAGTGTTGTAAATATTTGGGTGTTGGTTTGGGTGTTGTGTGTGTGATATTCATCATAGTTGTGGTTGTGGGTATGCCACTAATGGATAAAAATGGGACTAACAATGCTACAATTCCTGAGACTACAACTGCACTAACAGCTTGGGAGAGGTTTGAGAAGGATACAAAATATTTGCATGAGGGAGCTAACGCAAAAGGGGAACTATCCACTAACGTTTTCTATCGCTTGCTGAGTGAGTATGTTGACACAATGGATGCAAAAGATTGCTTTGTGTGCACACAGATTCCTGTTTAGGTGCAAAAGGGGGTTACCTATCATAGTCTGCCTTTAACATATGGGATAAGCTGTAGTCTGCTACTAACAAGATTCTATAACGAGGAAGAGATTCAGTATTTTTATTCGGACCATGATCTTGTGTTTTCTTATGTGCCTATCACGGAGGATTTGAATGGGGTAGCTAAGTACTATAGTATAAAGTTAGTCAAAGGATTCTTCGAGGCGACATTAACAATTAGTACATTTTATGCACACCGCAATAACTTGACATGTTTGCTTACACTTGGAGAGAAAAGCTTTTTAGATCACACGGAAGATAGAAGAAGGGCATTGAAGGGTAAATTGGAGAAAGGATTGCAGCAGCGAGCTTTTGCTAGTAGTGAGGGTTACAGTGCAATTAGGGAACAGGGGAAGCTAGCTTTAGATGCACTACACGTAGGTAAGCTTTGCATTTCTAGACCAAAATCATATTATGACAATGTGTTTGTGGGAACGAGTGAATGTAAGCATGTGTTTTTGTTTCAGAGTAAATGGACGTTCATGTTAAATGGACAGGATCCAGCGATCCCTGGGATCTATTATATATGTGGACTTAATGCTTATTACAGTCTTACAAAGGGATGGTATGGGACATGTTATTTGGGGATAGTTTTCCCAAAGATATATCAACTTGACGATTTGAAAAAGTTTCAGAAATTGTCTGAATTACATCAACACAAGACAGAAGAGAGAAATTGCTGCTGGTGTAGAAGGAGACATATTTGGGGTGATAATTCCTTCAGTGGGAGTTATCTTAAACTCCATAAAGATTCAAAAGTTGTCTACTATTGTGGATAACATGCTGACAAATATTTCAGGGGCTATACTCCTGATGGATACTGAACTTGCTGCGGAGAGGGCTATGACTCTTCAAATCAAATCAAATCAAATCATTTTACATTTATAAAGCGCGCTACTCACCCGTGCGGGTCTCAAGGCGCTAGGGGAAAAGGGGGGGTTATCGCTGCTCGAACAGCCAGGTCTTTAGGAGTCTCCGGAAAGCGGAGTGGTCCTGGGTGGTCCTGAGGCTGGTGGGGAGGGAGTTTCAGGTCTTGGCCGCCAGGAAGGAGAAAGATCTCCCACCCGCCGTGGAGCGGCGGATGCGAGGGACAGCAGCGAGTGCGAGGCCAGAGGAGCGGAGGAGGCGGGTGGGGACGTAGAAGCTAAGGCGTCTGTTGAGGTATTCCGGTACCTTGTCGTGGAGGGCTTTGTGTGCGTGGGTGAGAAGTCGGAAGGTGATCCTTTTGCTGACTGGGAGCCAATGCAGGTGTCTCAGGTGTGCGGAGATGTGGCTGCTGCGGGGTACCTCTAGGATGAGGCGGGCAGAGGCGTTTTGAATGCGTTGCAGGCGATTTTGGAGTTTGGCTGTGGTCCCGGCGTAGAGGGTGTTGCCGTAGTCCAGGCGGCTCGTGACGAGGGCGTGGGTCGCGGTTTTTCTGGTGTCGGCGGGGATCCAGCGGAAGATCTTGCGGAGCATGCGGAGGGTGAGGAAGCAGGCGGAGGACACGGCGTTGACTTGCTTGGTCATGGTGAGAAGAGGGTCCAAGATGAAGCTGAGGTTGCGGGTGTGGTCTGTGGGGGTCAGTGCGGTGCCGAGGGCCGTGGGCCACCAGGAGTCGTCCCAGGCGGACGGGGTGTTGCCGAGGATGAGGACTTCCGTTTTTTCAGAGTTCAGCTTTAGGCGGCTGAGCCTCATCCAATCTGCGACGTCCTTCATACCCTCTTGTAGGTTGGTCTTGGCGCTGGCGGGGTCCTTGGTGAGGGAGAGTATAAGTTGGGTGTCGTCGGCGTAGGAGGTGATGATGATGTCGTGCTTGCGTACGATGTTGGCGAGGGGGCTCATGTAGACATTGAAGAGTGTCGGGCTGAGTGATGAGCCTTGAGGTACGCCGCAGATGATCTCAGTGGGTTCAGAGCGAAACGGAGGGAGGTAAACTCTTTGGGAACGGTTTGCGAGGAAGGAGGCGATCCAGTCCAGGGCCTGGCCTTGGATCCCGGTGGAGCGGAGGCGGGTGATTAAGGTGCGGTGACAGACGGTGTCAAAGGCAGCCGAGAGGTCGAGAAGAATGAGGGCGACTGTTTCACCGTTTTCCATCAGGGTTCTGATGTCGTCTGTGACTGAGATGAGGGCGGTTTCAGTGCTGTGGTTGGTTCGGAATCCGGTTTGTGAGGGGTCGAGCAGGTTGTTGTCTTCCAGGAAGGTGGTCAGCTGTTTGTTGACGGTCTTCTCTATTACTTTGGCTGGGAAAGGCAGAAGAGAGATGGGGCGGAAGTTTTTCAGGTCGCTCGGGTCAGCCGTAGGTTTCTTTAGTAGGGCGTTGACTTCGGCGTGTTTCCAGCATTCGGGGAAGGTAGCAGAAGAAAAAAAAGAGTTGATGACGGTCTGGAGGTGCGGGCGATGATGTCGTCGGCTTTGTTAAAGATGAAGTGCGGGCAGGGGTCCGAAGGGGCACCGGAGTGGATAGAGTTCATGATGGATTTGGTTTCTTCCGTGTTGATGTGGGTCCAGTTGTTGAGGGTGATGGCCGGGGATGCGGGTTCGGTGGTGTTTGGTTGGGTCTGGTGTCCGAAGCTGTCGTGGAGGTCGCTGATCTTGCGATGGAAGAAAGTGGCGAGGGATTCGCACAAATCCTGTGAGGGCGTTTGCGTTGGCGCTGGGGTTGGAGAACTCCTTGACGATGCTGAAGAGTTCTCTGCTGTTGTGGCTGTTTTTGTCCAGTCTGTCGGTGAAAAAGTTCCTTTTGGCAGCGCGGATCAGGTGGTGGTGTTCGCGGGTAGCGTTCTTGAGGGCGGTCATGTTGTCACCGGTGTGGTCCTTGCGCCAGGCTTTCTCAAGGGCGCAACAAGTTTTCTTTGATTCTTTGAGGGTGTCAGAGAACCAGAGAGGTTTTTTGGTGTTGGTCTGTCGATGCGTGCGTTTGAGGGGAGCAAGGTTGTCTGCGCAGTTGGAGATCCAGTTTGTGAGGTTGAGGGCTGCGTCGTTGGGGTCGGTGGTGAGGGTGGGTTGGCTGGCGGCGAGTGCGGAGAAGAGTTGTTCTTCAGGGATCTTGTTCCACTGTCGACGAGGGATGGGTTGAGTGTGGAGGTGGCGGGTCTCGTGTCGGAATGTGAAGTGGACGCAGCTGTGGTCGGTCCAGTGTAGGGCGGAGGTGTGGCTGAAGAAGACGTGTTTGCTGGCGGAGAAGATAGGGTCGAGCGTGTGTCCGGCGATGTGGGTGGCGGTGTTCACCAGTTGTTTGAGGCCGAGGTTGGCGAGCAGGGTGGTGGTGTTGGGGTCGTTATTTTGTTCCAGATGAAAGTTGAGGTCGCCTAGGAGGATGTAGTCCGGTGAGGCGAGGGCGTGCGGGGAGATGAAGTCGGCGATGGCGTCGCTGAAAGGGGCGCGTGGTCCGGGAGGACGGTAGACAAGGGATCCTCTGAGGGTGGTCCTCGGGTCGGTGCGAATCTGAAAATGTAGGTGTTCAGTGGCGAGAGGGGCGTCTTCGGTGGAGGTGGTGACGCTGATGGAGTCTTTGAAGACGATGGCGATACCTCCTCCTGCTTGGTTGGTGCGGTCTTTCCTGGAGATCTTGTAGCCTTCGGGGATGGCGGTGGCGATGTCTGGAGCAGAGGAGGCGTTCATCCAGGTCTCCGTGATGAAGGCGACGTCCGGTGCTGTGGAGTCCAGGAGGTCCCAGAGTTCAACGGCGTGTTTGTGGACGGAGCGAGCGTTGACTAGGATGCACTTGAGGTGGTTGATGGCGCGTGGGCTTGTGGTCGTGGTAGTTGAGTGGTGGAAGATGCGTTTGCAGGAGTTGCAGGCGAAGGGTCCATGGGTGCGTTTGGGGTGAGCTTGGAAGCAGGTGTTGGAGCGTCCTGGGTTGAGGGCGTGGAGGGTGGTGGGGTCGTAGCGGATCAGCGGGGTTTGGGAGAGCTGGGGACCAGGGGTCGTGGCGCTGGGCGTGGGCCAGGCGCGGACGGGCGCAGACGGGCTCGCAGCGGCCGCCATATGAGGTAGGAGGGGGGGGTCAGCTGGGGGCGAATGGGAGCTGGGGGGCGGGGGCGTGCAGGAGGTCGCGTCGGGAAAGCGCGAGGGAGGGGGGGACAGGTAGAGTGAGAAGAGCTAGGGGAGGGGGGTTTAAGGGTGGAGGGGGGTGAGTGTTAGGAGGTTTAGGAGATTAGGGAGAAAGATAGGAGTAGGGTTGTGAAGATAGGGGAGGGGGGGTTGTAGAGGCGGTAGTTGTAGAGGTAGAGTGAGAGGATAGGAAGATAGGTAATAGAGGGGGTGGCGGGAGAGGGGGGAGAGATAGAGAAATAGATAGAGAAAATAGATAGATAGAGAAATCGATAGATAGAGAAATAGAAAGAGAGATAGGAAGATAGGAGGAGGTGGAGAGTGAGGGAGTTAGATAGTGGGATAGAGAGATAGAGAGATAGGTAGATAGGAGGAGTGAGGGAGGTAGATAGTGAACGGGTTAGATAGGGGAGATAGAGAGGGGGATGCGAGTGAGGGAGGGGGATGAGGCAGGAGCAGGAGGGCAGGCGCGGGGAGAAGAAGACGGAGGAGGCAGAAGAGCCGAAGGCAGAAGATAGAAGACCAGAAGAACAGAAGAACAGAAGAACAGAAGACCGGAAGAACAGAAGAACAGAAGAACAGAAGAACAGAAGATCGGAGGAACAGAAGAAAGGAAGACCGGAAGAACAGAAGAACACAGAAGAACACAGAAGAAGATACAGAAAACGAAGAACAGAGGGCAGAAGACCACAGAAGAAGATGAGGAAGAAGAGAGGCGACAGGAGAGGCTGAGAAGCACACAGAAGAAGAGAGAAGACGGGGAAAAGAAGAGTACAGAAGAAGATTACAGACGAGGAGCGAGGAGGAAGAACAGAGAAGAAGAAAAGAAGAAAAGAAGCAGGAGCAGGAGAGAGGGTGAGTAGCGCGGGGCAGAGCGAGGGGCTGGGAGGTGGGGGGTACTTACTGTGAGGTGGGTCTCAGGAACTCAGGAACCTGGAGGAGCTGGAGGAGCTGCAGCGGCAGGGGGAGCGACCTACCCTTGGGTCAAAACAGGCTTGCTTTAGACATTCTTTTAGTGAAAAGTGGCAGAGTTTGTAAGATGCTTAATGAGCGGCACTGCTGTGCTTACATACTAGATAATAGTAATGAGATTAGAAGTATGCTTACTAACTTGGCTAGGGATAGTACAGAATTGAAAGAACTGAAAGAACCAGGTGTTTGGGAAACGGTTGGGAAAGGACTTGCTTCAGTGGGAAATTGGTTTAGTAGTATTTGGCATGAGATATTGTCTAAAATAATACAGGGGATATTGACTGTTATAGCTTGCTTATTTGGATTATGGGTGGCATGTAAAATTAGTAAAATAATAAAATTGAAGATGGCGAAAAATAATAAGAGGAGGGAAGAAAAACAAAGGGAAATATTATTCAGGGCAAAATCAAAGTGAGAACGATTAAGAGAGGAAATTGAGATGAGAGAATATTAATATGTAAAATTTCTGGGGCAAGGTTTGTGTGATGACAAGAGTCATCGGAGGAGGGATTATTGGAGTGTGTCTTTTAAAAGCAACATTAACATGAAAAGCTTGCAATATATTGTGCACACGTTTGAAATGTGCCCACAGGGAGTGGCTACCAGTGTAAACGACGACTAATGAAACTTATTAATCATGAATTGATTATGTACTAATGTTTTGAATTTGTATTAGCATATCATAATTAGAGTCACATATTAGGGGTTTGTTAACTAAATTACTAGGCCTTAGTTTAGCGAGGGTCTGGGCGTAGCTGCCTGGTCTCATATTAAACCGTGTGTTTCCTAGCGTGCAATGTGCTGTCTTCCTGAAGGACACAACGCTGTACTTTTCCAGAAGTTAGATGTGTGTGTAGCCGTAGTAAATTCTTTCTCATGGGACCCGACTTGCTCAAGGAGACATTCTTGCTGAATGCAACAGTGTAATTCGTAACAGGTGCAAGGCTGCCTGGAGTAGGAGAAACAATGGGACTACTGACTAGAACGTAAAGTGTAACTTTTCTTACCTGATATTCCAACCGATGAAGACGTAAATAACATGGGCCAATTAACGACATAAGAACTGTGTTCTGTGGAAAATTGTAGTGGAATGCGTGGAGAATTATTGGACAGAGATAATGATGCACCAAAAATTATCCAATGGGGAATTAAGGGCTAGTTCGACAGTTTTGATTTAACCGCATAACCCGAGGAGAAATCAGCCATTATTGGACATTCTACTCTAAGCCATACCTTGCCATTATTTTTTTCAGACTTTGCCGTTTTGTTCTTCTTGATACTTTAACCATCCTCTATCTAAGTCCTTACTGATACTTACTTCTCCTCCATATGAGGGAAGAGCCTTATGAGCCTTATTCCTTAGCTATGCCATACTGAGACTTTGCCCTGTCCTATCTTTGCTGATGGTGAATCGACTGATGTCCTGAGGATGAAGACTGACGCTGTTTGCTGATTTGTTGGAGGGGTAACTATCTGATGAAAATTGTAATTGTCTGTTTGCCTTTTCTTTCTAGGTACCAACTGCTCTTTTGATAGAGGCCATAGTTAGATGTTTTCCAAATTTGTGTTTGCTAAATTGTTTTGCATGAAGCCCAACATGCTGATGCTAATTCGAGGGTTAGTTAAGGTGTCCACAAATTCCGGACTCAAATAGACAAATGACTGAGTTCTTGCTTTGTTGAATCTTGCACTCTGAGACTTTGCTAAGCTGTTCTTATTAATGATGTGTTAATGCTGAACGAATATTCTCTATGTATTGATTAATTGTGTTCTAATTATAAATCTGAAGAGTTACTAATGAGACTGATTGTTAATGAGATTAACGAAGATGACTATTAGATTGTAACAATAGGGAATCAATATCCTAACATTTAACTAGATTTGTGTGGTTATTCCTGACTGAAAGGTCATGGTGTGTACACTTTATTGATTCTTATTAAATGTTATTGATTAACCTGTTGATTAGTTACTAAGAATGTTGATTGGGTTATTGATATATTGATTTTGTGATGCCAGAAAGATAACTCGTACTGGAAAGTCTCGGAACGTGGTCAAAAGGTTCATCGGCCTCGGCGTGTCCCCTTGTAAGTTTACTTATCAAGGTTCTGATGCGCTATCAACCTCTGGCACTTAACAATATTAGCTCACAACAATGCACTAATATATTAATGCCCCTTAGGAAAAGAGAGGGAAGGAGGAGAGGAACCAGTGCAAAAGAGGGGAATGAAAAAGCAGGGAAAGTGGAAGTGAGGAGACAACTCAGGTAAAAGCGTACATCACCAAAGCCATGTCAGCTCTTTACTTTATGGATGTAACTTCCCCTTAGCTCATTATCACATGATGCATGACGTTTAACTGATTCTTGAGAAAACATGCCAAATGGAGGAAACAAAAAAGTCCCTATTAGAAGCACTATTCATAAGCCCTTTGAGGAGTCTGCTTCTACAACCCCTATCAAAGAGTTAAAATCCTCTTCGTCAAGGAATGAGAACGACTTGTGTTTATAAAGCACCTTCAGCTTGCCTGGATTCCACAGTCTAGCCTGGAATTCCAAGTTCAATAACTTATTTCTCATCCTGAGTGAGTGGTGCCCATAGGATCCCTATGCCAAGAACACACAAGAGCAGAATTGTCTGGCTCGCAAAGCAAAAAACATTTTTTAAGATCCATTATAAAACCCTAATCGAAATGCATTGCTGCGTCCCATTTTTAAAGTTCATTGAGAGATTGCCTCACCTATTATATAACATAAGAAATTAAAACCATACAGGCCATGTAATTCCAATTTCGAATGCAGCAACCTCGCAAATAATAGAAGAAAAGAACAACATATAGCTTTTAATATAACACTGCTTTCTTTAAAGGGTGATACTGGACGTGGTGCTCCTACCCTATCATATTATAATGGATTTTGGATAGTAAGAAAAAAACATTAATTCTATCCTTTCACTTGATTAAAGTAGGTCCTTAGAATATTGAAGTCATCTTTTAACCCTTGTTATTTGGGAAGATCACTCTGAGATGTCTGTAAATAACTGTACTATCCCTCTAATTTTCATTCTCCTACCAAATTCCTCAATTCTTTTCTTATTTTAGCCTGGTATAGGAGGATGTCAACCAGTTCTCATCAGTTCACAGGAATTGCAATAATTCAAGATTAATTCTAAACAATTAATAACAATGCTGTTGCTCGCTTCTTAGGAGAATATTGCACAAACAAATAAATCAAATAAAAACAAATAGATACAAAACAAAATTTAGGGGGTCATTCTGACCTTGGTGGTCCATGACCGCCATGGCGGAGTGCGGCGGAAGCACCGCCAACAGGCTGGCGGTGCTTCCTGGGCGATTCTGACCGCGGCAGTAAAGCCGCGGTCGGAAAAGGGGAGCCAGCGGTTTCCCGCCGGTTTCCCGCTGGCCCAGGGAACCCGCCATGGGGATTCCGACCCCCTTACCGCCAGCCTGTTTCTGGCGGTGTCCACCGCCGGAACCAGGATGGCGGGAACGGGTGCCGTGGGGCCCCTGCACTGCCCATGCCACTGGCATGGGCAGTGCAGGGGCCCCCTAACAGGGCCCCACAAAGATTTTCACTGTCTGCTTAGCAGACAGTGAAAATCGCGACGGGTGCCACTGCACCCGTCGCACCCCGCGGGAAAGCCGGAATGACCGCCGAGGTCTTTCGGCGGGAAACGCTTGGCGGGCGGCGACCGCCGACCGCCGCGGTCAGAATGACCGCCTTAGTGTTATGTAACGTACAAGGACAGTCTTTCTAAACTCCATTCTAAACTAATAGCCTGCACAAAGGATGACATTTCTGCATACATGAATGTTTCTCCTTTTTTCACAGAGTAACAGATACCTTGTGTTGCAACCTCTTCCACCTTACGTCAAAGCGGTGCTACCATTTCATCAAAACTAAAAAGTCTGACTCACCAGAGTCGTTTTTAATTTCCTCTTGATTATTGTAAAACAGGATTATAGATCATTCTAAAGATCTTTAGAAAGACTTTGCAGTTTATTTTACATTAAAAAAATGCACATTGTGAAAAAACTTTTGCCGTGTTGTTAGCCTCATGTTTTCCCAAACAATCATAATAAAATTACAAATATGTGCTTCAGGAGACACTGCATATGATATACTTGGGTCTCCCACAAAACCCTGGACGGGCTGCCAGGGGTGGATGCTGCTGCGATAATGGTGCAGCACGCTGCTGCAAGGTACAATCACAGACCCATCTCATCATCACAATAAACAGCCAGTGATCGGCAATAAACCTGTTTTCAAGAAAAGGGCATAGGGTATACGAAGAACACCCCCTTTTGTTATTTCTAGTCAGTCATCAGTGGGGTGGCACCTTTGTCTTTCTTGCTGCCAGGGCTGGAACGCTCTCCCTGTTCATCTACGGGCTATGAAGAATGTACTCTGCTTCAAACGCAACCTTAAAACCCGGCTCTTTGAATCAGCATATCAGCAATCCAGGCGCAGCTCCTCAGCTATGGCTATGCGCATTGTGCTCTCTCCAGCCCAGCACTGTGTTGCCGGGCTGGAGGGAGTAGGCACAGGCTCCCAGTCTGCCTGGGAGTGCCCTTGCAGGGTGCTCCGGCAAATTTGACTGCTGCTGTCAAGCTGCCAGCAGCATGACAGCAGCGATTGGATTGGCTGCGAACAGGCTGGGAGCCTGTGCCTGCAGCTGCAGCAGACAAGCGTGTGGTGGTGGTGATGGCAATAAAGGTAAATGTGTGTTTTTTTTTATTAATTTGCCAAGCACACACACGCTGCTATGCCACTACAAAGCGCTGCAAGCTGCTCCTCCAGTAACCTGTTTTAGCTTTATGTGGTCAGCGAATCTGGTAGCTCCAGGACACTCTTTGAGTAGCTGTGCTCTCTACGAATCCTGTGATGGATTCATTGATTGATTGTGCACATGAGACCCACATGAAAACTGCCCACATGCGCGAATAATCCACTGGGCAAAGAGATGAAGCAATACATATGGAACATAAATCCCACTAATCTCCAGTGCAGCACCCTGACTGCTTTCTTAAACAAACACTATTTACTATTCCCTACTTTTGTCTGGTATTTTGATAACAGAGTTGGAAAGATAGCACATCACATCATTAATAATTCTTAGCCCGGTATCTCTGCAAGACCTATTGTTACAAATATATATACCTATATATATATATATATATATATATATATATATATATATATATATATATTTGTTGAACAAAGACTTCTGGCAGCGCATTTCGTTAAGGCAAATAAACTTGATTTATTCAGTGCAATATACAAAAAGAACAATGCGTTTAGACTTGACAGTCTTTTCTCAGTTTGAAGGTCCTTTCTTTCTGTTACTATTTATACGTTCAAAGTTAGTGAACTTTTACAATGTATTGTGGATATTGCATTACACAGTTTTTGTCAAAAACAAAACTAATCATTTTATACCTATTTGTGATAACTTCATAAACCATAATGCAACAGTATTTATACCTCAATACATCTAAACATTAATTTGTCAACATATTTTACAAGAAAGGAACATCTCATTAATATGATAAATGTACTCTAATTATAAATCATCAATCCACTCGAAGATGGTAAGTAATTTCTGCACAATTATTTCAAACTTAATTATTAAGTACTTTGTTCAATTAAATTATGGCCAATTTATATGACAGCTAAATCTTTTTTGGAGATAATTATTTCTCGATGTCATTATTTTTGTAATCACTGAAACAACATTGCTCTCATCCTTAGTATTCAAAATAATCAAAGATGTACAAAACGTCCTACATCATTGTTCATCCCAAACGGTATCTTAGTTCTCAATTTTATAATGTAATATAATATAATGTACCTGGATTCTAGTTGCCTTAATTTCCTAATCTTGTCACCACCTCTTTCATGTTCTGGAATATGGTCCAAGCCAAATACCTTAGAGTTTTCCAATCATTGTTTCCATGTATTTTTAAGTGTTTAGTAACGGATAAACCATTATGTTTAATTGCCCTAATATGCATTAAAAATTCTCTTTTTCAGCATGCAGATTGTACTACCCATATATGTTGCGCCACAATGGCATTCTATCACATATACAGTGAATTTAGTATTACAGGTTGTTCTGTGCTTAATATGCATATCAGTTCCATTAGGCATTTTCACAAGTTTCATTGACTTACCAATCTTACAAGCTTTGCAATTATTACATTTAATGAAACCTTGCTGTTGTTCAGCTAACCAAGATTGTTGATTTTTTAAAGATAAATGGCTTTTCACTATATAATCTTTAACTGACGGAGCCTTCCGGTCTGTAATCATCGGTCCTGAGCCTATCTTGTGTCCTAAATCTGGATCCCTACATATCACATGCCAATTGTTTACATAATATATTCCTTATCAATCCACTTTCCTTACTATAGTGTATTATCATCCTTACCCTATTTTCATCAAATAGCTTTTCTTTTTTAGAGTGCTGTGAAAATAACAGCTCATCCAGATTAACGGTTTTCATTCTTTCTAAATTCTTCATCAACATTTTGTGACTGGACCCTCTTTTTCTGAACCTTGTTATGGTCTCCTTGTATTTTAACTGTACTTCCTTCTCACTAGAACAATTTATACGCATTCTTACTAGTTCACCATATGGAATGCTCTTTATTGAAGGTTTGGGATGAAAACATTTCCCATGTAATATGCTATTTGTTGCAGTTTTCTTACGAAAGACTGTTGTTTCTAATTTGTCATTGTCAACATAAATTGTGATATCCAAAAAATCAATTGAAGTTTTACTCATATTACATGTGAATTGTAATCCTACATCATTTTTATTTAAGTTTGAAAAATATGCTTGAATTTCTCCTGCGAGCCCTGCCAAATGATAAACAAATCATCAATAAAACGTACCCATGAGGCAATTTTGTCCAAATATGTATCATTTGTTTTTCCCCATGCTACTTCTCTCTCCCACCACCCCATTACTAGGTTGGCATAATTCGGAGAAAGGAAAATGCCCATTGCTGTCCCACATATTTGTTGATAGATCTCATGATTAAATATGAAGATATTGTTTTTAAGACACATATCTATCATAGACAATAGCATTTTTGAATGCTCCAATTCAGCGATGCTTCTTTGCCTTAAAAAGTATTCACATGCCTCTAAACCAATGTCATGATTAATAGATGTATACAAAGAGACTGCATCAATAGTAACCAATAAATATTCATCACTCCAATTTACATTCGTCAACATTTTTAGTAAATCTACTGACTCCTTTATATATGTCATTACAATGGGTGCCAAATAAAAGTCTACATAATCAGATACTCTTTCATAGAGTGAGTTACATGCAGAAACAATTGGTCTGCCTGGTGGATTAGTCAAAGATTTATGAATTTTAGGTAGGAAATAGATTGTAGGTAAAGTTGGATTTTCCTTCTTATGAAACTTGTATTCATCGAGATTAAGCAACTGTTGTTGATGCCAATCATCTAATTTGGAATGTAGGTGATGGATCATTCGATTTACAGGATTATGGCTGAGTTTTTTATAACTCGACTCGTTCTTTAACTGCCTGTATGCTTCCGTAATGTAACTTTGTGTATTTAAAATCACAATGTTTCCACCCTTGTCCGCCGGCTTGATTAGGATGTTATTGTTATTCATCAGATTTTTTATTGCCATCCGTTCACTTCTTGTTAAATTCTCTTGTGATCCATGATGTCTTCTCTTTTGTAATTTATCTATATCTCCTAATACAATTATCAGTTTTATTACCAGGTGATAGAACCAGACAAAATTTGGATCTTTCTTTAAAATGACTGAATTTGTGTTTGTTAGTGTCCACATTCAGTTCATGAATCACTTCCATTTCTGTGTAGTCTTCATCTGATAAATTATGATATAAGTCAAACATAGTTTTTAAATCAGACATTTGATCAATTTGTAACCCCAAATTTCCTGATTCATTGATTATTGGATCATCTTTATTAAAGTTCCCCTCCTGCAACTGCATAGAGTAGAATTTGATCAATTTTAATTTGCGAATACATTTGTAAACATCAATGCGAGTCTCCACATAATTAAAATGAATCTCAGGACAAAACGATAAACCCATATTCAACATACGATGTTCAGCTGGTGTAAATTCATAGTCTGATAGATTTATTACTAAATCAAGTTTCTCTGTTAATGTTTCTTACTCCTGAGGGGGTATTGGCTCCTTTCTATTACTTTTTCTTTTTGCTCTTCTTGTCTTTCTTTTCCTTTTCCTATTAAATCCGTGTTTCTCCCAAAACCACGACTTTTGTTTCTTCCTCTTCCTCTCATTAACTGTTGGTCCAAATACAACACTTTCATCTCCTCTAAAAAATAATTTTTCACTGGAATATCAACATGTTCCAAAGATCCCTCTCTTTCACTTAGGTCTACATCAGATTCACTAAAAGTATTGGTGTTACTCACATTTTGTTTTGCACTGTTCCATTTGGCATCATACTTCAAACTTTCAAATCTTATCGCAAATGTTAAAATTCTTTCATATTTGTAGTCCTTCTCATCTCTTAGAAATTTACTCCTCTTTCGTTCCTGTATTATGTCTTCATATTTCTCCAATTTATTTTCCATACTTTTCCTTAATGATTCTTGCTCATTTATGTCTTCATTCTTAGCTATTTGTTCCTCCTGATCTTTAATTTTATTATGTGTCTCATCCAAGTCCAATTTAGCATATTTAATTAATATTCTCATCATATTTAATGAACATTGCGTGTTATTCTCTTCCCACTCTTGAAATAACACTGGTTTCACATCCGAATATGTTGAAATAGTGAATATCCGTAACTCCCTGGGAATTCTCTTAACTTCAATGTATTTTTCCAAGGTAAGTACCTCCCAACTTTTGATAATTTCTCTTTTATATTGTTTCTCTAGCTGAAAAAATTCATATTTCAACGATGAGTCTTTTTGTTGTAATGGCGTGATTTCTGACGTAATATTTTGATCACCTTCACCAAATAATTTCATGGCCATCATTGAACGTTTGCTTTTTCTGGCTTCCATAATCAAGTGAATATTTGATATATTTTTCCTTTTTGCACTGTCCAATTTCTAAAAACTATTGATTACTGGATTCCTACCAGCTTCAAATATCCTTAACCGCCACAAGCACTGGGAGATACAGTTTCTGTCCCCCAGACAATGGCCACTTCAACATCGATAGAAGTAACAGTTGCTGTTTATTTATTTCACTATTTCATACGGACTTACCCTGAACACATATATTTATATATATTTTATACATACATATTTCTAACGTAGTGGTGGTTATATTTAGGACCATGTTTCCATAGAAAAAGCATCTTTTGACTAGCCTATATCTTAGGCACCGCTTGACGAATGTTCAAGAAATTTTCCCAAAAAAGCGTGCTGGTGATTACCGCTGCACACTGGAAGTTTCGGGTTGATCTGACAAGCAGGGGGGCCAAGATAAAAGGTGGTCAAGTAATGTGCGTTTCCCATATTAATTCCCATAGGAGTTTTGAACATGATTACTGCCCAAACTGCTGGACAGAATTACACCAAATTTGTCAGAAAGCTATTTTTTGTTCCGCAGATTGTGATTTTGGTTATTTCGTTGTAAATCCGTTCAGTCGTTTTTGAGATATTAAGGGGAAAATACATTTGTATGTCAAGGGCAACTTCATGAAGTACACGGAGCTGTGGAGATCTGACTGGAGATCTGACTGGCTGCCAACGCTTCAAACCAGGAAGTGCTGGCAGCCATCTTGTGACTTGGCTTCAGCCGAGTCCCACAAAAAAAGTAAAACAATAAGACAAGGGGTCAAGGTAGAGTCATCCTGACCTCTTAGCTCTGGTGCTGAGATGGACTCCGCCAGTGCTAAGAAACACTTAAAAAAATGTTTGCTGGAATCTTGCGAATATGTCGCAAATTCATGGGGAAAATGTAAAAAAAAACAAGCGCGGGCTGCCGCGCATGTTTTTAAGAAGGCTCTGGTTGGGCCCAGTCCCGGGGCATTGACATTTTTAATGCAGGGGTGCGGCCCCCCCCACAGCACGGGGACCGCCACTTCCCCTAGGGCTAAACTCATTTGTGCGGGGGCCATCTGCCCCCCCATAGTTTCAGGGACCGGCACCTTTCCGGGGCACAATTTTGAAACAAATGCGGAGAGGCCGCCCGGCCCCTCTGCAACCCCAGAACACTCACTGCTAATTACCCCACAAATTATGGCCCTCATGACATCTTTGATAACATCATTGATAATATCAATGTAATATTTACACGTACATAAAAAAAATTGATGAAAAAACTGTGCATGGCGGGGAAAAACACTTCAATGTTCCAATACTAGGAATGTTTAAAACACTAGAAAATAAACAGAAACATACACATCTTGCTAATGTGACACTTTGAAGTTATTGTATTGCAAGAACATTGCAATAACAATCGCTCTCTTTCTCTCTTCCATCCCATCATGGGATGGATGAGAGAGAGACAGAGACAATGATTGGACCATGGGGGGAGCCTCAAGGCCCCATGGTCCTAGACGGCTCTCCAAGTCCTGCAGGAGCAGGCGTTGCTCCCACAAGCAGGGAGCGGCTTTAAACAGCAACTCCCTGCTTGCAGGAGAAATACTTTCACCTGTTTCTCTGCATGCATATTTGCATGCAGAGAAACAGATAAAAACTCTGCTTTCTGAAAGTGGAGTGATTGCTTTGACTTGGCAGGAGCCGCCAAAGCTCCCACCAAGTCAGTGCAAACAGCTGTGTCCCGAGGGTGGGCACCCCTGGACATAGCAGGATCTGGCCCAGGGAGGTGGGGGACGCACTTCCCCCTTCCAATGTAAAATAGCCCCAAGAAGGTGGTGGTCCCCGGCAAAGGGGTCTGCAATTGGGAGGTGGTGGTCACCGGGACCGGGTCCGCAATAGACCCCCTGCATTCTTTTAGTTTGCCCCTCCCACATTACATTTGATTAAAGCCCTGGGGAGTTGGCGGTCCCCAGGGCCGTGGGGTGGCATGGCCCCCTGCATTATATTTGATTAAATCCCCAGGGAAGTGGCGGTCCCCAAGGCAGCAAGATATAGATATTGTTAGAAATGGAGTCTAAAATTGGCAGTCGGTTTACACCCTGCCCAAATAGGGACCCTCACTCTAGTCAGGGTAAGGAAGTCATACTCCTAAGTTAACCCCACCCCCAGTGGCTTGGCACAAGCAGTCAGGCTTATCTCAGAGGCAATGTGTAACGTATTTGTACACACACAGTAACACAGTGAAACACCGCAAAAGTACTCCACACCAGTTTAGAAAAATAGCCAATATTTATCTGAGTAAAACAAGGCCTAAACAACAAAAATCCAACAAACAAAGTTAAGCGAACCTTATAGACTATAGATGTGTTGTTTTAGCATAAAGTACCTAGTATGCGTCAAAAATAAAGCTGCAGGAGGGGTGATGTGTTAGAAAAGCATGTGAGGATGATCCTACAGACCATCTCGGGGGAATATAGGAGGCTACCACCAGTGATGTCGAGGCAGTGGAACCTTGACTTGAGGATGCCGAAGGTCCGCTCTACAATGCTGTGTGTCCTCCTATGGGCCTCGTTGTATGCACGCTCTGCAGCAGTGCTTGGGTTGCCAAATGGTGTCATAATCCATGTCTGGATGCCATACCCCTGATCAGCTGCAAGAGAAAATGAATGGGATCATGTTGATGTAGCTGGCACTATTGAAAAGACCTTTCATGGCAGTAGTTGTCTTGTGTTGTCTGTGACTCTTTTGTGTACTAATGTGGCATCCTATGCTTGTAGGCTGTACCATCTGCATTGTGTTGTTTCCTTGGCTGAACGAGTGTTTGTCTGCTAACCGTTGGTCAGCAGTATGTTTTGAGATTTGCAGTACAGTGTGCCCTCCCTAGCATTGTGACTTGTGATACAGGTGTCCATGTGTCTTCACTGGGGGTGAGATGATAGTTCCATGCAGAGTTAAAATTGAAAGTGTTGTTAACACGTTTATATCAAAGTACCCTGGACATCCCATACCTTGAAACTTATGCAATGTATTAATGTAAAGGTCATTGGGACACTTACAATTTGCAAGGTGACATTTAGGCAACCACACTCATTGACGTCTTCACATTAGGCTGTACAGTAATTTCCGATGTGTGACAGGTTCAATGGTGACTTAAGAAACATGGCTAGTGATGTCACGACCTCAGTGTGTTCCTGTTGACATGTTGCTGTTGTGGTGTATGTGTTGTGTGTCCTAGTGGGTTGCTGTGCAGTGAGTTTATAAGTAGGTTTTTGTACTTACTAAAAAGTAGTCCATTGCCATACCGTCCATCCTGGAAGTGTTCATTGATGGTGCAGTGACGGAAGATGTATGAGTCATGTACACTCCCAGGATATTTACCCACGATGTTGGTGATCAATCCCTGGTGATCGACTATGGCCTGCACGTTGATGGAATGTGTGTGCTTCCTGTTGCGGTAGAGGTGTTCAGTTGCAGCAGGTGGCACAAGGCGTACATGTGTGCAGTCGATTGCACCAAGGACGTGTGGGAAGCCACTGATTGCGTAGAACCCCTGTTTTGTTTCCTGCTGCTTCTGCAGTGTGTTAGGGAAGCAGATGTGGCGGGGTGTCAGTCGAATTATGGCATCCAGTACTTTGGGCAAAAAGGCGGAGAATGATGGTTGTGATATTCCGCCAACCAGGGCACCAGTTGTTCGGAAAGAGCCACTTGCCAGCATATGAAGTACGGCAAGCAGCTTTGTTTCTGTTGGGATGGTGCGGGGTGTCACCAAAGTGGGGGCCAACTGCTGTTCAATGTTGCGCAGCAGCTGCTGAATGGCACGCCAGTTCAACCGGTACCTCTGTATGATGTTGTGTTCCCTGAGGCCCTGAAGGGTTGTTCTTGGGCGGAATATCCTCTCTTGCCTTCTGCGCTGCCTTTGGGGTCCCTGCTGGTGTTGTTGTAGCTGCTGTTGTTGCTGCTGGGCTCTGCGTCTGCGTGCACGCTGGATTAGAATCACCTCCATGGCTCCCTGTTGCTGCTCTGCTGCTCCGCTGTTTGTTCTGTGTGTTCTGATTAAATACAGGTGTGTTTGCCCCATTTTAACGCCTGCCCTGACCCAGGCGTTATTTTTTGATGCAAATCGGGCTGTGCGCCATTTTCTGGCTCCGCCTCCCGGCCGTGCGTCATTTTTGCCCGAAAGCATAAATACGACGCACGGCCCTTTAAGCCATTTTTTGGACGGGAACGCCTACCTTGCATATAATTAACGCAAGGCGAGTTGCCGCATCCAAAAAATGACGCACACGGTGGAATTTTGTCGTCCGCAGGCTCAGGCGTCAAAGTTTAAATACGGGGCAACGTTTGCGCTGATTGTGCGTCAAAATTTTTGACGCACAATCGGCGCAGACGTAGTATAAATATGCCCCTCAATGTCTAGTCCAAAATGAATGCCTTACTATAGACAGCTTTTACCTGTATCAGACCCCTCATAGTAACCACCTACTTTAAGAAATGACATTGACAAAATTAGAAAAGTGGGTAATGTAAACGGTGTTTACTCTATGGAGAGAGTTTACTCTGTACCACACTATCTACAGACAGTGAAAATCTCAAGAGAAATACACTAGAGTATCAAAAAAGTACCTACTAAGAACAGTGTATGCTCTTGTCAAAAAAGCCACCATGAATGTAAATTGTCATCCTGAAATGATTATGTCTAATAACTAAGGTTGCTTACAATACTTTGTATCTACTATGTAGAATCTTTGCCCTGTTAGAAATGTATTCTGCAAAACCAAAAAACTTGTGTGGAACATATGAACACAAGTTGTCAACTGTCACCTGTACACAGATACTCTTTAATACAAAGATTTATAACATGTTCAGTATTTTTACACACCTATGAAGCGTTAGGGGACACACGCTGTACAAAATTAGGTGGAAAAGTAATATGGTAGCTATCTACCACTATATAAACTATAAAACAAACTAACACAATCCTTTGATAATGTCATCAGTAAAGTCATCAATAATGCCATTTTAGATATCATCAGTGATGTCATAAATGACATCAAAGAACATGTCAAGAGTAAGGTAATATATGAGGTCATAAGCAGTGCATGGCGGGGGCACAAGTTATAGCTCTTCTCACTATAAGGGTGAATTTTATTGACTTTTGGTGTTTTATTCCACCTTTTAGGAAGTGATCCATTAGAATGCATGTAGAACCATCTTACAACTGAAAAGTACACTAAATCAGAATGATTTCCATCATATTCAATTATTTATCTCCTATATTAGGGTGGGCTTAAACATGCTAACTAGCATCTGTGCATGTAACACAAGAGCAGCAGTTGTCAATGTCTGTGTTTGCATGTGCTGACCCATTAAACCCAGACGGTTTGGTCTGTGTAACTTGTGAAATACTACAACTTTTTTTTAGAACTTCCTTTCAAATACCCTATTGTCTTCGCAGACTTTTCTAATCAGCTGACCTGTTTGCCATAGGAAACTGATCCTAAAAGCTTTGCATTTACCTAGATAGACTGCAGCTTTGGGGCTTATCCATTTGGCAACGTTGTGCTGTTTATGCTTTTAATAAAGCCTGTTGCTAGTGAGGTGTATTTTGCTTATTGTTTTGGACAAGGCCCACTTCTCAACATGGTGGATTTTTGTCACGCTAGATTGAGGTACCATACAATTAGCATATAGGAGAATTAATATTTTTATTTGGCCTACTGTGGGTAAATCGTCAGATAGGCATTTCAGGATATTGGCAACACTATTAATATTATCAACGAGGCTGGGTGCCAGAGAGTTCCCTTTGATGACTTGATGATTTACTTGTATTTTGTGCTTCTCTGGCTCTAGAGACACATTTGGACTTGTGAGGATATGTTTTCAAAAGTGGTCATGAATATTCATTGAGGGTCACATGGATTCTCATAGTCTTCAAAATCTTCTGAAGTCTGAGCCATAGCAAAAGCCTTGCAACAGGCTGAGAAGGACTTGTGGAATAGTATTTGGATTTGTACCTTGAACTTATTCAAATTATAATGTAGCATATAAATGAATCAACTATTAAAAGTACTTTGTGTCATCCTCTCATATTTTTCTTACAACATGGTCTTGGAAAACAATCCCTGGTCCTTTCTAATACAAGCTAAGGCTTTCAGACTTAAGGAAGCAAATCTTTTTTGATTGTTACAGCTTTGAATTTTTGCTCTCAATTAAATTCATCACTGTCACTGCCATACTGAGCCAGTTTTGGCTGCATTTGGTTTGACAAATTTGATGAGGAATGCATCTTTATCACTGTATTTATACCTAACATAAGCTTTCTGTAAGTTTAAAAAAAAGGATTTACCCTGGAAATTTACTTTTATGAATTTATTAGCAAGTGACTACACAATGAACCATGCAATAAAATCCTTGATTAACTACTTACCCGGGTCTTGGTCTTCTTGGCTTGCATTTATATTTGTAGATGTAATAACCAATAAACCAGAAAATAATCAATATTGCTCCAGTAGCAACCAGACCAGTCAGAAGCCCAGTAACATCAATCTTCTGAAATGGTTCTAAACAGATATTCAATATGAAAATATAAGTAATTTATAAACTTGGAAAAAAATAATGAAACAATTTTTTGTCTTTTTCATTTAACAAACTATTGTTCACTGGATTATGTGCATTAACCAATATTGAATAAGATGGACTTTATTTTAAACTCAAGAGCTATTAAGAAAATAAATTTGTGTAACATCGCTGTCCAGAATGCTGGCTAACCTGCGTAGACCAGTCTGTACGAAGAAGGGATAGTACTTAGGATAAAACCTGCGGTGACATCTACAACTCTGCTTGTTTTGTCAAAATATCATTCTATGTCTGACAGAGATTATTTGGGTTAACAGACCAGTACAAGATCAGAGATGTAGTGTTGCACATTGCAGTACATCGAGTGCTGGATTAAGGATAGAATTGTATTTTCCACCCATCACTGGGACTCTTTCGGGAAGAACAATGGATCACAGAGACTTAGGGTCTGATTAGGAGTTCGGCGGATGATTTGAACCGTCTGCCAAACTTCCGACAGGGAGGTGGCTGCCACACTGGTACCTCCTCACCGGACCCATTATGCGTTTCCCACTGGGCTGGCGGGTGGAAACTGAGGTTTCCACCCGCCAGCCCAGTGGGAAACTGGCAGCAGCATTGTCGTTGGCTGGTAATAGAGGTAGCAGCAATGCTGCTGCCACAGGGTTATAAACAGAAGCTTCTCTTTAAGAAAAGGCAACAGACAATTTGAAAGAAGGGTGTAAGATTAACCTGCAATGGGTTTGTTCTACCACATTATTAAGATTTAGAAAATCAACTGCCATTACATTGTCAATGAAAGTATATATAGTTATGAATAGATTTACAAATCTACATACCTGGATGTTAACATTAAGTAGAGATCTTACAAAGAAACAGAGAAATCCTAAAAATGGTGTTGCAAGCACTGAAGAATAGTGAGAAAGGTGGCATTGGGCCAGATGTACTAAGTGATTTAGCAATTACAAACTCTGCGAACCACTTAGTCACAGGGTTTGTGACTGCAAAATTGCTTTTTCTTATATATAAAATAATCTTGCGATTCAGAAACGTTTGGGAATCACGGTGGCAACTTTAGGAGGAGTAGGTAGTGGGTCAAAGGACCACTGTCATCTCTCACTGCTGTTTTTCCAAATAGAAAGCTTCTTATTGATAAAAAAAACTGCCAGGTTTCCTTTAAAGAAATACGGCTGCTTTAAAAAACAAGTTTTCCATTTTAAAATACAATCACAGGGATGATGGTCTGCTGACCCTTGCAGGCAACCATCCCTGTGATTTTAGCCCATTATAAGGGGTCGCAAATTGCAGTCAGTTTAATGAATATTAATTAGGCAGGTATTGCTGTTTTGCAATCCCAACTATAAATTTACAGGTCAGTTCACAAGATTGGATTAAAAAAATGTTGGAGAGCAATTTGCAACAGCTTTTTAGGTCATCGTATGTAAGGAAATGTCTCTTTTGCATGTTCACCCTCACATTCTTGGATTGATGCTGCTGGTTTTTGGACTCTGAGAGTGCACTGCGGCCTGCTACCCAGACCTCAGTGTCAGTGTTTTAACCCCATAGAAAGTACGTCGAACTGGATACAACCGATTGGCAAGGCCAGACTTACCTATAAGTCCCTAGCATATGGTACCCAGGGTACTCGGGGCAGGTAAGACAGAGAGCCTGATTTAGAGTTTGGAGGAGGGTTACTCCTTCACAACAGTGACAGATATCCCGCCCTCCAAAAGATAAATCCCATTATATTCTATGGGATTTATATTTCGGTGAACGACCAAAGACTAATCAAGGCCAGAGTGTCCACTCAGGACTGCAGCACTGCTTGTGCCACCCTTAGTGTAACGAGATACAAAATTGCTATCAGCCTGCCACTGCAGAATGAAAGGACAGTGTTTTTACTGCCACTTCGACTTTCACATTCAAACCAATGGCAACACCACCTTAACCTTTAACATTATACATAAATCTCCCCTCAAGGCCTATAGAGTCCTTTGGCAGAAAGCTGTATTTTGGTAAGTAAGACATATGTTTTCCTATATGTCTTAAGAGCAACACTTCCAAACTGTTGTTTTGCTGTGGGAAAAGTTGGTAGCCCCTTTGACTAACACAGGGTTAAAGGGTGGCATCCCAACCTGGCTAACATTTGACTGAGACTACCAAACTAGGTCATGTAAAGTATCAAATCAATCATGGCATTAAATGCGACCTGATGGCAAGGCCAACATTAATGTCACTAATAGAGGTAGGCAACTTTTTGAAACTTGTCACTTTGTGCTCTGCTTGTCCAGTAGACTCACAAAGACACACACACAGACAGCTTTCTGACCACCTGGGGAGGCATGGAGAACGACTCTCAGTCTCAGGAACAAAGACAGTGCCGTAGCAGCAAGGTGTCACCTCCTCTGCCAGGATAGCAACTTGGGGGTTAGCTCAGAAGCGAGCTTCAAGGAGGAAGCCACCTTTGATGTGCCACCTGGCCCAACACCCCTGAGCAGGATGCCTTTTGTTTCTGTAGGAGGCATGGAGACAGGGACAGAGAAGGGAATCTTGCCCCCAAACCAGTTATATTCTAGGATGGGCTACCAAGCTACTGAAAAAGGTTTGTACCATCTTGAAAGGGGCAAGAATTTGGCATTCTGGGATAGCCACATACCACACGTCACAGGAACTTTGTCACTAGGTAGGAGGGGAACCAGAGGCCCATTGGATAGTTACTACATGCCCTCTCATGGCACTTTCCTGAGATAAATACGGCCTCCCTGGCACCCTGACCCTCAGATCATGCTGGAATCGGACAGAAGACCAAAGAAGGACTGCTAAGCTGCCTTTGGACCTGCACAAAGCGGAAGGATTGTACCTGCTGCACTTTGGGCTAGTAAAGATAGGACTCTGCTTACGGGTCTGGCTCATGGAAAAGTTGATTCCTGATATCCAGCAACAGCAGTGATTCCAAGGATAAGTTGGCTGATCTCCTGGAACAAGCTTCTGAGACACATGAGCTGAAGTTGCCCAATTCACAGAGTTGGTAGCCACCGCAGAAGATTCCCTGCTACCAGTTGCCAGACACCCAAGAGGACAAATCTGAGATAGCCAGAACCTGCACCTGTGCCTTCTTACCCGGGAGTGCTATTCAGGACCGTATGTATCAAAGCCAAGGGACACTAGCCCTCACCAACGGATTTTGCTCCAACTGCAGTGCGGACTGACAACTAGCCCAGTGTCAGCTAGCTGGCTACTGCAACATAGAGGACTTTGAGGGATCCCGACCTCTGTGGCGCAGTTTGCACCACTTCACCCGAGGAATCACCACAAAGGAATCCATGTCTACCGCAACACAACCAGAGCATCCTTCGACCATCTTTTTGCCCGCACCCCTCAGCATCAGGACCACTCCATTGATATATATAGTGGTCATCCTGCAAAGTTTGGAATTTGCCTTAAAAACCCTCTGGTGGCTAGGTAGCTGTTCAACGTATTATTTCTGCCCCCCTAGATCTCTGTCCTGCCGAACTTGGTCACCCAACTCGGGCTGGTGTTGTTGAACTAACTTTTAAAAACTTATCAAAAGTTTCAGTGCTTGTTTGCAGCTGATATAAAAGTTATTTATTACTTTTAACCCCACCGGTGCCTGGGGTGAGCTTGTCTCGACCTGCACCCAGCCCACGGGGGGAGCGCTAGCGCTCCCCCCGTGGGCCTCCCTCCCACACCCCCCCAGTCGGGGATTGAAGGAGAATCGCTTCCCCTTCCACCCCCAACCCCTCCTCGGCAATCTGATGATGTCAGCGCGCTCACAGCGCGCCAACGTCATCAGAAGCTGCAGAGGATGTGCTGGAACCCATTTGCTTCCAGCGCGTCGGCAGGAGAGGACTTATTACGGTAAGTCTCTCTCTTTTGTCTTTTGTGCTGGGGGCACCCCCTTTGGCAAGGTTCACCCCCACAAACAGGGTACAGAGCTGTTGGCCATTTCTGACTTCCTTGGGGGCAGATCGGCCTATTGCTTTTTGCCCATCTGCCCCCAATGGGGGCAGAAGCCAGTTAGGCACCAGGGACAATTTCTAAGTTCTTGGTGGTGGGTGTTTGTCAACTGGCGAAGTATTTGTATTTGTGATTATAAGATTTTATTTCTTCTTTTTGTTCTAGTTCAAAGTTTTTGCTTCCTTTGCTGTGGATCCTTGTAGTTTTGGCAGTAGTTGTTCTGCGGTTTGCATAGTTGCATATTTTAGGTAAGTAAAAGCAATTTACTCCAAAGGAGATTTGTTGACATGCATGAATGACATGTTTGTAGGTGGTATACTAAGTGCAGGATTGTGTGTGAAATTGTCCTTAGATTTGAGCACAATGATATTTGTGCTGTCATATGTCTAATTTTCTTTTTTCTTTTTAGTGGGATATCATTGGTGATTGCTGTGTCTGTGCAGAGTAGTTGCTGGTGAGTAGCTTTTTCAGGCAAGTGAATGGTATAGTTTTTTAGTACATAACTCTTTGTGATAAAGCTACACTTTGTTTATTACTTATTTTAGTGCTGGTTGTTGTTGGCAGTCCATTTGTTGTTAGAAAGGATCATGGCTAGCCGCAGAGTGACCCCTCACCTGGTTGTTGGCATGCTTTTTGAGTTGTCTTGTGACCATAATTATGAGACTGACTCTGCATCTGAGGCAGAGGAGGAAGTGAGAGATTCTGGGAGTGAGTTTTCAGTCCGAGAGTATTCTTCTGATGAGGAGGCCACTCTTAGTGCAGATGAAGGGCCTGTTTTTAGAGGAGGACATTGATGTGCCAAGAGTGCAGCAGCCTGGGGCTGAAGGGTTTCCTATTACAAGACCTGACACCTGGATTGCCCCAAACATGGAGCAGCCACAGGTACCTGCATTTACTAGTCTCCCAGGGTGTAGAGTCAATACGGATAACATTTTGCCCGTCAATTTCTTTCACTTGTTTATGGACGAAGTATTTTTGGAAGAGACTGTGGAGCAGACTAATTTGTATGCGGAGCAATATTTGAGGGACAACGCTGCCAGACTTAGCCCTCTGTCTAGAGCTACTCAGTGGGTTCCCACATATCTGGAAGAGATGAAAAAGTTTTTAGGTTTGACTTTTTGATGGGGTTGATAAGGAAGCCGTCACTGGCTTCTTATTGGTCTACTAGTCCCTTGATGGCAACGGCTATGTTTCCTGCAACTATGACTCGTAATCTCTATTTGCTTCTTCTTCGTATGCTTCATTTTGTAGACAATGCTTTAGCCTTGCCACGAGATCACTCTGATTGTGACCGTCTTTTTAAGATTAGGCCTGTCCTTGATCATTTTGTAGATCGGTTTTCAGAGTTCTTTGTTCCAGGCAAAGAGATAAGTGTGGACGAGTCTTTGGTCCTTTTCAAGGGACGTTTAGTTTTTAAGCAGCACATTCCTAATAATAGGGCACAATATGGAATTAAATTGTAGATGCTGTCAGAACGTAGTCCAGGATACGTGTATAATTTCAGGCTCTACACTGGTAGGGATTTCAGTATTGACCCTCCTGGTTGTCTGCCTACTTTTGGAGTTAGCGTGAAAATTGTGTGGGAACTTGGTTTAACAAAGGTCACCATTTGTATGTGGATAATTTCTACAATGGAGTGCAGTTGTTCAAGGAATTGTTTAGAGTGGACACTGTTGCTTGTGGCAAAATTCGTTCTAACTGGAAAGGCTATCCAATCGAGCTTGTCTGTAAAAAATTTGAGAGGGGACAGTGCAGTGCCTTGCGGAATAATGAGCTGCTAGCTCTGAAATTTTCAGACAGGAGGGATGTGTACATGTTATCTACCATCCATGTTGAGAGTACTTCCCCTGTGACTGTTTGGGGTCAGGTTGCCGAAGTGCGCAAACCTGCGTGCATTTTGGACTACAATAGGAACATGGGTGGTGTTGATAGAGTAGGTCAGAGGTTGGAAACTTATACTGCTCTTTATAAGTCTTACGTGTGGTATAAAAAGTTGGCCCTACATTTATTTCATTTGTCAACTCTTAATGCTTTTATTGTGTTCAAGGATTGTTCACCTGCATCAAGGATGAAATTTGTTACATTTCAGGAGTCAGTGATAGAGAGCCTTATTGTGGTGGAACAGGCAAGAGTTCCTAGAGTAGCAGTGGTGGAGGATGTGGCTAGATTGAAAGATCACCACTTTCCAGATCACATTCCTCCCACTCCCAAAAACGCCTTGCCCACTAAGAAATGTAGAGTATGTGCCCGAAGAGGTATCCTGAGGGAGAGCCGGATGTACTGCCCCGATTGCCCTTCAAAGCCTGGGCTGTGTGTGGCCGGCTGTTTTAGGAGTTACCACACAAAGAAAAATGTTTAGGAAATACCGTGAGGGTAAACTGCCTATTTTATATTTTCATATGTTCCGTTTCACGGTTGGCATTACTGTCATGTATTTAGTTAGAGCTTTTGTGTTTGTAGTTGTGTACTTATCTTATAATTAGTTAGTGGTTTCTTTGTTGTTTATAAACAAAAAAAAGTGATGGCGGTGTGTGTGGGGTGGCGCTTGGCTGGTGGTGTGCGTGGGGTGGCGCTTGGCTGGCGGTGTGCGAGGGGTGGCGCTTGGCTGGTGGTATGCTTGGGGTGGCGCTTGGCTGGCGGTGCCAGCCAAACGTCAGTCCACACACTCCCATCAGCTAGTGTGATTGCTGAATCAGGCATATGGGTGTATGTAAGTGATGGGCCCTTGAGTGGCGCTGTCTGTCGATGCTAGTGTTGTAATGTGCTGGCCATGTGGCTGGCGGCGTGAATGGTCTTGTGCATGTCATGTATGAAAGGTGTGCAAATGGAATGTAAAACGGTTGGTGCCTTGACTCGTCTTTACAGCTCACAAGCTGTGAGTCATTGGTTCAGTTTTTTGGCCTTTCAGTTATTAACAGTGCATTTCACTTTTGTGAAATCTCTTGTTAATAAAATTTTATCTACTGAACCATCACTCGCCCTCATGCCAAATCGAACCAGTATGCGTGGTAAAAATGACATAACCTGCTCTGCTGTAATCAGGCGTCGCAGCACACTTGTGACATGCTAGGTGTCTCAGGTGTGACCCCGATGATGAAGCATGCCACCAATAAGTGCGTTTCTTTTCACAATTTTAGTGTTTGGCACATCACAGACGTCTGGGTACACATCAAAATGATATATTACGAAACTATCTGTGTTTGGGGGGAGGAGGCACCTATGTTTTTGGTCCTGGGTGTGGCCTTCATCTAGGGGAACCTACCAAACCCAGACATTTTTTTTAAACTAGACACCCCAAGGAGTCCAGGGAGGTGTGGCTTCGGTGGATCCCCGACATTTTCTTACCCAGACTCCTCTGCAAACCTCAAAATTTGCTTTAAAAAGCATATTTTCCTGACTTCTTTGTAGGATCACCACTCCAGCACAAAATTCCTACTCCCCAGCATTCCCCTCAGTCTCCCAAGTAAAATGACACCTCACTTGTGTGGGTCCCCAAAGCAGAGTCAGCCTAAAGATGTATATTTGCTGATCAACTCACTGTGCTATCCCCTCAATCTCTAAAGGTTTTTGGCCTTTTTCAGTTGCAGGCACCTGGCCCACCCACACAAGTAAGTTATCATTTTGGGGGAACACTGGGTGGAAGGAAATTTTTTTCAGCCAAATTTTGAGGTTTGAAAAGGATTCTGGGTAACAGAAACTGGTGAGAGCCCCACAAGTCACCCCATCTTGGATTCCCCTAGGTCTCTAGTTTTGAAAAATGCACAGGTTTGGTAGGTTTCGATAGGTGCCAGCTGAGCTAGAGGCCAAAATCCACAGTTAGGCACTTTGCAAAAAACGCCTCTGTTTTCTGTGGAAAAATGTGATGTGTCCACATTGTGTTTTGGGGCATTTCCTGTCGCGGGCACTAGGCCTACCCACACAAGTGAGGTATCATTGTTATCGAGAGACTTGGGGGAATGCTGGGTGGAAGGAAATTTGTGGCTCCTCTCAGATTCCAGAACTTTCTGTCACCAAATGTGAGGAAAATGTGTTTTTTTATCCAAATTTTGAGGTTTGCAAAGGATTCTGGGTAACAGAACCTGATGAGAGCCCTACAAGTCACCCCATCTTGGATTCCCCTAGGTGTCTAGTTTTCAAAAATGCACAGGTTTGGTAGGTTTCCCTAGGTGCCGACTGAGCTAGAGGCCAAAATCCACAGGTAGGCACTTTGTAAAAAACACCTCTGTTTTTTTTTGGGAAAATGTGATGTGTCCACGTTGTGTTTTGGGGCACATCCTGTCACAGGCGCTAGGCCTACCCACACAAGTGAGGTACCATTTTCATCAGGAGACTTGGGGGAACATAGAAGAGCAAAACAAGTGTTATTGCCCCTTGTCTTTCTCTACATTTTTCCCTTCCAAATATAAGAGAGTGTGTAAAAAAGACGTCTATTTTAGAAATGCCCTGTAATTCACATGCTAGTATGGGCACCCCGGAATTCAGAGATACGCAAATAACCACTGCTCCTCAACACCTTATCTTGTGCCCATTTCAGAAATACAAAGGTTTTCTTGATACCTATTTTTCACTTTTTATATTTCATCAAATGAATTGCTGTATACCTGGTATAGAATGAAAAACCACTGCAAGGTGCAGCTCATTTATTGGCTCTGGGTACCTAAGGTTCTTGATGAACCTACAAGCCCTATATATCCCTGCAACCAGAAGAGTCCAGCAGACGTAATGGTATACTGCTTTAAAACATCTGATCTCGCAGGAAAAAGTTACAGAGTAAAACGTAGAGAAAAATTGCTGTTTTTTTTCACCTCAATTTCAATATTTGTTTTATTTCAGTTGTTATTTTCTGTAGGAATCCCTTGTAGGATCTACAAAAATTACCCATTGCTGAATTCAGAATTTTGTCTACGTTTCAGAAATGTTTAGGTTTCTGGGATCCAGCATTGGTTTCACACCCATTTCTGTCACTGACTGGAAGGAGGCTGAAAGCACAAAAAATCGTAAAAATGGGGTATGTCCCAGTAAAATGCCAAAATTGTGTTGAAAAATTGGGTTTTCTGATTCAAGTCTGCCTGTTCCTGAAAGCTGGGAAGCTGGTGATTTTAGCACCGCAAACCCTTTGTTGATGCCATTTTCAGGGGAAAAAAACACAAGCCTTCTTCTGCAGCCCTTTTTTCCAATTCTTTTGAAGAAAACAAAATTTTCACTATATTTTGGCTAATTTCTTGGCATCCTTCAGGGGAACCCACTAAGTCAGGATACCTCTAGGATCCCTAGCATGTTGGAAAAAAAGGACGCAAATTTGGCGTGGGTAGCTTATGTGGACAAAAAGTTATAAGGGCCTAAGCGCGCCCTGCCCAAAATAGCCAAAAAAAGGCCTTGCTCCTGAGTGGGTAAAGGCCTGGCAGCGAAGGGGTTAAAACCTGCATCTCCGGAACCCTCCAATGGATTTTGATGCTTAAGGTCTCTAAAAATTCGTATAAATCAAATGTATTTTTATAAATTGGTGTCTTGGTTCTTCCATGTCCTGTGGCTTTCTTATTCTGTTGACTGGTGCTGTTAAATGCTTTACACAATGTTCCTTTGGTAAGCCTTACTGCTCACAGCCACAGCTACCAAGTGTTGAGTTTAAGGTTAAGTAAACTACCTGACTGGTCTGAAGACAATATCTGCGAGTGTACTGCACGATAAGGCCTCCTAACCATATCGTATAGTACACCCAAATCCTCACACAGTACATATGGCCCATGGGGTCTAAATAACTTCAACAGATTAGGAGACACACTTGAAATCTGTATTCCTGATATGTATATATTAGTCATCACATTATGTTTTTTTATCAGCTAGCAGACATTGCGGTTATTCAGGAGGGAAAAGACAATCACGGTGACCTTGTTCTAAGGATAAATAGACCACAGTTTTTAGGGCTGTCTTAAAGTGCAGTGTAAATATGTTTTTAAAGGCCGTATAATTCCAAAGGAAGCAATTTGTCATATTTCTTGGCACAGATATGGCTGGCTAGACAGGCCAAACTCCGCACCACCCTAAATAAAGCAAGCTGATTTTCAAACTCGAACTCCTACTTCAAAATTATTGTTATAAATATCTTTTGTTAATTTTGTAACCATACATAGCTTCACACTCTCTCACACTGTTATGGATTTGAGAGCCTACGCGATGCAAACATGGAAAGTGAACCTCCTGCATTTAATAATTAAGATCTCTTTAATAGAAGGCTGAAGGATAATGTGCTGTGTCTCTTATTGTAATACATATAAATAGATTCTCCTTTCTGAGTTCCGACGTAAGAACTTAATTTGCACAAGCCCTAGCACAGGATTGAAAGTTAACTCGGTAATTATGTTAAATAATTTCGAGGCACACATAGACTGTAGTTCCAATGATATTTTGAAGTTTGTGGCTCCACACGGGCGAAATGAATTCGATTAGCCGAAGTCTGCTAAGAATAAGAAATCAACGTTTTTATTTCCAGGTTATAAATGATATGTGCGTGGTTTGATCGTGATTGCGTTCAGGCTGACAAAAATGTAAATACTTTGTAAAGGCACAGGTTGCTGAAATAGAAATTGTTTTCTGATTTGAGGCAGCAGGAGTTGTTTCAACTGTGGCCTTTTTTTTAGAAACAACAGGTGGTTCAGAAAAGCTTTACACGTGCAGAGCTATGTTTTGTTCTGAATCTGGGGCGCAGACAGAACGTAGAACTAGTTACAGGGGTCTCCATATTTTGCAATAAGAACTACTCATTTTTAATAAGAATCATCTCGAGCTACTGATATCATTAGCATTGTGATAATGACCAAAGCAGACTGAAGCGAGCACATTGGAGGCCACCCTATGCAAGATTGCCAACAGTGATCACCTCTGTGCAGGATTGCCAGCAGTAATGTAAACACGTATTTGCGATGTAATGGGTCTCGCATTTGCTCGAGTTAGAGCTATTAGCGTTGTGAATTCCTAACTGGACTTTTCTTGCCACATAAATTGAATTGAAATGAAAAGTAAAACAGTGGACATAAGTGAGCCGATTCAAAGCGCCAAGGGGCCCATGAGCGCGAAGAAGAAACTCAAAAAGAAAAATAAGTTCGCTCACAGCCAAACGTATCGGCAAAAGTGCAATTATTCAGGTAACAGGGTTGATGGCCAAGGCGTTAACAAAACTACCCAAAGGAGGGACAAACGTATAGCATTTACCAATGATAACAAAGGATTTTTGAAGGGCAAGCCCAGGAACTAGTGATAGACGTGCAGTGGGTGTGGGTAAAAGCCCACAGATAGATCTCAACACATCAGAGAACTTGCGCGCTCAACCCAAAAAGGCTTTGTCAATATGGACTGCATCTACAGGGGTAATACATGACAACCATAGCTCAAATATCTGCGTTAAATATGTTCTGGAAATTATGAGTTATGAAAATATACACTTTTTTTATCTTAAATACACAGTTTTCAATTTTGTTATAATTATATTAATTCGATCAAACAAAATATTCTATTTAACAGACTGGGTTTGACACAGGAGAGTTACTTACAACTGGAGAGCTACTAGCAGCTCAAGAGTTACTTGTTGGAGAAGCCTGAACTAGACTTTTTTATCTTGCCAAGAAGAGCTAGATTTATTAAATCTCTCTGAAAAACGTCTGAATTTGTGTCACAAGGCTTGCCTTGAAGCCTGTAATGCGAAATACTTTTTGTAAGCATATCAAAAACTTACAGAGGACTTGCAGTCATCTTGGATCAGTAAATAAGGAAACATGGCACCTGTTTCATTTCAAAGGCACATAAACATGTGGTGACACAAACACACATGTATGATGATGCATGTAGATGCATACATTAACATGAGTACATAGCAAGCAGACATGGCAAGTAGCTCCGTCATCACACCTTTTTCTTTTTTATGCTTTTTGCTGGTGACGCATAACATCAGCAAACAGCACTGTCAAAACTAAAAGTCCAAAAAGGTGAAACCTACCGGCTTTGCCAATGCTTGTTTAAATGAGGTTTCCAAATGGTTCCAATATTGTTTTTCAACATGCAGAGGGCTAAACATGAGAAATTAGAAAGCAGGCTAATGTATTTTGGATGTGTTGTGAGATATTCCATTTTAAAATAATAGAAATATGCGGAATCTTTCATTGATACACACTTTGGGTGAAGGAATGTCGCATATAAGGTATACCAACATTGTACCATTGCTTGAAGGGGTGTGGATGCATGTGAAATTGGCAACCTGACTTTTTTCTAGCCAACCCACTTAGCAATTTAGTGTCCAGAGTCTGTTAAATGACCAGGCATGGTGCACCAAACATGCCCTCTTTAATGATAGGATGCTACCCTCCATGCCCTAGGTCGTTGAAATAAGGTGGTGGTAACTATCTAGAAATTGAATTATAACTTTTGTACACAGAATAATCCTGAAAACGTGTTCTCATCATTTGCTCCCTTGCATTGGAATGACCCCCTACTCAACACCACCAGCTTGTGCGATCCTTACACTGCTACAGAAAGGATCTTGAGACTCATTGTTACACCTAATGCCCCTCTAATCTCATTAAATGTAATTTACATGTCTCTGCTTCAAAACACTTTCACATGATAAAGACTCTTAAAAAAGGGTCAAGACGTTCAAGAAAAAAAAGCATTATCATTTAATGGAAGTTACATTTCACTTTTCAGATCTGAGCATTAAAGAATTCAGGAAGATTAGGTGGTGCTGAATGAAAACAAACACAATTCGGTATTATAAACACTTGAAAGAGTATGCATGAGCAATTATTTTCTGCCCTTACCCGGTTTAGCGTAGGGACCCTTTGTTGAATATTCTCTCCAGAACTTTGTCTGTGTAAGAAAGAAAACACTAATTAGCACAGTCATGTCAATGCCTTATGTGCACAAACAGAACATATAGTTTCAAATAGTATTACTAATCAGTTTCATGAGCAAAAGGGATAGTCATTATCCAAATGTCTGGAACTGGACAATCCCTGAACTGGGTAATGTTTTACTGGCCAAATGATCAAATTATGCAGGTTATGACATAGCACAGAAAGTCAGCATAGATCATTAAGCATGCATGTCATATGTATTAAATGAAAATCAGGACAGAAAGTTTCAGTAAGCATGTTCTTTACATTGAACATTATTTTTGAAGAATCGCTAGAATGAGAGTAAAGAGAAGGGCAGGAATGGGACATTCACAGGGAATCCACAAGAAATTGGCAGTTGTCTTGGCTTCTCTTTTCTCAGGTTTCACACCTCATTCAATGTGGGTTTTCCCTATAGCGAAGCTGTAGCTGACCCCACTGCTAGCAAAAGCCTTGTGGCAGACCAGCGCTAGTGGAACAGCATCATAGAAGCAGTTCAAGTTACAAGATCTTCTGATAGCATTTATGGTACCCCTATCTGCTCTGGAGATTTTCAGTTTCTCTTTTAGAAAGGAAAGTGAGGAGGAGTGCAGCGCTTTGAAGGTGATGCAAAAGATTTTGAATTGGGCCCGCGCTTCAACTGGGGGCCACTGGAGGGTTGGCAAGGCAAGGGAAATTTGGTAAAATTTCTTGAAACCTATGACGAAGCGTGCTGCAGCATGTAGTGTAGCTCTCAGTGGGCCTTGGTGAACTTTGGGAATGCCTGAGAGAAGGGCGATTCCATAGTCTAGTCTAGTGAGTGTGAGAGACTGAACTATTGTTTTGAGGTCTTGTACCAGAATCATTTGTGAGATGCCCCAAAGCTGCCTAAGTTAATGTAGTGCGCAGTTGGCCATGGATGCTATGTAGCTGTGGAGATTAAGATGATTGTCCAGGGTAATTTCGAGTGATCTGTCACTCGTGACAATGGCAGGGCAGCCTACAAAGACAGGAAGGTTGGCCATCCATTCTTGTACATGCGTTTTTGCTTTCTGAGGTGAGATCAAAAGAAATTCTGTCTTAGTCGGTTGAGTTTTAAATGGTGGTTAGACATCCAGTTTTGAATCATTGAGAGTGTATTTGAAAGCAGGGTAACGTCCTGTGGGGATGAGATTTTCAAGTATATTTGGGTATCGTCGGCATCTATGTGAAAGAGAATCTCAGAGTTTTTGAGCATCACACATAGTGGTTCTAGGTAGAGGTTGAAGAGGGTTGGGGAAAAGGCTTAAACCTTAGGGGACACCTTGGTGAAAGCTGACCGGTCTCAAGAATGAGTTGCCCATTTTCACAATTTAGGAATGGTTGGATAGGTAAGAGGAAAAACATTTGAGGACCACTCTTCCACATCCCATGCGTTTTCAAGAATCCGAAGGAGGTCATGATGGTTGACAGTGTTGAATGCAGGGGATAAATGTAGGAGGACCAGGAGACAGGAGATGCTGGAGTTGAGGATTCTAAGGGAATCATCAACTATTTGGAGGGTGGCAGCTTCTGTACTGTGACGCGGGCGGAAAGCTGATTGGAGAGTGTCTAGGAGGTTGTTTGTTTGGATGTGTGAGGCTCGTTCGGATGCTATGCAGCTCTAGATGACTTTGCTAAAAAAGGGAGTTTGGAAACTGGGCAGTAGTTGTTCAAGTTCTCTGGATCAAGAATTTGTTTTTTAAGTGTAGAGTTATTTGACCCATTTTTAGTCATTCAGGGAAGAGGCCCTGGTTAAGAGAGGAATTGACCAAGGTGGTCCATATGGGAAGTAGGTGTATGGCAAAAGATTTGCTGATATATCCTGGAATAGCATCCGGATGGTGGTTAGAGGGTTTTATTTTGGAGATAGACCATAGTAGGTCCTGCTCAGAGATTGGAGACAAAGATGACCATAGCTGTATTGATTTGTATGAGAGAGATTCAACCACTTCAAGGGAGTCATGGTGGAAAGCAAAATATGGATGTCTCTAACTTTTTTATTAAAGAAATCCACAAAGTCACTGCAACCGGATACGTATGGCTCGGGAACCGAAGTGATAATGGGGTTAGTTGACTGGGCAATAACCTTGAACAGGAGCTTTAGTATATTCTAATACACAAGAGCTTAAATATGGGAGGATTTAGCTCTGAGGCTTTGGAATTGTATTGTTTTCTCGCTATGCAAAGCTCAGTCATACTCAGGAAGGATGGCGCTTTTCTCCATCCTTTCCTCTATTTTCTGATAAGCTTTCGTTCTTCATAAAGCTCTTTAGAGAACCAGGGCCTAGAAGGTTTTGGTCTGGATAAGTTGCACTTCAGTGGTGCACATTTGTCAATAAGGAATTCCATGCAGGAGTTTAATTTGTCAGTGGCCTCGTTGATGTCAAGATAGGGTGTGATCGCAGTTAAGGTGGAAAGGGCAGGGATGGCCAGGACTTCTGTGTCAAGGTTGGATGTGTCTCTAAACCATATTTTCTCTTTCTTTGGTTGCCCATAAGTTTTGGTGTAAGAGCCAGTTAGAGAGAATAGGATCTGCATGTGATCAGACTAGTCGACTGGAACGGGGTTGCATGTCTTAGGGTAAGGGGAATTGGAGATGATCCAGAATAGTACCTTTGTGGTGTGTAGGTTTATGGCAGTGTAAGGAGGTGATGAGGATAGGAGTGGCAGGAACATGGAGAGTCATTAAGCTGGACTGAAGCCGAGGTGAGGATGTCCATTTTTCGAGAGAGGTGCGAGAATGAAGAAAGGAACTTGTTGAAAAGGGGCCAATTGTGTTCAGTAATTGTGGGAGGATTGGGGTGAACTGTCAGTTATGGACTCTGCAGGTTGAGGTGTAAGCGGGGGAAAGGGCTGGTTTTTTGTGCCTGCTGATTGGAGATGTTGGGGCAAGAGGTGAAAAAGGAAGGGAGGGGGTGTGGACTTGTGGGCAGAATGTGGTGAGGAAAGAGGAATGGCGATAGCAACTGCAGTGGTAGATAATGGTTTGCGGATGGTAGGAGAAGAGTGGTGTGGAGATGGTTAGTGGGAGGGATGTTCACAGTCTGGGGTAGGCGGTGGGCAGAGGGGGGCATAATGGATTTGGAAAATCTGGGGTGAGAGCAGTGGTCCTGATAGACTGGGAGGGGGAGGAGTTGGTGGAGAGTATAATGGGTGGGTGAAAGGGGAAACGTGGAGGATCGTAGGAGGGCTGGATGGTGGGCTAGATTAAGTCGATCGTGTCCAGGATAGTGTTGTTGGCTTGGAACATGATCTTCCCATTGTTGTAAACAGAGATAGGGAGGTTGTCCGAGAGGCCAAAGGGTGACAGCATTTGAGTTTGCTTCCAAAGGGGATGTTGGAGAGATAGGGGGATGGGAGAAAACTATGTAAGGATCTGATCCATAGGTCAGTGTTGTGTGTGAAGAGGAGGAGGCCGGTTTTAAGGGAACCTTTATGTTGGCAGTAGGTCCGCAAAGAGGGTTTCCAGGAAGTCTCCTAAGCTCCTGTGTTTCACAGTTTTCATTTAATACTATTCAAGGATGGCTGCCCATTTGGAGGTGCAGTGCTGACTTTATGTTGAGGAATTCCTTCCCTGCTTTCCATGATATGGACTGTCATTAAGTCCTTCTACCATTTTGTTGAATAAGAAGGGCTGCCATTTTAAAAAGGGGTTGATCATATGTAGGGAGGAGAAAGGATCCACAAAATGGTGGGGGGGGGGCGCAACAAAAGTCACCATTTTGCTCATAAAAGAGTGTCACTCATGGTCGTTGAATGTCACTCCTAATTACACTGAAATTATGAAAATGATACACATAAGCAACCTTAAAACTTGGCAGATGATTCAATTGAGGGCTGATAGTGTCATACACGGGAGGAAGGGCAAGAGGCTTTCCCACTGCTGTGGCATTTACCATGGGCCACAATAGGGCCTCCGGCACCCCCAGCAACGGCAGTGCGGAGCCATGCTGCAGCCAATTTTACCGTCAGGAGCCCAGTCTCAGGTAAGTCCATTATGTAGAGTGCTGCGCTGCATGTTCCCGCACAATCTCCTGGGCACCTGGTCGGCAGCAATGACAGAGGAGCCACCCTATCCCGTGCGGGGATGTCCTCTGGTAGGCTTTCACAAAATTGTTGGGACCTAGGCACTCCGCTGGCACCTATGCAGTGGCTATCTGTGTACATATTCCTGGAATGGGCGAATCTAATGTTACAGCAAATGAGAAGTGGGCGGAGATAAAGTCAATTGAAAGAGGTTTCTTTATCAGCCATAAGCATAGTGTAGGAGTTGAATTAGGACACTAAGGGTCAGATTTACAAGGCCTTGGGGCCACCGGAGCATCACTTTTTGTGACTTTCGGGTGGAGCTGCGCAGTGTACCACATTTACAAGGCAGCGATAAGCCACTTTTTGTGGCTTAATGCCACCTTGTAAATATGAGACCCTCCAACGCAATTTTCTGTGTCAGAGAGGAGTGTAATGGGTTTTGCTGTGGGTGTTCCACTGCAACACCAATTCCTTTTGACTCTGCCCCAGATTGCTTGATGGATTAAACCCAGATCTGTTACTGGGGGTGAATGTTTGATTGGTTCCGCATTCCGTCCATCATTTGTGCTTGTTTGCTTTTGTCGCCATAAGTGCTCCGGGTATTTCCAGATGTGGGTCCCAGGCTCACTGTGCTACTGGATTCAAGCTAGCCTGGCTGATGAAGAGTGATACCCTGAAACCAGTCCCAGGATGCTTGTTTCCGGTCCAGGGAGGACCTGGCTTGGCAGCTCGGGCTGGACTGTTCCCATGGGGAACAGGATCAAGACTGATTTGCATATGGCTGGGTCCAAACTGGGGTGGCTTGGTGAGCAAAATAATTGATGTTTGAAACCCAGATCTGTGACTAGGGGTGAATGTTTGATTGGTCCTGCATTCGGTCCTTCATTTGTGTGTGTTTCCAGATTGCTTTTAAGGCATTCAGGATGGAACTCTAAACATAAGAACTGCTCTTAAAGAGTTGCAACATGAAATGGAAATACACAAAGATATAGTGAAAGACATGATTATTCTGGAAGAAATTTGATGAACCAGCTAGGCAGGAAGTTAAGTATATGGGTAAGAAAACGACAGCAAGACATTGTGGTAGAGGGCTATCCCTGCAACAAAGTGTGAGTGGTCAGTGAATGTCGTTATGAGGCATACCCTACTACTAGAACAGTATAGGGAAGATGAGGCAAAATTAACAATGAGGAAATATGTTATGTGTACAAGAAATTGTATGAGAAGAGGCACATAGATATTTATGCTTCTTATATGCACTCTATTGTTTTTCATGGATATCTGGGTCACTTTGGAGCAGTTTTGGAGGGCAGGATAAGATACCTGGAACCTGGGATCGAACTGCCTAACAGTGAAGCAAACAACACTTCATAAACTCCTGGTAATGTATTCATCTTTTAAGCAATCATTTATCTTAACTGGTAGATCACAGAACAGTAGTTGCTTTGGCTCAGTTTACATTCATTCTTCATTATTTATTTACGATAAGTAAAGTTTCATAATGCTAAAGTGTTTATCAAACTGCCCTGGTGCCCCAATGCATTTCCATGTGAGCCCCTCAAAAGAGGTCTTAGATTAATCACATGTACTGAAACATATTTAAAAGTGAAAAATAGAAAAACAGAAATCACTCAATAGTAATTGGGAAAAAATAACTATACATGCGTTATTCAGGTTCAGCTGAACAATACTAGTCAATTGCATGTAGGAAGCAGTGATCAAAAAAGACAATTGTTCTCTTGCCATAATTCCTCAACTGCAACAAGACTGCAGGTGAGGAATTATGGCAAAAGAAGGACCGTTAGAGGGTACACACTTCGGTCAATGGTGCTGTAAGACATTTGTGTATTATTTGAGCAGGGTAGGTCCCCCACCTCAGGAAGTAACCACACACAATCTTTGTCAGGGTGAACCCTCAAAGCAAATAAACCAACCTTAACTCAACCCTCTGGTAACTATGGTACAAAGCAGGCTGGCTTTACTTTGAGGTTATCTGTAAAATAGTTATGCGGTTCTAAAACAGTCATAACGTTGAAATGCAAAACAATAAAAATTCCAGAAGAAATTTATTAAACAAAATGACAAAAATCCAATCAGGGGAACTGGAGATATAAATGATTAAACTTTAAGTAAAAATAGCACCACAAAGCACAGAATGACAGTGAGAGTCATTAGTCGCAGTAACACAGGACTTAGGTACAATTTGACACTGACAGTGATGGAGCATTGTTCAGATGTCCTTTGCAAAACATTTTATTTTCTGACTTTAGTCCTAAAGTCCCAATCCACCACAGGAGTATACTTTTAAAGTCTCCCAAGACCTCAGACCATTTAGTTAGAGGATGTCAGGTGGAGGCCACAGCATGGTCCAGTTTAGGTCCAGTTGCCAGTGATCATCTGGGCAGTTGCAGGAAAAGGGCTCTTGTAGCTTGGTGTGTCCCTCAGGAGGTCATCCTTATGACCCTTGGAGTCTGCTTCTTTGTTCTGGGTACAAGAGTGAGAACAGATCCAGTCCTTTTCTGTTGTTCCACAGATCCAGAAGTGATCAGAAGTGTGTGCATGGAGGTGCCATATTTATGCCTGGTGCAAGCTACTGGAAGGGGAGAGGGGGATAAACCCTGTGGATGCCTTAAGTAATGGGGTAAAGGTTTCCATGCAAAACGTACCTACTTTAAACATTTTCAAAATGGCCAGAGTCTTCGGTTACACTAAGCTTGGGCTCAAATGTGACTGGAGCGGCAGGGGAGTGGACTATGGTATTCCTGGTGCCCTCCTACATCTAACACTAAAATCCAGTTTTAGGCACTCCTTGTACCCAAAATAAACTCAGAGACAGGAGTGTGGCAAATTCACAGCTGTACTTTCAGGAACAAGACAATGGATACACACAAACTGCTTTAGCACTGTTTCCCTCCTTTGAGGTGTGCCCCAGATGTAACGTGTGAACCCAGCATGCCTGTCAAACAGCTGTGACACTGTAATTTAAAAGAGAATTCCACTGTGATGGGGCCTGATGAGCTGGCAGGACAATAGAAGGGCCCTGTCCAAGTGTCAGCTGATATTTTCCTGTGATAGTGAAGTCCTCTTTGAAGTGCATCCAAATTGTCATATGAAAACCCCCTGCTCACCTATCAAGCAGTATGTGACATTCAAGCAGGACTTGACACTTTAATGTCAAAGATGATCGTTGCAGCCTCCTTTGCTTAGTCCATCAGGTTCAGATGAATCTTTTCAGCCCATTCAGGTCAACCGATTGTTTGCTTCTGCAAGCGGTTCACACATCATCACAGGGGAGCTATCAGCCACCAGGAAACAGTTGTAAGGCAAAAAAGGCCTTAGAACTTTGCCATTGAATTGGATTTTGTTTACCTATTAAAAATAGTCCTTGAAATATTTCTCTAGCTGTTTTCTAGACAGAGATAACACCTATTAAACTTAATACTGTATCCCAACGGCTTCTGTAAGCTGCATTGAAAATAGCATTGAGGTCCTAGTCACTGTAAGGACATGTTTGACATCAACCTTTACATGTCCTACTTTTGAATACCATGCAATATGCCATAATGGGCAGTAACGTTTACTTAGGAGTGACCTTCCACTGCAAGATCACAGACATCCATAGAAGCTTTGCAACGCCGTCCCTCACCACCACTGACATGGTCGACCCGATCGCACCCTGCTGCACCAACGTCCTGAGCGCCTCGACCCCCACCAATGATGAGGTAACCACCAAAATCATGAGCACCATCCACTCCAGCTCCCCCGCAGACTCCTGCCCTCACCACGTCTTCAATAAAGCCAGCCAAATCATCGCTCCCCAACTTCGGACCATCATCAACAGCTCCTTCGAGACCGCCATTTTCCTGGAAAGCTGGAAAGACGCTGAAGTCACCGCCTTGCTCAAAAAGCCCAAAGCCGACCCCGAAGACCTCAAAAACTACCGACCGATCTCCCTACTCCCCTTCCCCGCGAAGGTCATAGAGAAGATAGTCAACAACAAACTTTCCCGCTTCCTGGAGGACAACAGCATACTCGACGTCTCCCAGTCTGGATTCCGCAAAAACCACAGCACCTAGACCGCCCTCATCGCCTGCACCGACGACATCAGGACCAGGCTCGACAAAGGTGAAACCGTTGCCCTCATCCTCCTCGACCTCTCCACAGCCTTCGACATCATATGTCACAAAACCCTTCGCACATGCCTCTTCAAAGCCAGAATTCGCCACAGAGCCCTGGACTGGCTCACCTCTTTCCTCTCCAAGAGAACACAAAGAGTTTCCCTCCCCCCGTTCCGGTCAAAGGCCACCAAGACCATCTGCGGAGTCCCCCAGGGATTCTCACTCAGCCCCACCCTCTTCAATATCTACATGGCTCCGCTTGCCAACATTGTCCGATCCAACGGCCTCAACATCATTTCCTACGCAGATGACACTCAGCTCATCCTCTCCCTCACGAGGAACCCGGCGACCGCCAAGAACAACCTCCACACCGGACTCCTCGCTATCGCCAACTGGTTGACAGCAAGCCACCTCAAGCTAAATTCAGAAAAAAACGAGATCATCATCTTCGGCCCCAACGAGTCAGCATGGGATGACTCCTGGTGGCCGGCCACCTTGGGGTCACCCCCAACACCCACCACCCACGCACACAACCTCGGCTTCATACTAGACTCTTCACTCTCCATGACCCAGCAAGTCAACGCCATCTCATCCTCATGCTTCAATACCCTTCAAATGCTCCGCAAGACTTTCAGGCAGATTCACGTGGAAACCAGAAGAACGGTCACCCACGCCCTTGTTAGCAGCAGACTGGACTACGGCAACGCCCTCTATGCGGGAACAACGGCCAAGCTCCAGAAAAAACTCCAGCACATCCAGAACACCTCAGCATGTCTGATCCTCAACTTCCCTTGCCACAAACACATCTCTGCCCACCTCAGGGACCTCCACTGGCTACCCATCAATAAAAGGATTGTCTTCAAAATCCTAATCCATGCTCACAAAGCTCTCCCCGACACCGGGCCGGCCTACCTCAACGATCGACTCAACTTCCACAACCCGACACCCCAGCTCCGCTCCGCCAACCTCACCCTCACACCAGTCCCTCGCACTCACTGTACCACAACTGCGGCAGATCCTTCTCCCACCTCGCCACCAAAACCTGGAACTAACCTCCCACACACCTACATAAGACCCAGGACCTCCTGACCTTCAGGAAGCACCTCAAGACCTGGCTCTTCGAGCAGTAGCACCCCCCCCCCATTGCCTTGAGACCCTTCCAGGTGAGTAGCGCGCTCAACAAATTGTTTGATTGAAATTGTTTGATTGATTGAGGGTTTAGGCCTGTCCAAAGGGGTTATTCTGCTAGGTTGAATTTGCTGTTAAACCTACACAGCTAGGCTACTGTTGGCAGGGCTGCAGTTAGTGGGTGGCACAATGAGTGCTGCAGCCCACTAGCGAGATTCAACTTACAGGCCTTCAGTACTCTTTGGATGCCATATACTGGGGACCTATAGGTAAGTTAAATATGTCAATCATGGAAATAACACTTCTACAATGTTGCAGGAGCACAAGCACTTTACCACTGTTGAGAAGGGGTAACATGCAGAGATCTACAGCCAGAAAAAATAGGGTTCAGCAAAAAGCCCAAAACATTCTTGGTTTCCCAGCAGAAAGGGCAAATTTTCATCAGGTGTTAGCAGACTACAAAGGCAAACGGAATATGATGAACAAGGGCTGTGCTCCAAAATGTATGGTCAATTATTTGTGGACACCTGGCAGCAGTTTAGGAAGAACGTTAAGCACTGTGAGGGACAGGAGTTTAAGAAGTTATGGAGCACAGGATCACAGAGTTACAGATCAGCTATATTGAGGTGACCTACGCCTTTGTGTCATATTGGAAAGCAAGCTGACACAGGAACTGGATGGGTTAAAGATGTGAACTAGATGTATCTTTTTCCCCATTTTGTGGGACAGAAAAAGGGTCAGACAAAGTGTTGGGCATATTGTAGGAGGCTGGACTGGCTTGTAGTGAGTACCAAGGGGTACTTGCACCTTGCACCAGGCCCAGTTATCCCTTATTAGTGTATAGGGTGTCTAGCAGCTTAGGCTGATAGATAATGGTAGCTTAGCAAAGCAGCTCAGGCTGAACTAGGAGACGTGTGAAGCTACTACAGTACCACTTAGTGTCATATGCACAATATCATAAGAAAACACAATACACAGTTATACTAAAAATAAAGGTACTTTATTTTTATGACAATATGCCAAAGTATCTTAGAGTGTACCCTCAGTGAGAGGATAGGAAATATACACAAGATATATATACACAATAGCAAAAATATGCAGTATAGTCTTAGAAAACAGTGCAAACAATGTATAGTTACAATAGGATGCAATGGGTAAACATAGGGATAGGGGCAACACAAACCATATACTCCAGAAGTGGAATGCGAACCACGAATGGACCCCAAACCTATGTGACCTTGTAGAGGGTCGCTGGGACTATTAGAAAATAGTGAGAGTTAGAAAAATAACCCTCCCCAAGACCCTGGAAAGTGAGTGCAAAGTGCACTAAAGTTCCCCTAAGGACAAAATAGTCGTGTTAGAGGGAAAATGCAAGGAAAACACAAATCAGCAATGCAACAACGATGGATTCCTGTCTGAGGGTACCTGTGGAACAAGGGGACCAAGTCCAAAAAAATCACAAGCAGCTCGGAGATGGGCAGATGCCCAAGAAATGCCAGCGGTTGGTGCAAAGAAGCTCTTACTAGGCTGAAGAACTGTGAATACTGCAGGAACGACAAGGGCTAGAGACTTCCCCTTTGGAGGATGGATCCCCCACGCCTTGGAGAGTCGTGCAGAAGTGTTTTCCCGCCGGATGGACGCCAGCAAGCCTTGCTACACGCAAATCGTGCGTTTGGCGTTTTTGGACGCTGCTGGGGCCCAGGAGGGACCAGAAGGTCGCAAATTGGACCTGCAGAGAGAAGGGACGTCGCGCAAGACAAAGAGCCCTCACTGAAGCAGGTAGCACCCGGAGAAGTGCCAGAAACAGGCACTACGAGGATGCGTGAAACGGTGCTCGCCGAAGTTGCACAAAGGAGTCCCACGTCGCCGGAGACCAACTTAGAAAGTCGTGCAATGCAGGTTAGAGTGCCGTGGACCCAGGCTTGGCTGTGCACGAAGGATTTCCGCCGGAAGTGCACAGGGGCCGGAGTAGCTTGCAAAGTCGCGGTTCCCAGCAATGCAGCCCAGCGAGGTGAGGCAAGGACTTACCTCCACCAAACTTGGGCTGAAGAGTCACTGGACTGTGGGGGTCACTTGGACGGTGTCGCTGGATTCGAGGGACCTCGCTCGTCGTGCTGAGAGGAGACCCAAGGGACCGGTAATGCAGCTTTTTGGTGCCTGCGGTTGCAGGGGGAAGATTCCGTCGACCCACGGGAGATTTCTTCGGAGCTTCTGGTGCAGAGAGGAGGCAGACTACCCCCACAGCATGCACAAGCAGGAAAACAGTCGAGAAGGCGGCAGGATCAGCGTTACAGAGTTGCAGTAGTCGTCTTTGCTACTATGTTGCAGGTTTGCAGGCTTCCAGCGCGGTCAGCGGTCGATTCCTTATCAGAAGGTGAAGAGGGAGATGCAGAGGAACTCGGCTGAGCTCATGCATTCGTTATCTAAAGTTTCCCCAGAGACAGAGACCCTAAATAGCCAGAAAAGAGGGTTTGGCTACCTAGGAGAGAGGAAAGGCTACTAACACCTGAAGGAGCCTATCAGCAGGAGTCTCTGACGTCACCTGGTGGCACTGGCCACTCAGAGCAGTCCAGTGTGCCAGCAGCACCTCTGTTTCCAAGATGGCAGAGGTCTGGAGCACACTGGAGGAGCTCTGGACACCTCCCAGGGGAGGTGCAGGTCAGGGGAGTGGTCACTCCCCTTTCCTTTGTCCAGTTTCGCGCCAGAGCAGGGGCTAAGGGGTCCCTGAACTGGTGTAGACTGGCTTATGCAGAATTGGGCACATCTGTGCCCAACAAAGCATTTCCAGAGGCTGGGGGAGGCTACTCCTCCCCTGCCTTCACACCCTTTTCCAAAAGGAGAGGGTGTCACACCCTCTCTCAGAGGAAGTTCTTTGTTCTGCCATCCTGGGCCAGGCCTGGCTGGACCCCAGGAGGGCAGCTGCCTGTCTGAGGGGTTGGCAGCAGCAGCAGCTGCAGTGAAACCCCAGGAAGGGCAGTCTGGCAGTACCAGGGTCTGTGCTACAGACCACTGGGATCATGGAATTGTACCAACAATGCCAGGATGGCATAGAGGGGGCAATTCCATGATCATAGACATGTTACATGGCCATATTCGGAGTTACCATGGTGAAGCTACATATAGGTAGTGACCTATATGTAGTGCACGCGTGTAATGGTGTCCCCGCACTCACAAAGTTCAGGGAATTGGCCCTGAACAATGTGGGGGCACCTTGGCTAGTGCCAGGGTGCCCTCACACTAAGTAACTTTGCACCTAACCTTTACCAGGTAAAGGTTAGACATATAGGTGACTTATAAGTTACTTAAGTGCAGTGTAAAATGGCTGTGAAATAACGTGGACGTTATTTCACTCAGGCTGCAGTGGCAGGCCTGTGTAAGAATTGTCAGAGCTCCCTATGGGTGGCAAAAGAAATGCTGCAGCCCATAGGGATCTCCTGGAACCCCAATACCCTGGGTACCTCAGTACCATATACTAGGGAATTATAGGGGTGTTCCAGTAAGCCAATGTAAATTGGTAAAATTGGTCACTAGCCCGTTAGTGACAATTTGAAAGTAATGAGAGAGCATAACCACTGAGCTTCTGGTTAGCAGAGCCTCAGTGAGACAGTTAGGCACCACAGAGGGAACATATACATGCACACCTATGAGCACTGGGGCCCTGTGTGACAGGGTCCCAGTGACACATACATATAGGCCACAAACCTATGAGCACTGGGGTCCTGACCAGCAGGATCCCAGTGACACATAACAAACATACTGAAAACATAGTGTTTTCACTATGATCACTGGGGCCAAGCCATCAGGATCCCAGTGAGACAGTGAAAACAGTGACAAACATCCTGACATACACTCACAAACAGGCCAAAAGTGAAAGAACCCTCATCTACCAACCCAGTAGGTGGCATACTTCATCATAGGAGTCCCACCCTGGCTACCTAGCGCCGCTAGGGTGTGCTACGACACCTAATTACAGCGGAGCGAGTAGTTCACAGTGGTCAGTGCACACAGAAAGTGATCAATGCAAAGTGAGTTAAAATTGTCTGTGGGGTACCCACTTCTCAGTGTGCTTTATTCATGGTACCCTTCGACAAGATTAAAAACAGTGCAAGATGTATGTGGAGATTCAGTGCACTCCTACATCCAAATCTTAGGTTGCTATGTTTCAGCCAATCAAAGTGCCCGAAAGGGTCAAAGTGGCTTTCTTCAGGACCTCCTTTTACTTACGCGTGCTCACTGATCGCTTTCTTTTTTATGCTATTTGCATTTAGAAAGGTGAGTAGGTATTTATTCTTTCTCACTCACTCCTATGTTGCTTTTGTGGAATAACAATATTCACAAAGTATCAGAAATAAGTACAATAAATGAACAAGTATACTGCAAGACTAAATTCATGAAAAAACGGAATTCATAAAAAAAAATGTCAATGCAATGATTTAATCCTTTGGGCTGCGTGCTCGAAAGTATTTTTGTCCTCAAAGTTTCTTTTTCAGAAGGACTTGGATATTGTCTCTGTCTTGCTTTTCATGGTTGGTTCCACAACCTAGAACCTTAACTGTCTGATATTGTGACTCATCGCCCAAAAGTGTTCCGCAAGTGCTGACTTCTCATACTTACTTCTTGTGTTGCTTTTATGTCCGTGCACTGAGATTTTAATTTTACATTCAGTTTCTCCCACGTATATTTTTCCAGAGCAGCATCTGAGAAGATAAGTGCATTTACTGGTGTCACAGGTAAGGATGTCTCCAATTTTTTATTTTTGGCCAAGTATAGGTGTTGTTCTTCCAGCCCTTCTATGAGTGCACTGCAATTAGCACAAATGACCGCAGGAAAATGCCACACTCAATATTTCTTCTCCATTTTGGACAAGTTCAGTGTAGATTATTTTACACAATATTTCCTCCACGTTTTTATGTTGTTTGTGTGCATATATGTTTTTACAATAAGCTTCCACTTGTAGGCTAGGTAAGTTTTTCAAAACTGCTGCTCTTGTTTTTGGTACTTTCTATTGCGTATTTGGATACATCACCAGTTTTCTAGCCATTTTTATGACTTTATTTTTAGCTTCGCCCAGTATTTTCCTGGGAGTAACCACATATGTTGAACTTGTTTAACATTTGTTCCGATTATATTACGCAGTACTAAGGGTCACTTGTTATTCTTTTCACTCTTATAAGTTGTCTTACTGGAAGACTGTTTTTAAGATATTCTTGGAATATTCATGGAACCTGGTGAAATGTAATACATTGTTAAGATCAATTTGTTTGGTGTGCAAGATGGGTTCAAATTGTTTTCCAAAACACCAATTGTGACACTAAGAAATTTAGGCCCATATTTATACTCTGTTTGCGCTGGATTTGCGTCATTTTTTTTTTAACACAAATTCGGCGCAAACTTAACTCCATATTTATACTTTGGTGCTAGACCCGTCTAGCGCCAAATTTATGGAGTTTGAGTCATTTTTGGAAATGACACGCAAGGTAGGCGTTCCCGTGCAAAAAATTACTCTAAGGCATGTGTGCCTTATTTATGCCCCGGCGTCAAAATGACACACAGGAGGAAGCGGGCTCCCAGATGGATTTGCACCGTTTTTTAACGCCTGGGTCAGGTCAGGCGTTAAGGGACCGGTGGGATCATTTCTATGGTGGGAGACCATGGAAGCAGTCCACAGGTGCCATTCCTTACATCCAGGGACACTCCCTGCCACCCTCGTCCACCCTTGGAGGACAACCATGGATTGGAGGACCCATCCATGGTGAGTGCTGGAAAGTATAATTCTTTTTTTTTTTAAAGTGGCATAGGGGGGCCTAACTTGGGCCCCCTTACATGCCACTGTGCCTAATGGCCATGCCCAAGGGACAGAAGTCCCCTGGGCATGGCCTTTGGGCAGGGGGGCATGACTCTTGTCTTTGCTAAGACAGGAGTCATTTCCATGGGGGTTGTGTGTAAAAAATGGCGCTAGTCAGGTCAGAGCCAATATTTTTTACTCTAACCTGACTTGCACCATTCTTTGGCGCACAACCCCCAGTCTTCCCTTCGCCTCCGCTGCCCAGTTACCGTCATTTATTTTGACGCTAACCAGGCTGCAGTGCTAGCTAACGTCATTCCATAAATAAGGTGCATGGCTGGCGCGTTGGAATGGCGTTAGCCGACGGTAAACTTTTTAACGCAAATCTGCCCTAGCGCTGATTTGCGTAAAAAAGTATAAATATGGACCTTAATTTCTTTGAGCTGTATAAGTATTAGTGAACTCTATTCAAGACTAAATAGTTTGGACAATTTCTTTGTTAGAGTTGATGTTATCCATGGTGCCTTTTGACAAATTGAAAGTTTCAAGTGATTTTTCCACCGAGTATTGGGGCATATATGGTTGTCCTCGAACATAGCCATAGACAAATTGGCATAGCATGGAGCCCATGGAAGTACCATTGAGATGTAGGTAGGTGCATCATGCCTTTCACAGCATTCAAAACCTGACAGACAGAACATGAAGTTTAAAAGTTAAAAGAAAAAAGTAGGATCCAATCTTTGATAACGTATGTATGAGAGCTGTAGTGTCTTTTAAGAATGAGGTTGCTTTTGAACAATGGGCTCTAAGCGGAGTTAATGTATGCTGGTAGGTGCCAGTGTGCCCGATCGGCACTCATTTTGAGGGACCAGAACATCTTCGGTCTCTACTATGGTCTGTGGTCCTATGGACCACGGCCCCATTGAAACATTTCCTTGTCTAGATGCCAAAAAGAAATATCCAGACAACTGTTTAGCTAATGTTTGGAAGCCACAGCATTTCCATGAGCAATTGCTAATGAATTTGCGCACAGCAGCTCAGGTGAAGAAATGTCAGAGGAGATGGGAGCGGGGAGGGAAGATAGAAATAAGTGGTTAGTCAGTGCTTATTTTGAACCAGTGGTTAACGGTGCTCCGCATAAGTACTTAATTGTCAACACCAGCACTTATGTCAGTGTGCCACATGGATGCACTCTTTGTCTAATTTAGATATGAGCACAGCAGCAGTTGTTTATTAATTCAACATAGATTTAAAAAGACTAATACCTGCAGCCCAGGCCATAATTACAGCTTTTGGGGGCTCTCAAACAGTCTGAATTGTCACACTTATGAGAGTGTGATTGTCCTTAGTTAGTAGGGGCACTGGGTGATGCAAGCTGCAGTGGCTTCCTGACAAGGTCCCTGGCAATCATTTTGTATTCAAAGTAAGAACTGGGTAGAGCACCACAGATCAGGAAGAAGGAAAGGAGCAGAAATTAACAGATGTGGGTGAAAAGATGAAAACAAATGGAGCTCTGGAAGTTGATAGATTAGATCATGACATATCAAAAGGAAGGGAGGGTGCAAGAAGGATGAAGGAGTAAAGAGAGAGCTTTACAACATATGGAAGGGGAGTAAAGAGTGAGGAGGTATATAGATATAGATGTATAGGTAGACTGCAGGGGAAGTTGAAAGAAGTTAGCTTGGGTATCTCTGTTGATCAAATTAATTTGTTACGCTTATCTAATATTTTTTCAAAAATAATCTTGAATCCAGATGGGTGTAGGACAGGATTCCAATATGCAGTATTTCACCAGAAACAAAACTGCATCTTTTCCTTTTTTACTAAAACAATTTATTGACATTTTCAGATGCACTCAAAAAATGCAACAGCATTTCCATAAGAAAATGATTGCAAAATCGTGGTCATACAATACAATGTAACTTAAGTCACTTATATGGATCCCTTGAATGAGGGTTGTTAGCTATCTCTCAGGATCTTCCTATTCTGCAATTAGAAGAGTGCCTCAGTCAAGTCTGTTTCCATAAGTTTAATTTCTGGTCCATCACTGTCACTGTGAAGCACCACATTAGGTTATTCCAGTTGGTTAAGTCATATTGGAAGGGGGGTAGCCCACTAAGTATAACTCCAGATAGTAGTCTGCAAAGCCCTGTAGATGGCCCTGCTGCCAATCAGCTCTCTCCGTTTGAGGTCACAATTCACCCAACCACCCTTTGGAATTCATCCTGTTTAGTAAGCGAAGTTAGGTTTACTGGCCTTGTTCCCCACTGATGTATCCTGCTCTACAAGGTAAGCCATACTTACTTCTCTCTTAGAAGGGTCTGTCTTAGGAGTGACCTGTGCCAAGTGATCTAGTTGAGGCTGTCAGGTTCCTATGGGACAACATAAGTGTCTATAAATCAAAAAGGAGGGTCTGGAGTTGGCTCAACTCCTCCTGTTGATGCCTGTTACTTCTCACCATTTGGCTCAGTACTCTAGCCCTAACTAACACCTTGAAAGCTCCCGGAGCACCACTGAAGATGCCACTGAGCCCAGCTTTGTTTCCTTCAAAGTATAGATTCCCCTCCCTCCTCACCTGCTCCAGAAATGCAGTGCCTGAGGTTCACCATGACCCAAGGTGCCATCTTCCTCCCACAGTTTAACATAAGTATCTCCCAGTAATGATTTTTGAGGCCCTGGGTCAGAATTCATGTATTGTATACTGAGGGCACAACAGTCACGGCATGCAGAAATAGTGGAGCCTGGCAGGGGATCATTGCATGGCCAAATAAATTCCCTCCCATTGGGATGAAAATAGTGACACACCTCCCCAATGCCCATAACTTGGGCCCATAGATTTTGGCAAATTCTGTAAAATAGGTGGTGTTCTGAGTAAGTTAATTGGAACATGGGATCTGTCTAGCACCCTGTCCATTATTCCACTGAAGTCCCCATGCAGATTCAATTGGCCTGTAGGGCCAGTGTCGTAATGGACACAGGGGGTCATTCCTACCCTGGCGGTCTATGACCGCCAGGGTAGGTGACGGAGGAAGCACCGCCAACAGGCTGGCGGTGCTTCCGGGGGCATTCTGACCGCAGCGGTAAAGCCGCGGTCAGAAACGGGAAACCGGCGGTGTCCCGCCGGTTTCCCGCTGCCCCAGGGAATCCTCCACGGCGGCGCTGCTTGCAGCGCCGCCATGGGGATTCCGACCCCCTTACCGCCATCCTGTTCCTGCCGGTTTTCACCGCCAGGAACAGGATGGCGGGAACGGGTGTCGTGGGGCTCCTGGGGGCCCCTGCACTGCCCATGCCACTGGCATGGGCAGTGCAGGGGCCCCCTAACAGGGCCCCATTAAGATTTTCAGTGTCTGCTATGCAGACACTGAAAATCGCGACGGGTGCCACTGCACCCGTCGCACCCCTTCCACTCCGCCGGCTCCATTCTGAGCCGGCATCCTCGTGAAAGGGGGTTTCCCGCTGGGCGGGCGGGCAGCCTTCTGGCGGTCGCCCGCAAGCCCAGCGGGAAACTCAGAATGACCGCCGCGGTCTTTTGACCGCGGTACGGTCTTTTGACCGCGGTACGGTCTTCTGGCGGTTCCCGCTTGGCGGGCGGCGACCGCCGCCCGCCAATCTAGGAATGACCCCCACAGTCTTTTCAAGTAACATGCTTATGAGCATGGGGAAGGCATAAACATTAATCAGGGTAAGAGTTGTGCCATGTGGAACACCTGCATGGTAACGTACCTGCGCAGTGGCTCTCAACTCATCTCAAGTGGTCTGAAGAGTAATCCACTCAAGAGGATGGCTACTTAACCAGAGCCTAAGACTGACTGTGGAAAAACAAAACTGCACTTAGTTTCCAATAGGTGTCCATCCTGTAGGAAAAGGGTGCCCCAGCATACCTTCTGGCTCTCTTAAAGATACCCCGTAGCTTAATTTTATCAATGAGGTCAGGTCAGTAGTCATTCTATTCCTTAGTTTGTGTATATTTGTATATAAATAATTGGCAGTTGTAGACTATTTCAAGAGCGGGGAAATCTAAAGGCTATGCACCATCAGCTATGACCCTAGCTCCTTCAGCAAAGCTTAAATGAGGAGTGATAAGAAAGTCAATGCATCCAACATGAGGGGTAATCTAGCAGCCACCCCTATAGGAAGAATCACTGGAGGGCGCCAGACAGATATCGGAAAGGCACACCATCACATCTGTTCTCAATTGAGGCCTCAAGCACTAACCCTCAAGTTTTGCTCTGGTCAGCCTGTTCTCTCTCTTAGTCTGAGCTGTCCATGACAGTATTGGAGTCCGGGGATGGGCAGAATTTCTTCCTGTCTCTGTTGGTGCAAGAGTGGACACTCAGGCCCTGATTTATACTTTTTTATGCAAACCTGTTATAACGCAGGTTTGCGTCAAAAAGTTTACCGCCGGCTAGCACCATTCATGGAAAGCATCATATTTAAGGAATTATGCTAGGCGTCGGTAAGGCCTGATTAGCGTCAAAATAAATGACGCTAACCGGGTGGGAGAGGCGGAGGGGAAACAGGAAGTCGTGCGTCAAAGAATGGCGCTAGGATGGCGCTAGTCAGGTTAGAGTCAGAAAAATGACTCTAACCTGACTAGCGTCACTGTTTGACACACAATCCCCATGGACATGACTCTTGTCTTATTAAAGACAGGAGTCATGCCCCCCTGCCCAGTGGCCATGCCCAGGGGACATCGGTCCCCTGAGCATGGCCTCTGGGCACAGTGCCATGTAGGGGGCCCAAGTTAGGCCCCCCTATGGCACTTAAAAAAAAAAGAACTTACCTGGACTTACTTGGAATGGGTCCCCCCATCCTTAGATGTCCTCCAGGTGTGGGTGGGTGGGGGTGTCCCTGGGTGTAGGGAAGGGCACCTGTGGTCTGTTTCTATTGTCTCTGACCATGGAAAATGGCCCACAGGTCCTTAAAGCCTGCCCTGACTTAGGCGTTAAATAATGGAGCTGAGTAGGCTTAGTGCCATTACTTAAGGCCCTCTTCCTACTGTGCGTGATTTTTGCATGGGAGGATAAATAAGGCGCAGAGGCCTTAGAGTCATTTTTTGCCCGGGAACGCCTACCTTGCATCTCATTGACGCAAGGTAGTTTTCTGCAGGCAAAAAAATTACGTTAACTCCAATATTTTGACGCTAGACAGGTCTAGCGTCAAAATATAAATATGGAGGTAAGTTTGCACTGGATTTGTGTAAAAAAAAGACTCTGCATTGACCATCTCTGGGCAAACATAGTGGCTCTCTCGTCAGTCCTAGTATGCTCCAAATAATTGGTATTTTGGCCATAGTTCTCCAATCTTTCTCCTTGGTCCCATGCAGGTCAAGGGGTATGAAAGAAGAAAGACATAGAGTTGAAAAGCCAGGTGCAACAGCACATAGCCCAAACTTCAAGGCTCTCAGTCTTCTGTTTCACTGCTTCAGAACTTTTGCTCTGTTGATGCACCAATCTGGAACAGTCAGGGAAGACAGGGATGGGATTAGAATCAAATAATTCTGTTTCTTGGTGCGGGATGCATGGAGAATAGAGTCCTGTTCTTTGAAGTTAATGAGTCTGGCTCACAGAATTTGGCAGAGCACCTGTGGAGATCTCTGTGTCAGGGCTCTGTGGGCATGTCAAGGATCACCGAGCGGAACCAGGAGTCTGAAAATGGATGATGTTACAATGTGTCCATCCTTCCATTTCTTCCACCTGCCCAGACAGTGATCTGGAGGTGGAAACCTGCTGCTCAACCTTCCTCTTACAAGTCTTTATTGTTTCCTCCAGCTCCAAGACCCTGCCTTTGGCCTCAAGTCACATGCCCTTGGTGTTCCTCAGATCTTGCCGCACCAAAGCTATGTCTGTCTTGGCTTCACCCTATCTTGGAATCAAGAGCCAGCCCAATAGTATCTAGTATCTGTAGGATGATTGTGGTGTTTGAATGGTGTGGGGCACAACTCCCTGCAACAGAATTGGGCCAGTTCCACACCACGGGTAGACATCGGTGCCCCAGGGGTTTTTGATTATTTTTCTACTATGGCCTGCATGGGCCCCTGTCCACACTTGTTTATACCACTTGTAAGAGGGAGAGCAGAACCCAGGTCGTTCCTGCCACAAACCAATTCTCTCCATAGTGCAGCTGGGTATACAGGGCCAATGATTTCAATTAGGTCTGGAGTGGAATACGCAAGCTAGGTAGTGATGGCAACAAGCCCCTTCTGCACCCTGTGAGGAGCTGGGTCACACTTTTAATTGTGGTGACTAGAGGCACCTCACAACCATGTCCTAAGTTGCTCAACACACTCCTGTACCTTGGACCTTGCAGGATTCGCAGAGACCACCATACCCATAATCATTTCAGACTTGTGATCCTCCAGCTCCTGGTGGACCTCAGATATCTCATGGTGGGCCACACCTCCCAGTTCCATGTGCCAGTGCACACCGCCAGAGAGCAGGCCTATTCCTGGCCTGCCCAGTCCACTTCTGGGGCAAGCAGTGTGGTGACACAGTATCTAGGCCTGTCAAGTTGTCGCCTGCGGTCCTCTGCAGGAGCCATAAAGTAGGGAGGGTGCTGCTGACTCCACAGTATTGTGGATACAAGTAGTCAGCAACTGAATGCTGCAACATCTGCGGTTTGTTTGCAGCACCCATATTGCCTCCACCAGTTCTTTTGTCAGTGCTGCCTCTGACACTTGGCTGTATTGCGATGCGTGGGCCACCATTTGCTGAGGCTAGTCATCTTCTTGACTGCTGATCTGTGCCACCAGGCTTTCGCCTTCCTCACAGCTACCAGCATCATCATTTCACTTTTGCTTCCTGACTAAAAAGCTTCACCTTAGGGAACTAACACCTGCCACAGCTGCACTCAATCATGAAGGATTGTGTTCAGTGTAGAAGGAGCGTTAGCTAGGTATGTATGCCATGTGGGCTTCCCAGGTCACACCCAGTGTTTGCAGACTTCTTGTTGTAATATGTTTGCTGGCAATATTATAAGCTATTTCTTAATCCTCTGGCAGTTTTTTTTAGGATACCCTTGATTGTCAAATTATAGTGCAGTTTATGTTTGTAAGGGATGTTAGGAAATTCTTGTGGACCAAATGCCTGATTTAGATGTCCGAGGATGGAATACTCTGTCACAAATGTGTGGGATATCCCGCCCGGCGTATTACGAACTCCTTAGGCTATTATGGGATCGTAATACCATGGACGGGATATCCGTCACATTTGGGATGGAGTATTCCCCTCTGCTGACATCTAAATCAGACCCTAGGTTTTCAAATGTTCCAATTGTTTTGTGAGTCAATATGGGAATTAATTTAGAAATTGGTTTCAATTTGTGGTGTATTCTTCCTTAGCTCCTTTGTGATGCACTACGCTCTCAAGCATGCTTAAGGCAAATTGCCCCCATGAATCAGAAGAAAGGTATTTCTGTTTCGAGTTTATTGGATCTACATGTAGATACAAAAGATAAGATGCCTTCAGCTTGCTTTCTTGGGATCGAATTGGCTAATAATGAAGCTCAAATCATCTAATCACCGCATTTCCTGGTGTACAACAAAGTACACACAGAATATTACTCCTTTATGCACTTATTTATAACAGCTGGTTTATCACAGAAGAGTAGTCTCTTTGCTTCATGAATTCCATTTATTGCTCTTTTTATTTACCATACTTACAGTTTCATAATGCTGAATTGCTTATAAAATTGCATGCCCCAATGCATTGTGGGGAGGGTCTTTCAGAATATTCGAAGGTGAAGTTTACAGCAGTCAACAATTTGTTCAAAAGCAATGCAGACAGATATCCCATCTGCTGAAATATAAATCCCATAGGAAATACTTGAATCACGTTACTGCAGATGAGCAGTAGGATGGTATTTGCCATCAAACTACATTAGGGCCAATGCTGACATTTAGATCAACCAATTAGGATTCAGGCCAAAATGCAGCCCCTATACAGCAATCTTTCAAGTGTTTTACAATGCACTTCAGATCACTGTCTCCTCTTCATGCTCAATCTCTCTGCAGCCCTCAGTACCATGAACCACAACGTTTTGCCAAAAGCCTTCTGAATGGGCTTCAACAGCACCGTTGGCTCATGTTGTTTTGTAGGTAATTAGGTTTGTGCTAAATAGATAACCAGGTGCCATTGCCCTAGATTCACAGACAGCTTCAGAAGTAAAAGTGAGACACTCGTTGGCAGCATGCTTAATGCATGCAATACATTCTAGATGAAGGAGGATAGGAGAAATCCCTATTGTACCAAGATGTCAATTTGGGGTTATGGCACTTGATCAAAAGGCTCTTACAGTAAGTTAAATGAAAATACGCATACATTAGTACCCTTGGTGGTTTATGTCCTACAAATATATTTATAACAAGACCTGAAAAGTGTGTTGGCTTCACCTGCAAATGATTTTCAAGATGTTCAAATCCCATCCACAGTAGTTCACAAGTGGAGAAATTCCCCGAAGCTCCATTTACATTTGTGTCAGTGCCATACATATGCATGTCAACAGGAGTCATAAAATTAAGAGGCCTGCATATCTTGATTGGTTTGCAGTGGTTCTGCATAAAGAACCAAAACCTACCAGTCTGAGCCAGTGAGTTGGGATTAAAGTTGCTGGAGAAACATTTGCATAATGGAAGCATCATTTAATGTCATATTTGGAATATCAGTTTAACATACTGAACAGTTCCACAACCCCTCACTTAATACACGGAAGAGCACCACAAAAAGAGACCCATGTAGATTTGAATATATTGCTCCTTTACAATTTTGCTATGTATTAGAATTCTGGACTCTGTTTTGGTTGGAATCAACCCAGTATAAAATTGCTTATTACCTTGGATCTTTTGTGGATATTATAACATTCTAGACAACACTGAGGCCATGACAGGCAGTATATGATCATAGCTAAAAGGCATATAATACAGGACTGAACGCTAGTGGATTAGATGAGAGATTTTATATACTGTTAAAGACTGCTGCATTTCGGTCTAATCCAAAACAAATTACTAATGATTTTTGGGAGAGGTGCGGAGGTTACATATATACCAGTGACACTGCAGTGTGTGACTTGACATCCTCTCCATTCCAATAATGTGGAAAACTTAGAAGATAACTCATGACAGTTTTTATTGATGTAAGGAGGGCTCCCAGATTCTTTAAAGACATAGAACAGTGGTGGATTAAATTAGCCACACACCTCAACTGATGATTGTTCTTGAGGATTTTAGCTCATAGAATCGCATGTTGATGCATTGTATATACTACAGATTATTTTATCTGTCATCTTTTCGCATGTAATTTATTGTGGTTTAAATGTATTTGTTAATTTAATTAAATGCACGTTTAAAGGGAAATTATAATGATCAGTCCAATATAATGATCGTGAACATAAATATATAATTCAAACCCTGGGATTAATTTCAAATAAAGTGGTCTGAATTATGTTATTTTGTCTTGCCACTTGTTACACTAAAAAAACAGTCTTGGTACCAACTCCGAGGTGTTCTCGCTAACCATGCATGCTGAGCTTCTGTCAGAAAGGGTATGAAACTGCACACAGAAAACTCAGTCTGAGAAAAACTTGGTGTCTTTCAAAGTAGGTACCAACCAATAATTTATTCCAGGGAATTCAGTCTCAAGCATTTAACACTGAGGGACAGATTTATCCAGGTTTTGCTTCGCCCTTGCGCAAGCAAGGGGGTGCAAGGGCGATGCAAAAGCGAAGTGTGATTTATAAACCCACGCAAGGCCACCATGTGTGGCCTTGCGTAGCCTGATAAATCTAGAGTAACGCAAGGCAGTGCAAGTTGCTACATTGTGTTGTCTGCGGCAGGGAGATGTTCCAATGGATTTTGGCACCTTCCCAGATCTACCATTAGTGGTAGACCAGGGAGTGCGTGAAGACGCTAAGCCTCCCCAAATGAGGTGTAACATGGAGAAATATCTTTATTTTGCCTCATTTTTCCCTCCTTCTATGCGTGATGCGTTCTGGTGCACATGTAGGAAGGGTAAAATGAAGGGAGGGGATCCTTCCTACAAAAAACAAAACTGCTTACAACGCAGCACCATTGCACCATGACACAATGGTGCCTGCGTTGGAGTGAGGCAGCCAAAAGTGGGCCATTGCTAGGAAAGGACAGTAATGCACATTATAATGGTAAATATTGTGCATTCCTGACCTTTGACACAGCCAGACCCCTGACATTTGATTAGAAATATGGAGCATTACTAATGCACTATTTAACTTTTCATTATGAATTCAATTTACCTAACTTGGGAATATCCCAGATTTCCTCTTATTTTGAAAACGAAAGCAGTTTGCTTGTGTTTCTGCAGAAAACACAAGCTATATAATTATGACCAATGTGATGTAATCTACATAATTAAACACCTAAAGTATGCCAGTAAATTGATGTAATCATCTGAATCATCTGAAAGATAATTGTATAACCCTGGTCATGCATGAGGCCCGCCCTTAGTCTTCAAAGTCTCTCAATTCTTCAAGGGCATCATCACCACTCTAAACTTAAATACATAGTCACACCTAAGGTTACTCAATACTGTGAATAAAATTCAATAGTACTTTGTTGTTTTATGTTTAAAGGGGGAAGATGCATGTAGTGTGTGTGCTAGCAAACCGTGCATGGAAACACACCTCATTCACAATCTCTTCCATAGTAAAAAATGTTATGTTAAGAACTGAGTAGTTGAGCTGGGGCCATCAACCAGTTACCAGCTGCCTCCCATGGTTGAGAATAAAGGACTTCAGGATTATGTTTTGCTACAATAATATGGCAAGACCTGAGGCTAACATTATTCATCGCTTGAAAATGCAAGCAATGTTTTTTTTAAATTAATGTTTCTGATGGAAAAAACAAAGTGAAGTATGTAGGCAGTGCACACATGCACATAATTACTTATATTTGAAAATAGCGTCATCTCCAGGAGCAAGCAAGCAGGGGAGCTTTGGGTTGCAAGGTTTCTGCAATTAAACACAAGTATTTCACTGATTAGGCCATTTGGGTGACATGTAAGCATCATGAAATTTTGTCAGACATTGCATTTATCACAACATTAAATGCCATTTTTGTATAGAAAAGGCCGCACAGCAACCAAAAGGAAAGAGTTGCAGTGAGGTTGCTGGTTGCTTGAAGTGAAACTTCGCAGCCAAGATGTGTAGATGGGGTAAGAGCTTATTTTAGTCAAGGAGCTCCAGCAGATTGTGGTGTCAGCAAGCAGATAAAGTTCCACCTGCTGCAGGGCAGTCAAACACAAAGATATTTCAGGATGGAACCCTATTAGGCATGAGGCAATGAGAAACATTCAGAGGAACAGGAGATAATTCTGTGTGAGGAATGTACAAAGTGTCTAAAGAAAACAAAGCATTTGAATGAATTAAATATAGAAGAAAAGTGTTGCATTATAGTGATAACTGTCCTTAGCAGCTTATAAATGAAAGGTTCCCTTAGCAGCACAGAGGGTTTAAACAGCATTCTCAGAAGGAGAATATTGAACAGTTTTTTCTAATGAGAGAGAGTAATCAGGATTTGGATAAATGCACATATTTAAATTTAGAATAGTAACTTTAGGAATAGAAGGATTAACAGGGTACAAAATGGTTAGTCGAAATCTTAGAAGAAATCTCTATAGTACACAGATTGGTGGCCCATGGTGCAACAAGGGTCTCCTAAATCTATGTTGGAGGAAAAGAGTGTCCTTTTGCACAGAGTGGGTTTCCTGAACTGGAAATTATCAAGAGATCCTATAGTGTGAAGTCCTATAAATGGAGGCTAACAGTATGCTCCAAAAGTCACGGGCACCAGGAATAAGGAAGGAAGAGGTATAGAAATGCATGGAATGTTTACATTTGTTGATAGAAAGGGTGTTCCTCGATAATATTGATTCAAAAATAATGTGTGACTCAAATATTGCATAAACAATATTGTGATGAGATGTATATAAAATGATAGAATATTGCAGATAGGAATGCTGTTTTTTAAGTTTTTAAAATATATTTGTTAAAAATATTGTTGTGTTTAATATCATTGTGATGTGTATATAATTGTTTTAAGTGTATTCAGAATATGATTCCATTATATTGAACTATTGTTTTCATTCTTGTAATCTTTGTTAGTTTTTGTAATGTCATTTTTGGCGCAGGATGTTGGTTTGTACGGCTAATAGGATGTGGAATAATTTATATATATATTTTTTTTATAAACCTTTTTATTTGGTTTTCAACAGGTGCATACCCCATCCAAGGAAGGTGTACACAATAATACCTCACCGCAGCACCCCTATAATAATATATATTTTTGATTATTTTAACTTATTTTTTAATTGTAATATTTTTGGGAGATATAAATGACATTTTTAAATAATATTTGAAAAAATGTAATACTTTTATGAAATTCATATGTAATACATTTATGTTTTGGTTTTATTTTATGATATTTTAAAAGTATAGGTGCAATGTTAGATAATGGATTTATACTTTGTTTTTTTGTTTTTGTTTTTTAGATGATTGTTTAGCTTTATTCGGATAATTAATTTAGGTTTTTATTTTTGGTTTTAGGAGTAGAAAATGTCAATATTTTTGTTACATTTTCAATAATATTTAGTAATAAGCTACATACATATATGTTTTAATTAATTTATGGTTTTTAATGGATTAATTATTATTTTTTTAGAAGTTTATCAAAAACTGAACAAAAATCGAATTTTGTTTCAAAACTGTAATTTGCATTTTATTAATGTTTTTATGTATTTCTTATTTTGTTTACATTAATATTTTTATTTTTACATACAAATTGATATGTGCATCTTTTTAATTTGTTATGTATGTAATTTTCATTTATGTCTCGTTGTACTTTCTATTTTTGGATATTTTTTATTTTTGTTTATTTTATTGTTAATTTAGCTTATTTATTTTTTAATTTTGTTTCACATCATTTAATTTGATGTGGGGCTAGTAATGCTGACCCCCAACCCAAAGCCCAAACTTTCCAAAACTGTTTAAGTTTGGAGTGAGAATAGTAAATATGACCCCCACAAGTCTGATCTTTTCCCAGTGTTGTTTAGTTTTGCGTGGGAGTAGTAGATTTGCCCCACCCCACTCAAAATATCCAAACCTTTTTACAATGTTATTAGGTTTGAAGTACCCTGCCCCACTGCCTAAATTCCAACACTTTCCCCAGTGTCGTTAAGGTTGCAGTGGGAATTGTAAATATGACTGAAAGTGGTTAAGGTTGGAGCGGGGATATAAAGAAAATTACATTTTCTGCGTGGTCACCCTGTATTTTTTTAATTTTACTGGACCCTATATTTTTTATGGCATTAGAACAGTGTGCACTTTACCTCTGCTAACAAGTAGTAACATGAGTGTGCTCCACCTTTAAACACTGTTGAATTGGCATATTCTTAAATAGTATGCTTAACTTAGTCCCTAGCATATGGTACAAATAGTACCCAGGGCCTGAAAGTGAAATGTCACTGGTGTCCTACAACACCTGTTGTGCCATTCACGACAGTGACAGTGTGAAACATGAGTTCAGGCCCTACCATTGTAACCTGACTGTGGGAGTCTTGATCCTTCAATTCAACCTGTCAGAATAAAAACCTTTGACAGGCCAAAACCTTTCTTTTAAATATTAATGAGCAACCCCTATGCGGGCCTGTAGTCCACATGGGCATGTGCATTGTATTTAAAAGTAGGAAAAACAGAAATTTAATGTTAACATGCTCCTGCAGTGCCTAGCACTCACAAGCTACTTTTCACTGGGGCTAAGCTGTCCTTTGTAGAAAACTAGCATACAGATTAAAAGTCCTACTTCTGTATCTCAGGAATGGGTCTAGCTAGAAAAATAATTAACCAACTATTTTTAATAGTTATTAAAAATCCAATTCACTGGCGAAGTCAGATTTTTAATGAATGTTATAGAAAAGTATCTTTTAGAGAGGTACTATTTCCCTCCCTGAAGTTCCTGAAGACTAACTTTGCATTTAGTCTCCCACTTCTGCTAGCCAGTAATTAGCACTTGAATAGGTGTGAAAAAGGTGTGAAATGATTGCAAGGAGCAAACAATAGGGTGAACTGAATGAGCAGAGATGCAACCTCTGAACCTGATAGAATACGCAGTGTGGGCCTGTGTGCACCTTTTCTGATATTACAATTTCATATCCTGCTTTACAGAATATGCAAGGCAGGGCTATGAGCATCCTTTTTCACATTATAATGTCATATCTTGCTTGAATGTCAAATCCTGCTTGATAGTCCTGTTGGTTTACCTATAACAAAGGGGGCATACTTGAAAGGAAAGGAAACGATATGTCTTGTGTATCCACTGCCTGGTTGCTGGAAAACCCTACTTTTGTTCTACCAGACTTCTGTCTCTAGGTTTATTGCTTGAAAACCCTACTTTTGTTTTACCAGACTTCTCTCTCTGGGTTTATTGTGGGAACAGGTGACTGCCCCAAACCGGGTTTTAGTGTAAGCTGTGGGAGGACAATAGTATTACCAGTTCAGCCCCACATTGTTCAATGTCTACATGGCCCCGCTAGCCACCCTCGTCAGAAGCTACGGAATAAACATCATCTCCTACGCTGACAACACCCAACTCATCCTCTCCCTCTCCAACGAACCCAACAAGGCCAGACACAACTTCCACAAACGCATGAAAGTAGTCGCCAACTGGATGAGGGACAGCTGCCTTCAACTCAACACAAGCAAGACAGAAGTACTCACCATGGGCCCTCAACCCAACGTGTGGAGCAACTACTGGTGGCCACCCACCCTCGAAATCCCGCCCACCCCCATCAGCCAAGCCCGCAACCTCAGAATCATCCTGGACCCCGACCTCAGCATGAACCATCAAATCAACTCAGTCACCTCCACCTGCTTCCGCACCCTTTGCCTCCTATGCAAGACCTTCGAATGGATCCCCCTCGTACATAGAAAGACCATCACACACGCCCTCATCACCAGCAGACTGGACTACGGAAACGCACTCTACGCCGGAAAAAACTCACCCGCAAATTGCAAAACATAGAGAATGCCGCCGCCAGACTGATCCTCAACCTACCCCGACACTGCCACATCTCGCAACACCTAGGTACACTGCACTGGCTCCTCACAGAGAAAAGAATCACTTTCAAGATCGTAACCCATGCACACAAAGCCATCCACAACAACGGACCAGTCTACCTGAACCAGCGGCTCAACTTCCACGTACCCCACGGGGCCCTACACTCAGCCCGGCTCTCTCTCGCAGAAGTACCTCGCATCAGGAAAACCAGAACAGGAACATGCTACACTTCCCCCCACCCCCCTCTGTGCCTTGAGACCCTATTGGGTGAGTAGCTGCACTTTACAAACACTGATTGATTGATTGACAGTTCACTCCCCACACACTCACTCAGCCCACGTTTCACCATCTTGAATATGCCCCAAATGGGTGGGGTTGGCATAGGAAACCTTTATCTCATTGGTTAACGTATGACCAGGAGTCAATCCTACCCATTAGCTTGTGCCAGGCATAATGGTAGCATCTCCAGGCACCTACTTCAGAACACTTCTGGAACTGAGTAAGATCAGAAGAGAGCTGAACCTGCTGTCTGATACCTGAAAAGAGCCCTGAAGGACTGGACCTGCTCTCTCTTGTACTCAGGACAGAGAAGTGTACTGCAAGGTCATAAGACTGACCTCCTGTTCAAGCTATAGGGATACAACAAGCTACAAGAGGTCTTTCCTACAACTTCCCAGCTGATCAGATGCAACAGAACCTGGGCTAGACTACAATGTTGGCCTCTGCCAGGCACCCCCATGAGTTTCTCAGTGTTTCCCCTGAGGTCCTGGGGGGAGAGGGGTGTTAGATGTGTAGTTCTGTGGTGGATTTGGACTGAAAAACTTAGGGCCTCAATACGAGTGTGCTCACATTGAGGGTTGGACCGTCACACTGCAGGTGGTCTGACCGCTCAATTACAACTTTGACGGGCAGACCCACCTAAAGACTGCCGCCCTCGCCAGCATCATAGATCCCAACACGGTGACAACGGTCGAGCTTGTAACCAGCTATGGTGGCACTGAACTCAGGCTGATTACAAGCCCACTTTCCGCCAGACTTTTCATGACAGGGATCTGCCCATGAAAAGTCTAGTGCCCCTACCCAGCACCATCAGTATGCGCACTGTCTGTTTTAAAGGAGCCGAGTCCAATATCCTAGCACTGTTTCCGCCAGTCAGCCTGGCAGGAATACTATAATACGCTTGGGGGGACGTCACTGCATAAATACTTTACACACTGCCCTAAGTTAAGACTGTCTGCTCTGTGCCATAGTTACTAGTAGCTAAGCACAGGTTAATTTGGTGACTTTAAGGGTTCACCCTGACAAGGCCTGCGATTATTTCTTGAGGTGGGTAATCACCCACCCAAAATAATAATCCAATTTCTTACAATAAAACTATAAAAAGAGATGGGGAAAGGCAAGTATTATGCTGTGGAAATGAAAGTGCTTTTATGAAGTCATCAGTTCAAAATGCACTTATTACATTCTTACCATTTCATGATAAACCCAGACCGGTGTGGGAAAAATGAAGGAAGTTGTCCATGGTAAAGGTACTCTGCAACGGATGCTATCAATACAGTGGCAGCCATGTACAGAAAATAGGTAATATAGGGCCAGATGTAGCAAACTGTTTGCGAGTCGCAAACGGCGAAAATCGCTGTTTGCGAGTCGCAAATGTGTGTTTGCTATGCAGAAATGCATTTTGCGAGTCGGAACCGACTCGCAAAATGCATTTCCGACTCGCAAATAGGAAGGTGTGTTCCCTTCCTATTTGCGAGTCGCAGTGGTATGCAATTCCATTTGCAAGTTACCATCCACTTGAAGTGGATGGTAACCCACTCGCAAACTGGAAGGGGTCCCCATGGGACCCCTTCCCCTTTGTGAGTGGACCCAAAAATATTTTTTCAGGGCAGGCAGTGGTCCAAGGGACCACTGCCTGCCCTGAAAAAATCCAAAACTAAAGGTTTCATTTTTTTTTTCTAAGTGCAGCTCGTTTTCCTTTAAGGAAAACGGGCTACACTTGGAAAAAATAAAACTGCTTTATTTAAAAGCAGTCACGGACATGGAGGTCTGCTGTTCCCAGCAGGCCTCCATCCCCGTGAGTGCCCAGAGTCGCTACCCACCTCATTAATATTAATGAGGTGGGTCTTTGCGATCCCATAGCGACTCGCAGAAGGTGTCTGAGACACCTTTCTGCATACCAATTTGCGAGTTGCAAATTGCGAGTCGGAAGGACTCGCAATTTGGAACTCGCAAATTGGTTTCTTCCTACATCTGGCCCTAAATGTGTTTATTTATATGTAGACTGGAGCAGCTAAAACATTGCTCCTCACTTTGACTCCTCCGCTCTTCCTAACCATCACCTCACCAACATTCCAATTCCATCTCAACATTCCAACCCAGCACCTTACTTCCCTTCCCCTTATAATCAAAGTCTGTTTTTTTCTGAATACCAAATTAAAAAGATATATAATCTTATCTCAAATTCAACAAAATTCATAAACAGTGAATAAATCATAAAATCATATACTCAGATAAATCGTCTTAAAAAACACATGCTGATACATTGGTAAATAATATTAAATATTATTCACGAGTAATCAACTATAATCACACACAGTCATCTAAAGCTTTAGGACATTTAGTTACTCTATTTGAACGTGTTATGTTTCCTTCTGTGTTTCTATTTTCTACTCCCTGTGGAACAGACACAAAAACTTCTGCGGAGAATTCAGTTTCCAACATATTTGTGGGAATGTTAGGATCAATATCAGAATCAAATGTGGAGACTTGTAGATCACATGTTGAAGATCATTTTTCACTTTTCACTTGATGTTGATGAAGCCGAAATTTCAGCACTTCCACTGAACTCTTCGGTATCATACTCAAAATCACTGTTATTACAAGTAATATCGTCATCAAACTTTTGTATATGCATATTGCCGCTACCATTGGCACATAGAATACATGGTGCTTTGCTACTTAAATGCCAAGGATACCATCTTCCAGTCTTACCAGAATGTTTTTAGGACTTCAGTAAATTTTTGAGGATCAAAAACATACTAACACGTTTACAAATTTTACATGGTTTCTTTATACTGACTCAGTCGCTCACCTTGATATCATACGGTTTCACACAGTGCCTCTTTTCATAGTAACTTATATTCACAATGTTTTTTTCCATAGATTGTTTTGTACCTCTTCCATCGGCCAATGCACCACTTCAATACCTATTAACCAACCAGGTTGAAGCTTTAAAATAGGTTTCCTTTCTCTCATAATTTTAAAAGAAGAGTATATGTGGCACTAACTACTGTTGTTCGTAGGACAGCTCAGTATTCATGACCTGTTGTTCCCAAATCAACCCATTTTTTTAAGCAATCTGGATGGCCCTACTCTACTAAAACGCTTCACCATTCCATTCAACTCGGATTATGGAGTGATGTTGTCATATGACTTATACCACACAATTCAATATACTTCTTTGCTTTAGTTGAACTGAATTGTACACCATTATCACTTAAGGCAAACCCTCAAATTGAAATAAATGGTCTAAAAAACTGGACACACAATCAGTGTCAATGTTGTCAACTATCTCAAAATATGGCCATTTAGAAATGCATCCATGGCTACAATAATATACTTATTGTCAACACCAACCGGTCCCCTAAAATCAACAGCAATACTTTCCAATGGCGTCTTTGGACACTCAAATGGTGCCAGGGCGACCTCAGTGTTTTCAATGTTTTATCAGCCATTATAAATTCACCACATTCTCTGACAACTCTCTCCACTCCAGGCCACAAATACGTATTCCTCACTGCACACTTGGTTTTCACAATCCCTAAATGACCTTCATGACACATTGAAATAATCCTTTCCCTCAAAGCACTTTGGGAAACAATCCTATCCCTCCCACATAATGTTGATTAACGTTTCGATAATTTACTATATACTTTCACAAATGGTTTGAAAATACCAAATTGTTTCTTGAATGGACATCCACCTTCAACACATTTCTTTACACTTTGTAATAACTCATCCTTTCGACATTCCACCTCTCATAACTTCTTTTAAAAACTCTGAGTCCCACTGTCCGAAACTAGCGCCACCTTAATATCCTCTTGAAATGTATCCTGATTTTCTGTTAAGTCAGTTGGCATCCTTTAAAATAAATCTGCTACAGCATTCTTCTTTCCTGGGACATACACAATTTTATACACAAGATCTAATGGCCGCATTGATATGCACGCTAACATTTTAGAGGCTTTGCTTAGCCTATCAGATGTTCACACCCTGATCAACAGTTTATCCTCACATCTCGTTATTACTTTTGTTCCTCTCACAAATAGGCGGAAATATTCCATTGCCCAAAAACACACCAATGCTTCTCTTTCAATAACAGCAAATTTCTCTTCCCCTGGATATAAATTTCGGGAACAAATGCCACTACAACATCCACACCTTCCTCATTGTATTGTGACAGTACTACTTCAATACCTTTATTACTGGCATCATTGGTAATGTAGCTAGTACACTGTGGATCAAATTCTTGTAGGGTAGATGCAGACACACTGTCACTTTTAATCCCAACAAATACTCATTCACACTTCTTTAACCATGCAAAATCAATGTTTTGTCCATGGTAGTCAGAAGCATGGCAGACATGCCCCAAACGTTTTTGGGTTCATAGGATTGTCCATGGCTCCTGCGAAGGCACAGAGATCACTGCATGACCAGTGGTGATCTTGAGATAAGGGGCCAAAGTCCACGCACAGTGACGGATGTAATGACCCCTTCCACCCTCACAGACTGCAGCCCACCTGACATACCTTAAATCAGGCCATAAGACATTAAGCACTCATTGTTTTCCTAATTGTTATTGTTATTATAACTATTTTAGTTGCAATAATAGTTGCAGTAATAGTAGTATTATTGTTACTGTTTTTATTATTATTGATTTTCTTGGAGCATGACATTCTGAACAATTTCCAGCTTCTTTTCGTCCACCCAGTAAGGGTACAGCATTTGACACAGAAGTTGCTTTTTGCCTTCTGATACATAGTCTTCCCAGCAAGCTTATTTTTCCTCTTAATTTCTAACTTCGTCCAAGTGTTGGGATTGAGCTTGCACTGGTGTAGCTTGGGATAACATTCTGGGAATCTCAGATGAGAAGTTCATACTGGTTACGTGGTAACTTAATATGGTTGACTGATGCTCTTCCACTGAAACTGCCCTGGTTGTTAGTTTCATTTTTTCCTTTTCCATCAACTTCCATCTTGGATATGAGACAATCACTTTAAGCAAGAACTGATTTTTTGAGGATCTCAAAATGATGCTGTATCTCTACAATGGAATAGCTTCCAATGATGTGGACTCTTCCTATATATTGTAACAAAGTTGGGAAAGAAGTGCGTCCTGGAGTTGGACCACTAAACCAATCATAAACATTCAACAGACAACATGCTTATGGGTACTAATCTGATAGCAGTCCAGGAAATGAGATGACCCCCAAGAGAGGTTGCCTCAAGGCTGAACACAACACCGCTCAGGACAACAGTATGTTGAGCGTAAGTTACAACGTGTAAATGTGATTTACACAGCACAGGAGAACCACACCGTCTTTCATTTTTAACAGCAAAGTCAGCATGGACAGCCTAGAAGATTATGAAGCCGAATCCAGCAAGGGATTTGCTTTGAAGAACTAAATATGTGGTTACACATTTTGTACTACTCGAAAATAGGGTTAAAAGAAACTTTTGCCTACATATATATGCAATGCCATTGCAGAACTTTTGAATGTTTTGTGCTTAAACATGTAATTGGTTTAGTGGTTACAAATAGGCGAGAATACTGTTATCCTATGATTAAGTGGTAGGCAGGGTAGGAGAACATGGGCAGCTCTTGGAAAAGGCATAAGCAATTGCAGTTAAGGCAGGATTGCCATGGCTTCAGGCTGTGGAACCTACACATGGCAGAGACAGGGGTAAGTGGTTGTACTAAAGCACAGTGTTGAAACTTGTGATAGGTGGGGAATCAATTTTGTTTCACTAAAGGTTTTTTGTGTCAAATGATGACACGAGTACTGGGCAAAATGATATTTTACTGCATAGTGTCCAACTGCTAAGAAATTATGTAAAGGGGTAGAAAGGGTTAGGAAAAACTCAAACCTCCATAAGTGTCTACGTAAAGCCACAGCAATATAGGTTGCCTTGGCGTTTAGCTAAAACCTTGGAATCCCAGCACACTCTAAAAACAGGTGCAAAAACCGTGGGTATGAGTGTAGGTGAGTTACTGCACAATTTCTGGAGGCATAGTATGTGTAACGTTCGAGAAAATTACACATATTACACGCCTAATCTTTGTGCCGTTATACATGCAATGACTGTACGTGAGGATTTCCTTCGAATACAAACATCACATTAAGATAATACTCAAATCAGAAATTGTGTGCCCTGGGGCAACCTTGAATGGGGTTTAGCATTCCTTAGAGCCACAGAATTTCCATTTACATCACTTATGACATCACCAGTGCGCAATACTTTGCACTTACAATGCTGCCCTGTGTTTTTCCTGATAGCGCAACGCTGCTCATTTTCACACAACATTGCACTATGCACGTTTTGGTACATCTAGGTTCTTTACTCTGCGTTTTAGGTGCAGTCGAGCGCAGTCTGTTCAAACAAATAAAATACTGGTTTTACTGTTATCCAATCAAATAAATTATCCTCTGCAAAATCACTGACAATTTTTACGAGGTCATGCCTTGTTTTGCTGCAAGAATTTTTCTTACTGTGTACTTTAAGGGGGACAGTCATCCATACTCTACATCAGCCCACAACACATTCAATGCTCGCTTGTAATTGGAAAAGCAAAATAAAATGTCCCCGAGTGCAAAGTACAGGTCACTGAAAAATCAGAACTGGCTGATGGTGGCATCCAAGACAAAGGACTAATTGGCAATTTTGGCTGAACTTTCATGACCTGGTTTACAAACAGTAAGGACTTGATTTAGACATCAGCGGAGGGATTACTCGATGACGAATATCCCATCCACTGTAATCTAAATACCATTGTTTTCTATGGGATTTAGTTTTCGGCGGAAGGAATATGTGTCGCCGTTGCGACAGAGTAACCCCTCAGCCCAGATCTAAATCAGGCCTTAAATGTAATTTTCTACCACTCGAATATTCAAGCCAGTTTGCTGATAGTGCCAATAATGCTGATTTAGGCACAAAGGTTTGTGCCCAGATTGGGGATAAAACGTGTGTGATAATAGTGCACTATTTCTCCACACAAATGTTGCCAGATAAAAACTTTCGGACTGAATGCATGGATGTACTGCACACATTATGTGGAATGGGTTAGCCATGATTCCGAAATGTGGAACTCGGTATGAGGAGTTAATACCACACACAAATACTGCACCCAGAGTGTGGGTACTTATTACCTCCCCACATTAATGAGGGTCTCTATGGGAGCAGGGTAAGGGCAAACAGGCAGACCCATCTGTTGAACAGTGGCATAAACGTAAATTGAGGGGGGTGCCCTGCATAGTACATGGAGGGTCCTCCTCCGGACTCAGGAGCTCTCAGACCAGGGACCTGTGCTGAGGGGCTCCTCAGAGCGCTCGCTCTCCCCACCCCCACCCCACCACGGGGGCTGCAGGGCCTATGTTACAACACTGCTGTTGAAGTCTTACATGATTCTGGGTAGGAGAAAGGTCATATGACTGTCATGTCTCAGTGGTGAGTTCACGCATTGTTACACATGAGGACTTGTCTTTCCTCCTTTCTTAGCTGCACTGCTGCATGTGTTTTTCTCTGCTGATTTTCCATAGAAGTTACTAACGCTTGGGAAGCAAGACATCGCCAAGGCAGAAGGATAACAAATATATTTACTGTTGCAGAGTGGTCTTTAAAAATCTCTCGTGCTTCTTCATAATTGCAAACTTCTTCGTAGCACTCTCTTTCAGGATTTCCAGGAACAAACATCTCAAAATCAAATCGGTTGTACAGCAGACTGCGACTGAGGAACATGTTGGCTTCCTCGCCATCAGTAAACACTGAAATGTAAATAGAAATATTAAAAAACTCTTAAAACGCAATTAAAGGTACATAAGACACAATAATTGTAATGTGAAATGTTTTTTAGCGCATAAAAGACCTGTATTCCAGGACATTTCCAACAAAGTCTTCATTTTGAAAATGATTTAATACAAGGGTTAGCCTGATTCCAAGTATTAGTAGTGTTTAAAAAACAAGCGAACCGTAGAACAAGAAGATAATCATTAATCCACGATCACACAAGTTGAACAAGCACTAAGTAGGGATTACAAGAATCTCAGGTCTTCAGGTTCCACGAAGTTCCACTTCAACTGTTTTCCAATAAAGGTCAGGCTTCACCAACCTGGGAGTAGATTGTGAACTACAGATAGCTCTCCAGCTGTCTATAAGCATGGAAGTCAATTCACCAAAATGCCAGAGGTAGCAGAAGTGACATCACATGCCCCTTGAACTCCACTTTCGGTCACACACACATACTTACACTTACGCCCAAAGTCACACTTACATAAACTCTCTCACATAAACACACTCCCACCCTCAAGCACACACACAACATACATTTGAAAGCATGTTTTACGTGCCTCAGTTGCCATAGAAGGGCATATTCCAGCTAATGGTATTACATTTTTATTACACTAATAGTGAAAAATACATTATCATTCACTGTTAGTGTAATAAAGAAAATGCAGAAAACAAAGAAAGAGAAGCCAAAACTGAGGTCCATAAAGAGCTCCCACTGTGTTCCTGGCACTGAATCTGCCACTTCTGAGGTCAAGGGTTGCAAAGGCAGTGTCAGGGGTCGCAAAGGGCAAGCCAAGAGTCGCAGCTATGACCACTGCAACCCCTGAATGATGTCCATGTCTGTAAGTAACACTCCTGTGCGCAGCCTAGCCTACTATAATAGTTTTGCTAGGTGAATTTAATGTATGGATGCCAACATTGAAAAGCCTGTATTTGAGACTTAAATGTTTAGATTTTCAGAAGTTTGCAGAAAAATGGTTAATTTCCAAAATATATTTAAAGCTCATGTTTAAGTGATAAATCATACAGTGCCTGAGGGACTTATCACTGATATTCTCAGAGGCATTGCTGCTATGGCTGTCATGTATTAACCATGTAGACCCTTTTCAAAATGATGAAGCCTTTTTGACATTATTGTTGGGAACCTGAATAATGCACCAAGGTGATCACTGCTGGTACCTTGAATGGGATGATGGCCACTAATGTCGTATTGTCTGATGTGGTCACTATTACATCACTAATAATATTAGTAGCTCTGGATGATTTTCATTGAACATAAGTAGCTCTTATCACAGAAAAGGTTGGGGGCCTAAAATAAAGATATGCCCTTTTCAGGGCGTGGCCAAGCTGCTGACCGACATGGCTGCGCTGTGCTGAAGCTCTGGCGGCTTCACCCTAAAACCATTTAATTGCTGCAGGTTTCTTATTAGCCACATGCGGAGACCTATGCCTACAAGCCCGCTGGACACATGGGGCAACATCGGTAGTGGCGGAGAAAGAAGAGATCCGGCTGAAGCGGTGATTTGGACCGCGAAAGCAGATTGGGCCTACTGGGGTGAGTTCAGCCTGAGGAGGAGATGGTGCGCACTTCAGCTGTTGAGCCCGCTCCATCTGCGTCCTGGGGACGGACAGGATCACAGGCCAGACTACCGCTTCCGGCTCTCTGCTACCCCCCTCCAGCGTCACCGGGGACCTGGTGGTAGGGGGCACCTTGGTCCACAAAAACGCTTGACCGTCGACAACAAAGTGCAGCGGCGGACCACATGACTGGGGCCCAATCTAGGAGGCTGGTACTTGGTTGCGTCTCATAGGAGAAGGCAGGGGCCATCGCAACTTAGCCGATGGACTCGAGGTAGGACGGGAGCCTCACACCTCGAGGCCCTGAGAAACTAGTGCTGCTGCCTGCCCTTGCACTGATGGGCCGTTGCAGTGCCTAGTGTGCTGCTGGTTACTACATGTGCCGGCCCGGCCTCATTAGCCCTACATGCTTCCCACTGCTGCAGCCTCGAATTTGCTCCACCAACCTGAGGGTCTGGGCCTGATGGCCTTTGGCGACGTGATCCGTGCGCCCAGTGATGCAGAGGGATTGTGGCACTTGCGCTGTGCTGTGTCTCAGCGCTAGGTGGAATCCATTTTTGCATTCCCAGCCTCTCTCACTGAGGCATATTTCTACTTAGTGATTTGTGTGCTGAGCTACTAAACCATTACATCCCAAATAGTAAACCTGTGCTCCCACTTGCCCTACACGACCATCAAATACCATTGATCATTACCACATGGGTTCCTGGAGCCTATGGTCCGCGGCGACCCCAAACAAGGGCACCTTAATTTTAAGAAGCAAAAGCCAGAGGGCCCTGCGAGGTCTACCTCGAAGGTGGAGGGGTGGGAACTATGCAGCACTGATCCAATGCCTGTCGGTGGCACTGAGGCCATCATGGCAGAGCTCAGAGTGCGATTTGGGGCCATGAATGGTCGCTTTGACGCCTTGGCTCAAAGACTTGATATTATGACTGAACAAAAAAAGTGCCACATCACTCCTAAGGAAGGATATCTGGCCTAGAGGATGGCTCTGCCTAATCAGTGCGAAACCTGGACAATATGGAGAAACTGTTAAAAACAGTGGCTATGAAGAACAAGAATTTGGAGGCCAGGGGCCGGCGCATTATAGGAAACACTGAATCCACCAAACCTGGCTGGCTTACTCTTTTCGTTGAGAAATTTCTGGCTGATTTTTTAGTGCGCAACAATTCACCTCTACATTTGTAATTGAACGTGCGCACCGTTCACTTGGTCTAAGACCAAACCCTTGTTGCCCTCCTCGACTCATCATAACTTGCATTCTAAATTTCAGGCATAGAGACATGGCCCTGCGATTGGCCAGGGAAAACGGTCCACTGAACTGGCAGTGGTCTTCCATCTCCCAGTATCCAGACTTCACTGCCATGGTCCAAGAGACGTGCAGCAATTTCATAGATGTCAAAAACCACACTCCTGAAACTGGGAGTTCTTTACGGGATGCTATACCCTGCCTGCCTTCAAAAGTTGACCTTAATGGTAAATGTCACACTTTTGACACACAGAAATTCTCTAAACATCATCAGAGAGATTGTAGTGCCACCTGCAATGCCTCACAAGACAGAACCCTGCTGGATATTCATTCCAGCGCCACTAATGACTTCCTCTCACCTGGATAAAGTTGGCATCTCTGGCACATGAGAATGCCCATGTTGCATATGGGCACTGTTTCAAACTTCCATGTAACAGCCCTCGGATTGTTGCTGGTGCCTACTCCTTTTGGCTGACTCGATATCCTGACAGCACTATTTTTGTTTGCTCCTAGATGTGCAGGGTGCCCGCTGTTGCACTGCCACCCGCAAGTGGTAAACACATACATGTTAAAAATGTTTTTTTGTTTGATAGGGATCAGCAAGCGGGATATACTGGGTCTCTTTTAGCCCAGTTTGAGTGGGGGGAGGGAACTGCTACAATCAACATTTGCATTACTGACTGTTGTATATGTCGCTCTCACTGCTCATCACATAGTCGCAAACTACTCTCCTTATTGTATTTATAATATTACCATTTATGGTCCATACCCTTGTTACTGAAACACAAGATCTCTCCCTTTGAATTATATCCTGGAATATCAGAGGTCTTAATGACTGCCGTAAAGGTAAACAGGTTCCACAATATGACACCAGATATGGAGTGCAGATTACATTCTCCAGGGAACCCACTTGCCCCCTGGTGGTAAATATACCTTTGCCTCAACCTGGGGAACACATTGGTTCTTAGCAATCTATAGTTCCTATGCTCCGGGGTATGTGTACCATTATACACAAAAATATCCTGTTTAGACATGCTTGCACTGTCACAGACACAGAGGGAAGATACATATTGGTAACTGGTACCCTGGCAGGACATTCAGTGCTTCTAGCTAATATTTATGGACCCAACATTGATTTCCCAGACTTCTTTCGAACCCTTTCCACCCAGATTAGAACCCTAGACTTCGACTACATTATAATAGCCAGGAATTATAATCTACTCATGGACCCCACAACTGACACCACCACTCTGTGCCCATAAAACAATCCAAAATCGCTCTCACTATCCTTAAAGACATCTGTAATACTTGTCTCCTGCATGATGACTGGGATTTGAAGCAATTGTCTGATTTACGCTATGCCCACTGCTCGGCCTCATACATCATGTGGTTATGCATTGACTATTTTCTTCTCTCTGCCACACTCTGACCATGGCTGAACTCCACATTCCACCTCTCTCGTAAACTATCAGACCATTATCCATTATTGATTACTCTTGACATTTCCTTTGGGGGAGCTCTGAAAAACATTGGCGATTCCCCACACTTGCGATGTAGGATGAACTGTTTAGTTCTGAAATTCACACTGCCATTCTAGAGTATTTTCAGTTCAATGATGGTTCGGTTGAAACCCATGTCACCTTATGGGATGCTTTCAAAGCGTGCATAAGGGGAATTTGCATTGCTAAACAATCAGGGGTTCTCAGAGACATTCCTAGGAGTCTCTGAACTATTGAGGAACAATTAGCATCACTTGATGCTCAAGCATCTTTGGACGCTCGCCCACCAATCACTCTGAAATGTGAAGCTCTTCTGACAGAGTACCTTGACTTAGCCGAGAGGGAGGTTCTGTTCCTGGGCAAACATGCAAGTGCTTGTAGATACGGTGAGAGACAGTGACCTGGACAGACACTAGCCCAATTACTTATGCCGCCAAGGGCAAACTCCTACATTCCAGAACTCCATTTTGCTGATAAACATGTCACATCAAATAAAGATATAGCTGATACCATACTGCATTACTACACCCAATTATATACTCCCCAGTAATGGATGATGCCACTACCCTGTCATCCTACTTAGACGAGGTGGCAATGGTTTGCCTTATCACCCCGCAACAACAATTCCTTACAGAACCGATTGCCTGAGACAAGGTTATACAATTAATAGACTCTTTGAATGGCACCAAAGCCCCCGGACTTGATGGCTTTACCAGAGAATTCTATAGGCGATTTAAACACCTCTTAGCCCCCTGACTACTAGCGGTATTTGAGGAATCCATATAACTGGGAGTACTTCCCCCGACCATGCATGAAGTGGTAATGACGCTCCTTCCTAAACCTGGTAAAGACCCCTTGCTCTGTGGCTCTTACCAACCACTATCACTGTTAAATTTTGATAACAAAATCTTAGCGAAAATACTGGCTCTCATTATTAATGCACGTATCAGAGTAAACAGCTCTATTACTGACCTCTTTCCCATACTGAGAGATACCCGGCAGGGTTGGCCCCTCTCACCACTTATTTTTGTCATAGCCCTAGACCACCTAGTTTGACACCTTTTTCTTGCCCACTCTCATCGAGGTCTTCAATTTCAGATGTGTCCCTTGCTTATTTCCCTCTACACAGATGATATCCCGCTCTTTATTCAGAAGCCTGAGGAAAATCTTACCCTTAACCTTTTACAAGAGGTGACGAGGTTTGGAACCTTCTTCGATCTTTGGATTAACTGGTCCAAGTCAGAACAATTCCCCATCACTCCCAATACTCGGAATGTCCATAGTGATGATCCCCTGACATGGTGTGATGAGTCTGTGAAATATTTTGGTATCATCATGCACAAAGATAAAGTACTGCAACTAAATTATGATCCTGTTATGGACAAGCTGTCGATGCAAATTGAGAGATGGATTAAACTACCGCTCTCTATGGCTGGCAGGATCGCCATTATTAAGATGGTGGTTCTCCCCTGGTTTCTTTATTTGTTTATTAATATTCCAATCCCCCTTACAAACACTTTCCTCCTTATGCTTCGTAGTCTACTTACTAAACTCGTCTGGGCATTGGAGATCGCAAATCAAATGGAACACATTAGTGCTATCCTATGAGAGGGGTGGATTTGTAGTACCACACTTTCAACTATACTACCTGGCTGCCCAATGCCAAGATGCGCATTCTTGGTATCACGCAGATGCTCAATGATATACTCCAAACCTGAGATGGATCTTGCGGCTCTGACCCAACTGGGTTCATTACTGCCCTGGGGTCCCTCTGGATCCTCAGGACATTCAAACCCTATCTACCACTTGTTGGGCATGGAGGCTCCTGGGTGGATCTTTCCTTTATTCACATGCATTGGCACTTGCAGACAACTCATAGCTCCCTGTCATATGCGAAACCCTGGTGAAATGCACACTCTTGCGATATGGCCTCATAACATTTGCTTACATTTTCCCTAATGGTCATGCATTCTCGCACTCCACAGATGCTTGTTTCATCAGTGCGCTGCCACTGGACCGCTTTATCCTATATTGTCTTCATAAACCATTGAGAGCCACCGTGCCTACTTATCCGATAGCCCCAGATGACTTTCCGCCTTTGACACTTATAGTATCAGTTGTGGACTGTGCACGTCTGCTCTCTTGTTTGTATGGTGCCAGCACTGCGATGCTTTCCGGACAGGATCATAAACTCAGATCATATTGGGAACGCAACCTAGGCCGCTCAATAACCGATAAAATGTGGGCTGCATGTTGCGCTCAGACTAGACTGGTTTCACAGAACCACCGTCATAAACTTCTCCATTTCAAATTCCTATGACGGGCCTGTATAACTGCTGCAGATCAACACAAATACGATTCAACCCGCACCTCAAACTGTCCCAAGTGTCACATGGATGGGGAAGACTTTCTCCACATGGCCTGTAGCTACCTAACTCTGCACACGTATTGGATCGACATTTTTCAAATATTATCACAAATGCTTGAAGTCAATATCCCTCCAGACGCCCTGATTGCACTTCTGGGTTATACATTAGACCTCCCCAAAAGCACCAGACAATTCACTGCCATAGCACTCCTCCTGTGCTAAACAAGAAGTTGTGATCCATTGGGGTAGACACTCCCCACTCCCTTCCCAGTGACTAAGTGGCTTACCAACCTGACATAGTGTGACAAAATTGTGAGAAATACATGCGTCCCTACAATCACCGACATAAAGAGCCCAAGATATCTGGCATCCATTTTGTTCCTACCAGTTGACAGCTACCGCTCAATCGCAGCAGACCAACCATGACATAACGGATCCCCCAGAACAGCCCTTAGACTCTTCATTACCACTTGCCTAGATTCCTGTACTGCATCTTGCAGCTACAAAATACCACCCCCCCCTCCCAAGATGGACACACTCTACTTACATATTTCTTTACTGCTGATACCTGTTTACACTCTATTGGAGATTCCAAGCTCCTCTGCGTTTTATATGCTAAAACATTTCGGACCTTATAGTACTTCAACCCATTCATTGATCACATGGGTGCAATTTTATACACACTTATGCTTTCTATTATATCGTTAGTAGTTGTTAATTGGGTTTTCTCCCACTGGTTGGATGATACATGTTAATAGCGTAAACGCACGGCAGTCATTTTTGTTTGACTAGATTATTGCCCGGAACTATTTTTGTACTTACTGCCAAAACTTTTCTGCCAATGTCTGACTATCCTTGCATATGGGAAATGAGTAAAAGCAGTTAAAAAATATCTGCCCTTCTTAGGTTCAGGCGCTAGAGAGCTGCCAACGTGACATTTTAATTGGAATAGTGAAGAACAGAAGTCCTGACAAGAAATGACCGGGCAGTGGGGCCTGCCTGCTAAGTCACGCCCGACTTATGTTTAGACATAGGGCATAGTATCATACAACATTATTATCAACCAATTCCAAGTCTTCTTTTTGCTTTTATTCCATGAATGATCATTAATTTATCATAACTTTTTCTGTTACCAAGTTATACCATAAAACATAGCCAATGTGTTGAATTTATAAAGTGCTGGAAATTCAGCATTTCATTTCTTTCAAACAAATATTTAGTTGTAGTATTACATTACCATATTTGTGTCATTTGAATACAACCATTGCGTGTCATTTCAGCCTTTCATTTTTGAGTGCAATTGTTACCCTGTCTTTGTCAAATATCTAAACTGAAGGCGAAAGAAGGCGGTCTTAGCCAATCTTTGCGCATGGATTTGTAGAAAAGGTGTGCTTCGGGCTTTCTACGCGGGTACTTTGGCAAAACGGGTCAGTGACTTTAAGTTGATTTCTGCGGTGACCAAGAGGTTACAAGTTCGAATCCAAGCCACCCTCGTGACAACGCAAATTTAATGCAGTTACTTTTAGTATCACATGCTTATTACAGTGCCTAGAAAGGGCGGCATGAAGCACTCTCTAAAAATAAATTTTAATTACATTTGCAATGAGTGAAGCAGCCATTTTTACCACACTCAATACTTTAATAAAACACGATTTATATGGTGATACCCCATCTCCCATTAAGTCTGCCTTCTTCCTAAAAACACCCGTCAGAGAAAACACATCGCCTGTATTACTAAAAGGACATATTTTCCCTGTTTGTGCCACAGCGCACCTTTAAGCAGGCTGCCGGGTGCAAGCAGGGAAAGTGCACCCTATTATGAAGAATACGCTGCCCTTAGAACAGCCACAAACTTGCACTACCAAGTTAAAGACAGAGCAGGGGCCGTATTACAGAAAGTACCCCAGGAGGGCACAGGCATGTGCGCCCACTTTGTGCGCTCCCCGGACGACTTTGATATTACAGAAGGGGCCAGATGCTTGTGCAATAGAGTTAGCAATACAAATATCACTGGTGCACTTCTACCACCAGTGCTACCTCAAGAAGGCATTCCTTCATTTCCATGGGGGTGCAGACCCATACAAGTGAAGGAATGTCTTTGCCTCTGCACCTGTGCCGTATTATGGATGCAGGTGCAAAGGCAAAGAAGCTGTCAGGAAGTGCAATTAAAGTGCATCTCAAAAAGGTAGCGCGCTGCCAGTGCGCCCCCCGGTTGCAGCACTTCTGAGGGAGAAAAGGGGTCCCAGCGACCCCGCCAGACATCCTTTGCAGGTGGGTGCAGTCACTCACTGCATCCACCTAAAAAGGGATTTCTAATCCCTCTTTATAGAGCAGGCGGGTTACCGCTTGCACAATAAAACATGGAGCGGCTGTGAAGCGGCCACTCCGTATTTCACTTGAATGTGCTGCCCTCACGGCAGTGTATGTTCGAAGCTACTCTGGGGGCAGCACATCCACAGTAATAGGGTGCGCATTCCCTGCCTGCGCACCTATTTAAAGGTGCACCATGGCACAAACAGTGAAAGTGTGGCTTACATATAATATGGCCCAGGTTGTTTAAAAACGTCTCTGTTTTTTTTCTGTCTCTCTAATACGGCATGGGCACAGAAGAAAAGTGATTCCCTCATTTGCATGGTGCATCGTCCCCGATCCAATGAGGGACTGCCCTCTCTTGACAACGTTGGCGATATGTAAGCATATTCCTTCTGTAATACCGCAGCGCCCCAGGGGCACGCAAAGCGGGAGCAAACGCCAGTTGCTCCTCTGGGCACTTTCTGAAGTACAACCGATATGGTGTGTTATGGAGGATTAACATACATGCAATATTAGGAGATAATGGCATATGTATTATAATGGAGAGGGAGATAATATTATGTCCAGGACACAAAGAGTACCAGTTCGACATTATCAAGTATGCACACAAAGATAGCAAAGAAACAGGTCGCATGAGGCATATTGGTCGTATAAGATATAGTTAGTGAGCATCTGAAACCGTAAAAGACTAAATAGATTAAGGTAAAGCTACTGGCGCTTCTGATCTCTAATGCTCATCTCTAGTTATGGGTGGGCTGAGATCACACTTCACTATAAAGAGAAAATAGCTGCAAATATCACAAAATGCTTTCAGTCAGAAAAAGTGATATTTCTAATCATGGCAGTATATAAGCGACTATACCGCCCATTTTATGATTTATTTCCTAATCATTTTTTTTTATTTGAAAGTCTACACATAAGTAGCTGATAAGATTTTGGTATATATGCTTGGTTGCAGCGCCGGCTCCTCCAATAAGGCGGAGGAGCGTTGACCTACTGCTTTATGCAGTGAAGAAAAGGGAAAAATAAAATGATGATAACTCAACATTATAATCATTTTATTTTTTCTCTGGAGCTGGGTTAGAGTGAGGAGGCTGAAGGAGTGGTTCGTGCACATATGTGTGCATGACGCTTTGGCCGGCTGTGCTGGGCCAGCCAAACAGTCATGCACACTTTGCATTTCTCCACTGGGCTGTATTGAACAGTCGGGAGGAGGAAGTGCACAGTGGCCTACTCCCTGTCTGAGTGCCGAAACAGGCCGCTCAGACCAAGCACGATGCTGCTGTTATGCTGGTGACAGCTGTGTCCTGATTGGAGGGTAGTCTGGAAGCCTGTGTGCTTCCTGGAGTTGGCGAAGAGATGAGGAGGAAGGGGAGATGGAACCATCTCTCCAAACATAAAAATAAGTTTTGTTTTTTTTACATTTAATTTAATTTATCTTTTTTTTATACCCCCGACCCCACCACCCCTGTTGACAAGTAGCCACCACTGCTTTAGCCTATAATCTATGCTCTACATAATTTAGGGAGATTATGGAATTGCTGTACCCTAAGAAAAGGAAACGTCTCTTGACTAAGTGAAACAATAATTGGTGCATAAGGGGCCCATGGATATTATTTAGGGGTCACAGTTGCAACCCCAAGAATGCCCCTTGTGACCCCTGGCACTGCCTTTGCAACCCTTGACCTCAGAGGTGGCAAAATTAGATCAGTGTCAGGAATACAGGTGTAGCTTGCCTTATGAACGTTGGTTGGGGCTCCACTTTCTTGTTTCCAGTCAGTTTTCTATTACTCTAATAGCGAATAATATTATGTTATTCACTATTAGTGTAATACAAAATAGAGTACAATTGGCTAGAATATGACCCCCATTGGGAGTTGAGGTAAGTAAAGCACTTTTAAATATATGTATAAAGAATGCTCGTGGGTTACACAAGGGCTGGGTGAGAGAAAGTGGACAGCTTCGCCAAGGGAGTGAGACAAGAGCATCTTGGTGCTGGACAGCATAGCACTAAGCTTGCCCTAACCACAAGCGAGCATGTTCCCCAGGATCTCCCTAGTACTCTACCTTCTACAACTGAATACATGGCTGGAGATCCTGAGAAGCAGGATTTCTTGGCTCACCAAAGAAGTCAGTAAGCGACATACAGCGGGCTACACGCTATGGGGTCATCAGCTCAAATGGGCGAGTTTAGGTGCAGGTGCACTTCATTGTTAAAAGGACGTAGGCTACCTAGAACAGCACCACAACTCTAACAAAAGAGATAGACTTTCCCAAATAACTGGGTACCAGTGATGCTCACTGGAGAGTCGCCAATTCTGCCAGCTCACCTATCTACTCCGTGCAGAAGGTGAGTGAGCTTGTTAAACTTGAAGGCGGGCTGATGAGTAGCAATCCCTCTGCAAGTCACGAGGGCAAGAATGAGCGTGGCAGGTTATATTCCTTGAGGGAACGCGTTCCAGAAACCCGGCTAGCACTATGCTAATAACTATGTTGTATGTACAAGTATTGATTTCTCTGTGCTTCTTTTGATCTGGGGCTTCTTGTAGAAGGGATGCTGTCTACAATCAGTTTACGAACCAACCGTGTACACAGCAACCTTTGGGGCAGTTGGAGTAGCGGTGATCTTGGCCCATTGCCGCTTCAACCACATCTCCTGTTGCAGCACCTGGGTAGAGCAACTGTATTGCACTCAGAGCTTTTAACGGTAAGGTACTGAGTACCTGCACTAATTTAATTTCAAAATGGGAGTACCTGACGGCTCTGCGCAATACCTTTAATAGAACAGCACCAATAATTCTAAGTAGCAAACAGGTACTCTAAGTTAGTGATCATACTGCACTGCAAACCGCTATAGGTTTTCAGGGCCCTCTACTATGCCAGAAAAATATATTTAAGAATGCGGTTCTCATCTCCTCGAGACTATACTTCAAAAAGTGTCTGCACTCCGACGCATGTTAAAACATAATTGATACCTAACAAAAAAACACATTACACAATACTTTAGATATAATTAAATATTCAGAGGCCCTAGGCAACGCTCTTAACTGCGACCAAAGGAAATGCAAGTGTTGGAAGGATCACAGGAAACAAAACGAAAGTAATAAAAAATTATCGTTATGATTAGAATACTTTTTACTACAAAGAACGGAAGGCGGTGACAACACTAAACTAGGCACCAGTTCCGATTCCACAGGAAAAGAGTAACAAAAAGAGCCACCTTCCGTTTTAAGTACTGTTCCTTCGGTGATGGGGGGGCAGATTACCGACGGAGTTTGGGGGTCAGAGGGACTGATGAAGTTACCATTCCTGCCCAGCCCATCAAGATTTTAAATAAAACAAAAGCAAGAGCCTATGATTCCTGGAAACTAGATATATTCTTCTCGGGTCTTCCTCCCTATTTCAAATACCCGCATGAAGCAATGTTGAGAAGCAGTTGGCAGGGATTCCGCATCCAGTCCAAAGCCAGACTCCAAGCCACCGCAGCCAATGGATAACTTGACCAAAAACACCTGGCCAATTCTGCACAAGCAATCATGAATCAATCCAAGATTACTAACCTTTCCAGCCAGTAACAGAATATATTTACACATACGTGATTGGTTGTAATCTCAGTGGGTGCTACCCTAAACCTCCAGACTCCTAGATCACTGTTCGATTATTGTATATAGGCCCTCATTACAACCCTGGCGGTCCAAGACCGGCAGGGCTGTTCTGGAGTAAGCACTGCCAACAGGATGGCGGTGCTTCCCAGGGCATTATGACCGCAGCGGAAGCGCTGCAGTCGCACCGCCGGGGCCGGCGGTTTCCCACCACAATGGCCCTGGCGGTTGTAATCCGCCAGGGCAGAGCTGCTTGCAGCGCTGCCCAGGGGATTACGAGCCCCCCTACCGCCAGCCTTTTCCTGGCGGTTTGAACCGCCAGGAAAAGGCTGGCGGTACGGGGAGTCGCGGGGCCCCTGGGGGGCCCTGCACTGCCCATGCCACTGGCATGGGCTGTGCAGGGGCCCCCTGACACGGCCCTTGCAGCTTTTCACTGTCTGCTATGCAGACAGTGAAAAGCGCGACGGGTGCAACTGTACCCGTCGAACGTCCGCAACACCGCCGGCTCCTGTGTTGCGGCCGAGATCCCCGCTGGGCTGGCAGGTGGAAACTAGGGGATCTCCTAATGGCCACAGCGGGAGTGCGGCCGCATTGGCGGCAGCCACCCGCCAAGGTCATAATAAGGGCCATAGTGTCCCTTGCTACGGAAAATGATGCAGAGGTGTTAGTCATCTGATTCTTTGCGCATTGTGTTTTTCCTTCTGTGAGGGACGATGTATGCAAGGTTTAAAATGCATGCTCAATCAGAGCGAAGGAATGCACAAAAACAAAATCACCCTGTCTCCAGAGTGCAGCTAACCAAATAAAAGGTGCGCAATGGTGAAACATGAAAGGGGCACTGTGAAAGGATTTACAGGCTTGTTTTCACTCATGTTCAAAATGGAAAGGCAGGGGCAGCCGCTGTGCGTAAGAAGAGCTTTCCAATGGCGGAGGGAGGAAAGTCTTGGAATGCACAGCAAATGTGACCAGATAAGATTAAGAGTTATAGCCCTGTTTACAGCAGAGTTCAGAAAAATGAGCACTCCACTCCAGTACTCCAGGTGAAAGATCAAAGTAGTCCCTGAACACATCTTAAAATGGTGAGAAGTGTATTTAAACAGTAGTTGGCCCGATCTCCTGGGAGAAGACAAAAAAGAAACGAACATTGGCAATGCCAATAGGTCTCACATTTGCGAGAGTCAGAGTTATTGACGTTGTAAATGACAATGGCCCTCATTACAACCCTGGTGGTCCAAGACCGCCAGGGCTGTTCGGGAGGAAGCACCGCCAAAAGGCTGGCGGTGCTTCCCAGGGCATTACGACCGCGGCGGAAGCGCCGCGGTCGCACCGCCGTGGCCGCACCGCCGTGGCCGGTGGTTTCCCGCCACAATGGCCCCGGCGGTTGTAATCCGCCAGGGCAGCTCTGCATGCGGCGCTGCCCAGGGTATTACGAGTCCCCCTACCGCCAGCCTTTTCCTGGCGGTTTGAACCGCCAGGAAAAGGCTGGCGGTACGGGGAGTCACAGGGCCCCTGGGGGCCCCGTTCAGCTTTTCACTGTCTGCTGTGCAGACAGTGAAAAGCACGTCGGGTGCAACTGCACCCGTCGCACGGCTGCAACACCGCCAGCTCCATTTGGAGCCGGCTCCTGTGTTGCGGCAGAGATCCCCGCCGGCCCAGCGGGGATCTCCTAATGGCCGCGGCGGGAGTGCGGCTGCATTGGCCCCCGCCCGGCGGTCCGATTGTTTTGGTTTGGAGTGGATGTATGTGGTGTGGTTGGAATTATGTAGGTTGGATTGGAATTGTTAGTTATGGAATTGTGTGGGGTAGAATTGTGTAGTGGAATGATGTTGCATGGTAGATAGATAGGGGTGAGAGCTGCACAGATTAGATAGGAGGATAGAGAGGGATAGGTAGTTTGTGTAAGGTAGTTAGTGCACAAAGTGCTGAATGAACTCCAGACAGAGGAACAGAAAGAGTGTGTGAGAAAGAGAGAAAGAAGAGACAAGCAGGATATAGACACATACTTCAAGAAGTTGTATGCCTCTTTACCTGAACAATATTTTACCTCTGCTGAAAACTCCCAGTTAAAAGTACAAACATGCGGTAAGTTGTCACAATACTTCCTGCTAATTTGTACAACTTGTGGATAGATTGAGGTTTTAAAACCATTTTGCAACCACAGGCAGCGATGACGTTATACTGCGTCAACAGTGACAGAAGTTCTGAGAAGTGGGTGGTGATACCTAAATTGATATTCTAAAATTTAAAATATATACAGCAATTGCTAATGTCGATATGTGAAAACGACACTCCAATTCACATGGAATGCTTATGAAGTCTGTTCAACTAGAAAATTCTGATATTTTCTTTACCAAACTTGTGTCTTTAACGAGTAAAGCCTAATTGAAGTATAACATGTTGCATTTGAATTTGAGTACCATGTGGTCACACAAATGATACATGCTTTGGGCACACAACATACAATTCTTGTTTGGAAAGGAGAACCCATGCCTCATATTCCCAAACTATTGAGTGTTCCTTGCTAGTGTGTTTATGCTACACTGGGTGCACAGGTTAGGACTCTAGTGTTACTCTCTGTGCAACTCAGGGCAGCTGACAGGGAGAGCCTAGGCTGAGTGTTTTCAGAGAGTCCCCAGAGGTAGGGAAGAAAAGGTGAATCTGTGTTTGTATTTTGAGTGTATGTGCCACTGTACATGTTGCCTATGTGTGTGTTCTCTAAGCACTCATATCTTCCTGTAGCGTTGTCTGGCAGTGCAGTATAGGAATGACAGACCTGTTGGCTTTTCCAATGCTTGTTATACGCAATTACCAAGCCTATTGTACTTCATTACTATGCCCTTATTTAAAAGAGACAGTGTGATATTGTGATTTATCCAGAACGTGCATAGAGAGAATAAGAGTTGTACTGTTTTACAAACATATGGGGCATGTATTGGGCATAATGGTCGATGCTCCAGGGCACCTTTATGCCTAGACCTGCATCGCTAACAATCACCAACAACAAGCATTCTAGAATGTTGCTTTGTTTGTTGTCAGCTGGGGCATTGACGTGTACTGAATGGCCCTTTTAAGCATAAGTGGATTTGCTACTATCGTTTCAAGAGGCGGGTGGTTTTGATGAGTAATCTAAAAAAACAAGCTGCTCTGTTGAATAACACTTTGATATACTCCACACTTGCTGCTTCCACACCATTGAGGAAAAACTATCTTCCATGCACGAGAGAAGATTGTTCTAATGAGTCACTGTGAGAAGGTAGCCTCTTTCTAGCCTTGTTACCCCCACTTTTGGCCTGTTTGTGAGTGTATGTCAGGGTGTTTGTCACTGTTTTCACTGTCTCACTGGGATCCTGATAGCCAGGCCTCAGTGCTCATAGTGAAAACACCATGTTTTCAGTATGGTTGTTATGTGTCACTGGGATCCTGCTGGTCAGGACCCCAGTGCTCATAGGTTTGTGGCCTATATGTATGTGTCACTGGGACCCTGTCACACAGGGCCCCAGTGCTCATAGGTGTGCATGTATATGTTCCCTGTGTGGTGCCTAACTGTCTCACTGAGGCTCTGCTAACCAGAACCTCAGTGGTTATGCTCTCTCATTACTTTTAAATTGTCACTAACAGGCTAGTGACCAATTTTACCAATTCACATTGGCTTACTGGAACACCCTTATAATTCCCTAGTATATGGTACTAAGGTACCCAGGGTATTGGGGTTCCAGGAGATCCCTATGGGCTGCAGCATTTCTTTTGCCACCCATAGGGAGCTCTGACAATTCTTACACAGGCCTGCCACTGCAGCCTGAGTGAAATAACGTCCACGTTATTTCACAGCCATTTTACACTGCACTTAAGTAACTTATAAGTCACCTATATGTCTAACCTTTACCTGGTAAAGGTTAGGTGCAAAGTTACTTAGTGTGAGGGCACCCTGGCACTAGCCAAGGTGCCCCCACATTGTTCAGAGCCAATTCACTGAACTTTGTGAGTGCGGGGACACCATTACACGCGTGCACTACATATAGGTCACTACCTATATGTAGCTTCACCATGGTAACTCCGAATATGGCCATGTAACATGTCTATGATCATGGAATTGCCCCCTCTATGCCATCCTGGCATTGTTGGTACAATTCCATGATCCCAGTGGTCTGTAGCACAGACCCTGGTACTGCCAGACTGCCCTTCCTGGGGTTTCACTGCAGCTGCTGCTGCTGCCAACCCCTCAGACAGGCAGCTGCCCTCCTGGGGTCCAGCCAGGCCTGGCCCAGGATGGCAGAACAAAGAACTTCCTCTGAGAGAGGGTGTGACACCCTCTCCCTTTGGAAAATGGTGTGAAGGCAGGGGAGGAGTAGCCTCCCCCAGCCTCTGGAAATGCTTTGTTGGGCACAGATGTGCCCAATTCTGCATAAGCCAGTCTACACCGGTTCAGGGACCCCTTAGCCCCTGCTCTGGCGTGAAACTGGACAAAGGAAAGGGGAGTGACCACTCCCCTGACCTGCACCTCCCCTGGGAGGTGTCCAGAGCTCCTCCAGTGTGCTCCAGACCTCTGCCATCTTGGAAACAGAGGTGCTGCTGGCACACTGGACTGCTCTGAGTGGCCAGTGCCACCAGGTGACGTCAGAGACTCCTGCTGATAGGCTCCTTCAGGTGTTAGTAGCCTTTCCTCTCTCCTAGGTAGCCAAACCCTCTTTTCTGGCTATTTAGGGTCTCTGTCTCTGGGGAAATTTTAGATAACGAATGCAAGAGCTCATCCGAGTTCCTCTGCATCTCCCTCTTCACCTTCTGATAAGGAAACGACCGCTGACCGCGCTGGAAGCCTGCAAACCTGCAACATAGTAGCAAAGACGACTACTGCAACTCTGTAACGCTGATCCTGCCGCCTTCTCGACTGTTTTCCTGCTTGTGCATGCTGTGGGGGTAGCCTGCCTCCTCTCTGCACCAGAAGCTCCGAAGAAATCTCCCGTGGGTCGACGGAATCTTCCCCCTGCAACCGCAGGCACCAAAAAGCTGCATTACCGGTCCCTTGGGTCTCCTCTCAGCACGACGAGCGAGGTCCCTCGAATCCAGCAACTCTGTCCAAGTGACCCCCACAGTCCAGTGACTCTTCAGTCCAAGTTTGGTGGAGGTAAGTCCTTGCCTCACCTCGCTGGGCTGCATTGCTGGGAACCGCGACTTTGCAGCTACTCCGGCCCCTGTGCACTTCCGGCGGAAATCCTTCGTGCACAGCCAAGCCTGGGTCCACGGCACTCTAACCTGCATTGCACGACTTTCTAAGTTGGTCTCCGGCGACGTGGGACTCCTTTGTGCAACTTCGGCGAGCACCGTTTCACGCATCCTCGTAGTGCCTGTTTCTGGCACTTTTCCGGGTGCTACCTGCTTCAGTGAGGGCTCTTTGTCTTGCTCGATGTCCCCTCTCTCTTCAGGTCCAATTTGCGACCTCCTGGTCCCTCCTGGGCCCCAGCAGCGTCCAAAAACGCCAAACGCACGATTTGCAGCTAGCAAGGCTTGTTGGCGTCCTTCCGGCGGGAAAACACTTCTGCACGACTCTCCAAGGCGAGAGGGATCCGTCCACCAAAGGGGAAGTCTCTAGCCCTTTTCGTTCCTGCAGAAACCTCAGCTTCTTCTGTCCAGTCGAAGCTTCTTTGCACCCGCAGCTGGCATTTCCTGGGCATCTGCCCATCTACGACTTGCTTGTGACTTTTGGACTTGGTCCCCTTGTTCCACAGGTACCCTAGATTGGAAATCCACAGTTGTTGCATTGCTGGTTTGTGTCTTTCCTGCATTATTCCTCTAACACGACTACTTTGTCCTTGGGGGAACTTTAGTGCACTTTGCACTCACTTTTCAGGGTCTTGGGGAGGGTTATTTTGCTAACTCTCACTATTTTCTAATAGTCCCAGCGACCCTCTACAAGGTCACATAGGTTTGGGGTCCCTTCGTGGTTCGCATTCCACTTTTGGAGTATATGGTTTGTGTTGCCCCTATCCCTATGTTTCCCCATTGCATCCTATTGTAACTATACATTGTTTGCACTGTTTTCTAAGACTATACTGCATATTTTTGCTATTGTGTATATATATCTTGTGTATATTTGCTATCCTCTCACTGAGGGTACACTCTAAGATACTTTGGCATATTGTCATAAAAATAAAGTACCTTTATTTTTAGTATAACTGTGTATTGTGTTTTCTTATGATATTGTGCATATGACACTAAGTGGTACTGTGGTAGCTTCACACGTCTCCTAGTTCAGCCTAAGCTGCTCTGCTAAGCTACCATTATCTATCAGCCTAAGCTGCTAGACACCCTATACACTAATAAGGGATAACTGGGCCTGGTGCAAGGTGCAAGTACCCCTTGGTACTCACTAAAAGCCAGTCCAGCCTCCTACAGTCACAGTGTTTCAGCCTGCTGCATGGATGTTCATTGGGGATAGCCAGTGGTAGCAGATGCTATTCTTGATTTCATAACCCTAATCTAGGGGGTCATCAAAGGAGTTCAGGAACAGAAAATAAACATCACTAAAAGGGTTGTCTTTACTTTCTGTCCTTTCAGCTGCATGCCTTCCTGCTACACATCATCAACAAATTGGAGATTTTTGATGGACAAGGGTCATACAAGCGGTCAACAATGTGATGTCATGCGTGTCAAAGAGTGCATGATTTCTTGCTACCCCTGGCATGTTGGTGAATCAGAATCCATGGCCTGCTGTTTTACAACAGATGCTGTCACATTTCAACACCCCAAAAGGACAACCTTGTGGTGGGGAAAGTGAGGTATGGCTTAAATACAAGAGCTAGGGCTTGGCTGACAGACATGGCCACTTGTAAAGATGTGCCTCAAAGAGCAAGAAAAATGTTGTTATAAGAGAATGGCTTCTGGCACAGTTCTTTTCGTGTCACACAATTTGAAACTAGTCCTCATAAGATACCAATGCGTCTTACAGAACTGCTCACATTTTCATGGGGTATTGCCTAAGCAGATTCTAGACTAATTGACAAATAACTTGTGCTTCTCTCAATGCTTGGTTTTGGTAAACATTCTGGACAATATGAGCAGGTATAAGTCAAAATTGTATTCTGTTCCCCAACTCAATAGGCTATTTGTCAGCCTGCCTGGCCACCTGCCTTGGTCACTCACCAGTTAAGTTAACACCAGATCACCACAGACAGCTGCAAGTCTTAAACTAATGCACTTTACATGAGTACCTTCATGATCGTAGTACAGCCTAAGCTACAGTGCCTCATTTCCACCATTTGGAATTGTGTACTATCCCTACAGCCCTTCAGCACCTCAAAAGAATCTATCAGTTCTGTGACTTAATTGTTCGAAGTCTACCACACAGATGTTCACCTTCAACATAGCAGTTAAAGACCAGCTGAGCTGCAGCAAACAGCCATGGCAGTGGAGTATGCACCAACCTATTGATTGACACAGACACTAAGGAGCAGCACAGTACCTGGGAAGTTGCAGAATTGCTAGATGGGTAATGTGGTCTTGAGGCTTGCTCACTTGGTACTTGGGGACAAGAGCTCTGATGCTACCCCTGGGACTTGAATATAAATGACGCTATTCTGGGCAAATCACTTATGACCTCAAGAGTTTGGAAATTGTAGAACATCTTCTAAAAACAAAAGATATGCTATCGGGGGGCAAAGGGATAGATCATCACTTCCAGGGTTTGATACAGAGTCCCGTGTAAGTACTGAACACATCCAATATGTGCAGAACCCAAGGCGAGTCCGGGTCCCCCAGGTACAGAAGCACTTCATTTGCCTAAAGTGATATCCTGTCGCTTACCACTTCATCCCATTGAAAGCCCCTAAACAGTGCATCAACGTGCACTCAAAGTGCCAGTGGCTCAATCACAACTGCAAATAGTAGCAATCATCACCGAAAACCATTCAGACACCACTCCTCCCACCCTTGCTTTAAGATCTGTGTATAAAAGTCAGACATAACTGATGAACCTGGGGCCACACCCAATCTGCTCAAGCAGGGCAAACATCATATATGCCCAGACGACTGAGTTGAATGCTATCTGGAAATCTACTAACATCAAGGCTCTATGCCCCCCCACAAATTTGCTTAAGGCTATTGCGTTGTGCTCTCACCGCAGGTTGTGCCGGGTAGCCCGTCTCGGCATAAACTCAGACTGGTCTGGTTGGACCAGGTTTTCGATGACCACATCCAAACGATTTGCCAGCACCTTAGCCCACACCTTCACCTCCGTATTCAATAATGAGATGGGCAGGACATTCTCAAAGAGTTTGCCATCCGTATTCTGCTTAGGCAGTACTACAATATCTGTTCTGAGGTCTGGGGGCAACTCAACACTCTTCAACGCCTCCCAGAATATCTCCAGCATTGGCTGGCCCACATGTGGCCACACCAAGCGCCAATACTCAGGTGGAAACCCATTTGGTCCAGGTACTTTGCCCGGCTGCAACTGTGCCAAGGCTGTTATCAGTTCCTCAGCAGCAATATCAGCCTCCAAGGAGTCCCTGTCCTCTGACGACAGGATAGGGACCGGAAGGTCCTGCACGATTTAGGACAGGTCTGCATGCGGGCTCAATGGGTCTAAGCCAATACAAGCCCTGATAGTAATTGGCAACAGCCTGAACTATCGGCTCGTGACCCACCACCCACAAGGTAACAAATTGACGTTCTAAATCAAAAATTCACTCTTTCATGTCCTGGACCTTCTGCCTACTCCTCTCTTTGTGACCCTTAGCATAGCTAAAGATTTGACCTCTCAGGGTGGTCTTCTGGGGTCCTCACACCACTCCCGGCAAGGACACTGAGCCCAGGTTGCCAACACATTTCTCTAAATTCATCTTGTTTGAGCTACCATCTGTCTAATCTTCACCCTGCTCTCGCCCCTCTCTCATCCCAGGACAGAAGCAGCTCCACCGGCGAATGATCGGAGAGGCCCCGTGCAAGATGTCTAACCTCCAGCACTCCCTGGCTGGCATCAAAAAGTGAACTATTCTAGAAAATACCTTGTGTGCACCGGAATAGAAGGTGTAAACCTGCTCTGTTGGGTGGTGCACTCTCCACAAACCTACTAAATTCAAATTACTTACAAAAGTCGCTACAGTTGTGGGTCGACTTCCACCTGTCTCAACCATGGAGCAGTCCATGGGTACATCACACACACCATTAAGGTGCCCCCAGAATCCATGTGTTCTCAGATAGCTCTTTTAACAACTCTCCCAGTGTAGCCAGAAAGCCAACCGTGATTGGGGGTAGAGAATAGATGTTTATAATATAGCAATGCCCCGAAGGACCCCAGTGACTGCCACATACCGGCCAAAGCCGTCCTGCCAAGTCTTTGAGATCACCAGAGGAGTGCGCTTTCTAATCAGGATGGCCGTGTCCCTTGAGCCTCTATGAAAGCCTGCATGATAGACCTGGAAGTTCCCCTTACGTGCCAGGAATGAACAATTATTGCTCATTAACTGGGCTTCCTGAAGGAGAACGATGTCTGCGTCCATTTTCAGTGTAGATTTAAGAACCGCTCCATGTTTAATTTTATCTAAAAGTCTATACACATTCCATGGCAGCACCCTAAGAGAAGCCAGTCTGGTAGGAGTTGAACTGTCTTTCCCCGACAAGATAGAATCCACCATAAAAAGATATGCCTAAACATTGTCCCTGCTGCCATTGAAGATGTGCAGCCTTTCTGTGGTGCACTACCCTACCTTAGCCATAGAAAAAGAACATCCATTTCAACAACACTCCCTTCCCCCTGCACCAACTCCCCCACATACTTCACCAACCAGAAGTACCTGCCATGGTGTGTCTAGGGACCTAGCCAAGCGGGCTAAACTGTGATAAACATCACCCTCTGCACCGAAACCCTACTCTACAACAACAGTCAACCCCAACACAGTGGAGAACATAGCTGTCTTCCTAATTTTACACAAACCACCCCCCCACACCTCAAGCAATTGGGCACAACAAGATCCTTCATGCCACATTCAGTCTCCCTGTCCTGCTGCCAGTGGTCCCTTCCCCGGTTCCATAATGTTGTGGTCCAGGAGCAGCCGGTGACGTGGCCACATTTTTCTTCTCTCCAACAGGCACATAGTCCAATGAGCGCACCCGCTTCCCCCTCCTCCATGGTCATTGCTGCAATGCAGTGTGTCATTCCCTCTGAGCTTCCTTATTACTGTCACCTTGCACAGAGGATTGGGAGGATGATCGGGGTGGCTGTTCCTCTATCCAACTCTAGACCGCCTCTGTGGTATCAAAAAAGAATGATTTACCCTGAAATAGGACTTTTAGATGGTACAGGAGCCGAAGATTGTATGTGAGGCCTATAGCCCTCAATGTGGCCTCTGAAAAGGAATGCTGCTGTTAAACTTTCAGCATGTAGTCTGGGAAGATCATCACCGGAGTAGACTGGAACATCAAGGGCTCTGGTTGTTTCGTCACCCTGAGGACTGCATCCCTGTCCAAATAGTAAAGTAGCCGCACAATAAATGGTCTTGGCAGGGACCCACCGGAAGGCCTAGCCGTCAGGGCTCTATGAGCAAGCTCCACAATAAATCATGCAGAGACTTCTTCTTTCAGAACCTAGCTCGCCAGTCCCACATGAATTTTGTAGGGGTACTTTCTTTCGCACCTTCAGGAATGCCCACCATTCTCAGATTATTACATCTGAATCGTCCTTCGGCATCCTCGGTCCTGGCCTTAAGCTGACTCCCGAGCCGTTGCAGTTTCACCAAGCGTTCTTCATGCCATTTAACTGTGTCCTCCGTTTCTGAGAGATGGCCTTCCACTTCTGTGACTCTATGTGTCGTGTTGTGGAGGTTCTGTCAGATCTGGGCTGAGTCCACCTTAAGTTCCCCCATCTTTCTCTCCATGGTAACCTCCATGTCTGCTCGCAAGATAGCCACCGTCTGGGTAGTGCCCTCCAATGCAGGTGCCTCTCCAGTTGCTCCCCCCTTATCCCTGGGGATGCCCTGTTTAGCATACTCATCAATCATTTGCTAGGCGGCTGTGGATGATGCTTTGTCTCATACAATGTTGAAGCAGGTGCACCTTCTAATGAGGTGGCAGACTGTGTGTCACCACAACCACTGACCAACAACACTTCAGGAGTTCCCAGGATCTCTACAACTGCCAACCAGGGAAGGGCTGGGCAGGATGCACACAATCTTAGTCCCATAAAACCCTCTCACTTAGCATCTTTGGGCCAACAAGCGGCATAAGGGAGAAGGCCCCCCTCATCAAGAAAATCCATGCATGTACACCACCCCCAGCATCCTTTCTCAAAGCAGCAGCTCCCAACTGCAATCAAATGGTCCCAGCACAGCTGCTGAAGCGCAAGAGTGAGCAACAAGTATTATCCAGCCATTTTGTAGAGGTGTTGTCTTTCACGGCGCTGTTCAATGCAGCGCATTTCAAGTCCTCACTGGCAACAACAGTCCGAAATTAACTGGGAAAGCAGGGATGTGACAACCCTCCACCGGGTTCTGCAACAGTTAATCTAGCGTTACTTAATGATGTCTTTGCAAGCAGGGTCTCCCCTTCCCCATTCTGCAGGCTTGCACTTACTGTCCGGATGCAGAAACATGCAGGTTCGTAGCACGAAGCAAGCAGCAGCTGCAGGCCCCAGTCATCTGCAGTAGGTCCGATCAGTCGAGGGCCCATATTGTCACCTCATTGCTGCGGCCCGGCTCTTGCTGTACCTTCCTTAGCCACCAGGAGCGCCATCTTCCCCAGGCTCTCTGCACCACTCCTGTCGTCATGGCTGCTGGGAGCCTCTGAGCCCCGTCATAGTGCGTCATGGGCCATCCTCGCAGAGCCTCTTCAGGGGGCTGCCACCACCCACCAGAATCGCCGGCCAGGCAGCAGAGGACAGGTCTTGCCTTATGTGGTTGAGGGTACCGCCCGGTGATCTCCTGCCACCCACCGTCAGACAGGAACAGGCTCATCTCCAACAACTTAGGTCTTGGCTCTTGTTCTCACTGCTAGCTGCACTGGTCTCCCAAGCCCAAACAGAGAGATGAATGGCTTGTCTCCAGCCGGCGGTGAATACCTCCAGCAGCAGGTAACACCCCCACCACCACCAGGCCACTCACACATTCCCTATCAGCATTCAGGGCCAGAGGGGGGCATCACCAGGCCTCACTACTGCTCACCGCAGGTCCTTGGATTACCTTCAGAGGTCTTTTTTGCTGTCGGACCCTCCACTAAGTAGTGAGGGCAATGTCTCGCTGCACACCAGTCAGCAACGCCCAGCAAATCCCAGCTGCCCGTGACCCGGCACAGGCAGTCAGGATTTGAAGAAATAGATGTTGGTCGATGACTCCCTAGGCTTGTTAGTTCTCAGCAGGGTGTTGTGGAGTCAATTATGTGGCATGTGGACGGATGTGATGATGGATGGTGGGGGATAAGGCTTCACAAAGCTGCAGCCATTTTAGTCGGCAGCTAGCTACGCCCCCTCAATTTTGAAAATATCTGAAGAACAAAGTTAGTCCGTTGCATCAACCGTCATGAAGAAAAATTCAAGGTGTGCCCATCACCATCTGTAGACAGGTGACATGGGTGTACCTATCTTTGTACTAGGGACCAATTGCTCCATACTTCTGAGATGCGATAAACCAGAACTTCCATGTTGTTCAATTTGTGCCCATCACCATGTGTAAACAGGCATCATAGGTGAGCCCATCACCATACTAGGAGAATCTAATGCTCAATACTTCCGAGATTCAATAAATCAGAAATTCCATAATGAATAATGGAAGGTATCCCAAAGCTTCAAAATGGCTGCAAAAAATTGTGTAAAATTGTGCTTTTGACAGTAGATGGAGCATATATCAAGCAGCAAACACATCACAACATGAGCGTGTGTGAGGAAAGAAGAACGTATCTCCCACAGATGCACACGCCAATGCAATCAGGTAAGTGCATCAATTGTCAAGCTTACGCTTACCAAGACACATTATTTAAATGTTTGATATCTAGCGCTGCAACTGCCGATCATCCACATCCAACTATGTTGTAATCGCCGATATGTGTCTCCAAACGATCCACAGCACATAAATAAAAACTGCAAGAAAAAGTATCACGTGTAGTTCCAAAGTGCAACAGGTACACAAACAAACTGCTCCTTAGTGAATATATTCCAAACTAAACATATTGTTGCCTGCCAGGAGTGGGTGGATCCTAGAACCTCCAGTAGCCAATTGTTACCATAAATAATGTTGCACTGAACTATGGAAATGAAGAGACAAGTTTCAATACATTCTTTAAAAGGATAGATTTTTTCCTGCAAGGGACTCACAACTGCTTCCCTGTACAGAAACACACAAAGTGGCAGCTTACATGTTTATATTCTAGAATGCCTTGTTATGACATGTTTGAGCTCCAACAGAGACACACATCTATAGCTCATAGAAACATTTATATTATTTCCATGTGATATATAATACACTTCAATTCCAAAACAACAGGCATGCTGCTGGTGCTTCTGGTAAATTTCTTGCATAGGCGTTTAATGTTCAGACACGTCTTCCAAAAAAAAAAAAAACAGTACCCCATTGTGTGGGAGGGCCTGTCAGCCACATCAGGAAGGGCTCCCAAAAGGCACTGCGGAAATCTCTACATTTTTGTTTAGAATGTTAATCATTCTCGGAATGTGGATAGCCGCAGTGTCTGGGCCTAGTGTAGGCCAGCACCCATGGAAACCTACCAACTCCAGACATTTCTGAAAACCAGATAAACAGTGAGTATGGTTGGTGTGACGCCCACGAATCCCACTATTTATTTTCTTAACCCGACTACCCTACAAACATCTTACTATGGCTAAAATCACAAAAGTCCCTCTAAGTTCTGTGAGAGAATAGATGTGGGACCTTCTACTTGATGACCCAGTGCATGGCTCGTTCACCTAAGTCAGAGAAGATTGACAAACTTTAGAGTCATTCCACAAGAATGTGATGGACTACATAATAGAACTCAGGAAGTTGACGACCCATACATGGGTTAGGTGAAAAAAACCTTGAGGAAAGACCAAAGCTTATGAAGGAATGGCATGACCAGAAAGCAATGCTCAGTGGGTACCAGGAGAGTCAGGATGTATTGGTGCTAAAGCCCTTTTGAACAAAAGCCCTAAAGGATTTGTAGTGTGGGTCATACAGTGTAGTGCTCAGTGCTGAAGGTATCTGAAATAAATTACTTTATGAACAGAGGTGCTTCAGGGGAACCTAAGAGGGTGCTCCATGTGAACTAACATTACCCCCAAAAAGATCTGAGATTGAACAACTTGGCAATAACAGAAGAGTATTAAGAAGACAGTGAACCACTTCCTGATGTATTGCACAGAGATGAGAAATATGGACCTATGAAAGGGGTACAACGTGTCCCTGAACTGACGCCTGAGCAGCAACAAGAGTATAGCATAGCACTGGAATGATTTACCATCTTTTCTTGCTGACTCCAGCATATGCCCTTTCTCGTTTGCGAATGGCTTATTGTAGGAGGCTGGCCTGGTGTGTAGTGGGTACCTATGGTGCTTATACCTTATAACAGGTCCAGTTATCCCTTATTAGTGTAGTGTAGGCAGAAGCCAGGCTAGAAGCCAGGCTCTCTAGAGGTAGCTGTAGATGAGCAGCCAAGGCTTATCTAGGAGACATGCAAAGCTCATGCAATACCACTGTAGTCACACAGTACTCACACACGAAATAAAATACTCAGTGTTACAAAAATAAACGTACTTTATCTTGGTTCACAAATAACAAAAATACCATAGAGACTATACTCCCTTATGAGGTAAGTAATACACAAATAAAATACACTAGTATGCAGAAATAGGCATAAAAATAGTTAGAAAACAGTGCAATTAGTAAACAACACAATAATTAGAAATGAGCCTGGGGGAGCACAAACCATATACTAAGAAAGTGGAATGTGAAAGTCAGTCCCCTGCCTAGGCAAGTGTAGTGTGTAGAGGGGAGCTAGGAGTACTAGAAAAGCCTAAAGGTAAGTACCACAACCCACCCCAGTGAACAGGAAAGCAGGATTAAATCACAGTAACTTTCCCAGAAAACACACATAAATGAGAAGAAAAATTATGCAAAACCTAGAAGAGACTGCAAGACACCAACAGTAGATTCCTGGACAAGAAGATCTGTGGAAGAAGGGGACCAAGTCCAAGAAGCACAGAAGAGTCCAGGAAGAACAGGAGCCCCTGCTACCCCGGATGAAGGTGCAAAAGGAGAACCACTGGTGAAGAAGAAAAGTCAGTACTGCACCCAAGAAGACGAAGTCGGGTTCCTGGAGGGTGCATATGATGTTCCACGATGGATGGAGGATTGCAGTCGGGTTTGCTTTGTCGGAGTTCCCAACAGCCCTTGGCACACGCAAAGCTCATGGTTAGCGGAAAATGACGCTGCCCAGGACCAGGAAGGACCAGGAGGACTCTACCCAGGAGGAGAAAGAGGGGGCCCTCAGCAACTCAGAGAGCCCACAGTAGACCAGGCAGCACACACATGGGTCCCACAGCACGGGGACAAGAAAGTTGCAAAAGAGGCCCACGCAGCACTACAACAAAGGCTCCCACGCCGCTGGAGAACCACTCAGGAAGCTGTGCCTCGCAGGATAGAGTGTTGGGGGCCGGAACTACAAGATGCATGAAGGACTTGGAGGAAGGATGCCAAAAAGTCTTGGCAGCTGCAAAAGACGCAGTGCATGGGGGTACTGTCTTGCGTGAGAGGCAAGGTCTTACCTCCACCAAAGTGAACCAGCTGGAAGAGAGGACCGTCAGGAACACTTCAGTCCACCACCAGTGATGCAGGATCCACACAGCTGTGCAGGAATGGGAATCCACGCAGCCGGCCATTATTGCAGTTGGTGCCTGCACAAGCAGGGGAGTGGCTCCTTTACCCCAAGGGAGATTCCTCCACTCTTCTGATGCAGGCTGAAAACAGGCTGTCCTCAGAGGATGCAGGACTGGGAAGCTGTTGCAGTTGCTGGCAGGAGCCAGAGATACAATGTTGCAGAAGGCGTCTCGCTTCTTTGTTGCAGCTTGTAGAGTTCCTGGAGGGTCCAGATGCAGTTTCTTCAGTGAGGAGTCGAAGTGGAGGATGCAGAGGATTCCTGCTGGAGTCTTGCAATCCGAATCTGAGGAACCACCCAAAGAAGAGACCCTAAATAGCCCTGAAAGGGGGATTGGTCACATAACCAGGGAAGTGCCTATCAGGGGAGGGCTCTGACGTCATCTGCTGGCACTGGCGACTCAGATGCTCCCAGAGTTCCCTGCCAACCTTGAATCCAAGATGGCAAAACCCAGGGACCCTCTGGAGGAGCTCTGAGCACCATCTCTGGGGTGGTGATGGACAGGGAAGTGGTCTTTCTCCTTTCCTTTGTCCAGTTTCGTGCCAGAGAAGGAACTGGGGGTCCCTGAACCAGTATAGACTGGTTTATGCAAGGAGGGCATCAAATGTGCCCTTCAAAGCATTTCCAGTGGCTTGGGAAGGCTTCCCCTCCCAAGCCTGTAACACCTATTTCCAACGGGAGAGGCTGTAACACCCCTCTCCCAAAGGAAATCCTTTGTTCTGCCTTCCTGGGCTCGAGCTTTTCAAGCAACAGGAGGAAAGAAACCTGTCTGTGAGGTGGCAGCAGCTGGGGCTGCCTGAAAAACCTCAGAAGGCTGGAATGGCAATACTGGGGGTCCTCTAAGAAGCCCCCAGAGAGCATAGATTCATACAAACAATGCTTGTAAAAGCCCTGGGGTATGATTCCAACATGTTTTACACCAAACAGGCATATGTTGGGAGTCACCATTATGTAGCTGGACATAGGTAGTGACCTATGTCCAGTAGACGCGTAAAATGGTGTTCCCGCACTCACGAAGTCCGGCAAAATGGTCCTGCTAGTGTAGGGGTGCCCTCACACACAGGTACTTTGCACCCTGCCCTCAGGGCTGGAGCACCTGCTATAGGGGTGACTTTTAATAAGTGACCAGGTGTAGTTAAAATGGCAGTGAAAGGGTGCTTCACCTTTTCACGCTGGCTGCAATGGCAGTCCTGCAGAAGCCTTTGCATGGGCTCCCTATGGGTGGCAAAATATATGCTGCAGCCCATAGGGATCCCCTGGAACCCCAATGCCCTGGGTACCTAGGTACCATATACAAGGGGCTTATAAGGGGGCATGAGTATGCCAATTGTGGGTGAAATACAGAGTTTGGGGAGAAAGAACATAATCACTGGGGTCCTGGTTAGCAGGATCCCAGTGAACACAGTCAAGCACACTGTCATAAGGCAGAAATTGGAGGTAACCATGCTAAGAAAGAGGGTACTTTCCTACACTTATGACTAGATGTTTGTAGTCAAAAACATATGAATGTTTTGTGACTGGATTTCAGTTGCAAAACATTAATACATACAAACCTGATTCGGTATTTGGAAGGGATGCCTAAACACGCCCTTTCCAAATACTGAAACTGTATTTGGTTGCAAGCTTAAATTGCTATCCGATTACAAGTTATCGAATTGCAATTTAGTTATGTAAATAAGAAAATACGGCCGTTTTAGTTTTGCAGATGGCCCAATTTGCAGAATCAGAGCCTTTGTGACATCAATAAGGCTACATACGTCTGGCTCTTAGTTCTCTCAGGGCTGGAAGAGTTCTGTGTGGTCTGTCTGAAGGAAACTGCCATGTTTAGCAAATAGTGGGCAGACCAGATGGGTCTCCTAGAATAGGTGCTAGTCAGGATACAGGGAGTGAAACTGACCTGCAAGGCAACAAAGTACCGGGTCAGGCAGTCCACTGTAGTCTACCTTTAGAATCAGGTGGTCCAGGTCTAGCTTCAGGGCACTGCAAATGGTGCGGCCGCACTGGGTGCTGACTTGGGAGGATGGCGCTGACCTCAGGGGGACTCTGTATTTATCAGTAACTTACATTTGAAAAACACCTGCTACCGAGTTCCTGTGCCCAGCTTTCAGGCAGCAATAAAAATCTCAAGATAATTCTTGTGATTAGTGTTCCTACAAAAGAGAGGTATTGGAGTTTTGTCTAGTGCCAGTTTTGAACGTGCCATATAGAAGTGCAGAGGGTTACAATGCCTGCTGCAAAAACGCATAAGGAGCAGATCACAGATCTGTATTTTATGTGCATAGCTGAGTGGATTACTGCTTTTGTCACAGAGAATCTTTTGTTACCTCAGTTCATAAGGTACAACCCTAATCTAGAAGAGTGACTGGTACGAACTGTCATCAAGGAGCTGCATGCAAACTGCTTAAAACAGGTTAGGACGTTATATATTTTTCCTCTAGTCCTTCATTATCTATTTCTAATGTTGCTGAAAAGGGTTCGTTTGGGTGGATATACATTCTTATTAATAAAGCCATAATGTCAGAAGGCCTTCAAGGGTCTGAAGGCAGCACTATGCAGTACTCCTGTGTTCAATGCTCCTTATTAGAGTTAGACCGTCATTGTAGAACTGACACCCCAGATAAGAGAGTTGTAGCAGTATTGCATCAACTTGCTGACAAAGGTACAGAGCATCCAGTGCCTTCCTAGGCAACAAACCTGGGCATCCATTGAAAAGAATGCTTTGTAATAGTGTGGGTTTAGTAGTGGTTGAGGCCTTCCTTCTTTGGTACCAAGTTTATGTTCCACAGAGATCACAAGTCACTAAAGTGATTAATTGCAGTGAAGAGTGAGAATCCCACATTTTTGGAATGTCTATCTCATTAAAATTCCTAGATTTCACAGTGCAGCACAAAGCTGGAATGAATCATGGGAACACAGATTGACTTTACCACCAGTTTTGCCAAGAAGACAACTGGACTTCCACAGCGGTGTAGTAACGTTCCACGTAGTCTGATCTGGGAGGTGCATCTTTTGACAGAGGAATGTCCCCTACATGGTGAATAGGCTTCTACCTCTGCCCTTTTAGCTTTTTGTTTGACCGTAGTGTCACTATACACTAGAGCGTATGCACTGACCTAGACCTGTTGCTGGTAGTGCAAGGTTCAGAACCTGTTTTGTGATCTGGCGCTACACACCAAGCATGCAGTCATAGCGGGTGTAGGACTTCTTTGCACGCCCTGGGTAAGTCACATAAAGCAGTGGTGGCAGCAAGCCAAGTTCCTGTGTAATGATTAGTGCGACCAGATCTCTGTCTGTCGAAGATAGTGTGATCTACTGACCGATCTCATGTTTAGCTTGTTTGTAAGCCACTGTTCCTTTTGCTTACATTCTGTGTGCATGTTGAGTGAGTGTATGTTGAGTGAGTGTGTGAGACATGTTTAGGATAAGGCTTCAGTGTACGGTTAGAGTACTTGGACCAGTGGGATACATTTTGGGTTGCCCTGGTTTAGAATGGGTAAATATAGGTTTCAGAGACAATGGAAGTGTATTGAATGCTTTCCTATGGCTGGAGGGCAGGGACCCAGACACTAAAGTGAAGGAGAATGGAGATAGGGATAACCTTGAAATTAAATGAGAACAATGTTAGCAAAAGGTTGCTGATTCAGTCTTCCTGAGCACTTTTATTTGATAGATAGTAGGGGTGAGAGGTTGGACAGCTGTTTCTATTGTTCAAGATGAGGAAGTTTCTGGGGAGTGCCTGTTCTTTTGTTTGCCTTGATTACTGCTTCTGGTAGGCAGACTGACAACAAACGGTGTGGGATCTGAAAGGTTCAGTTCCTACTGTCTTGAAGAGAACAATAAGTTAAACTTAAAGCTAACAATGCCCACCACATTTGGGGCTCAATTGTTTCTGTCAGCCCTGTGGCCCCGTGAATGGAGTCTGACGTCTGCCATGAGTAAGTCTCACTAATTGAGTCTCACTCACGGTAAGCTTCTGGTAAAATAGTTTTGAATGACTACCACCTTTGCCTTCTTTTTAAAATAAGGCCCACAGCTATGCAGCCAGGGTATGGGGCCCTATGCTAGTTACATGTGACCTTGTGAGGACATGAGTGTATACACTTGTGCAAGCTGATTGAGTAAGGCTACTGTTTAGCGCATCCCGGTATCTGCATACAGGTGGCTTGTCGCACATGGGATCTGAGCAGGCCTAATCATTTACTGGGCAACTAAAAAGAAATATCTCCAGTTGTTTCTGTCCTAACTGTGAAACTGTAGTGATTTACTGTACATCTGTGATGTTTAACTGTATTCAAACTCTAGATGAAAGCTTTACCAGTGTATTAATTTTGGATTGACGAGCATTCAGGATCTGCCATACCAGGCAGGTAAAATCAACATTGTCCTCCACTTTCAGGGAAAAAAACTTCCTGGGTGTAGAGGCTATTCTTTTTTGGTTTTCAGAAACAACTGTGGCCCATATCTTTACTTTTTATTGCGCCGCATTTGCAAACTTAGAAAATACAATGGTATTTTGTATGTTTGCGCTGATTTTGCGTCAAAAAACTACGCAAATACGGTGCTAAAAAAGTATAAATATGGGCCTGAGTGTCTATTCTAGTCACTGGATGGTGTGGGGTTAGCGAGCTTGATGACACCCATTCTGTACCAAGTGGGAAAAGGAGGGGTAATTAGTAGGTATTGTTTATGACTGATCTAGAGCAGCCAAGCTCCTTCTCCTTGGTGAGGAAGCAGGGAAACAGACCCAGCAGCTTGTGTCTGTGATGTTCGGGACAGCAATTAAACTACATCATTTATTCTATCACATGTTCATTGTTCTAATCATTTATTCTATCACATTTTTATCTTTCTACTTTTACTTCACTAGTTTTTTATTTTTGTAACTCTGAAAAGGAGATTGAACAATCATGTCCCCAACAATCTCCCTAACTTCAACAGGAATATGTAAATAGATGCTTAAAGGATAGGTTTCTGAAATGTACTTAAGGAGTTTGTGGTCGCATTAAAATTTGCCATGTGGGCATTTAACAGTAATGTTTGTAATATTATTTGAAGATCTCCAACATAGTGGCCTTTATGGTAATTTATTCATTTATCTTGTGAGCTTTCACTTATCTCTTAGGATTCTAAAGTCATTGATTATTGACTAACAGATGACATAATTATACTGTCATTCGCAGATGAGGAATGACTCAAGAGTCTAACATTACCAACTGTCTGTAGGCCTGTGGTAGTGCTTGAGAAAGTGTTAGAGGTCTTGTGGTCACATTCCTAAAGTTACTGAAGAATTAGTGTGAAACATACTGAATCAGTTGATGGAGAGGTCCGGCACATCTTAAAACTTGGAGGTATATGTGCTGCTTGCACCTGTACTCTACACTGTCTTGCAGTGCTGTCAGTGACTCTCCAATAGGTTTCATAGAGATTGGCAGATTTGGTGTCTCTAAAATGCTGGTCGGGCTGGGGCAGAATTAGTTATATGTAGAAGCTGTCTACTAGACATGCCTAACTAGACTTCAACTCTACTGGCCTTTCAGGGATACCAGCATGTTATCAAAACCCTATGGATTTCCATAAAGGTCAGACCACCTCAGATGAACGTGGCCTCTCAGCTACTGACTCCACGGCTTTCTTAAATTAAAAATTCCATGTTTCCTGACTTCTTTCACCCTTGGGCCCTTGCTGGCAGGCAGGTGTCTTGAGGGTCTAGCAGGGAACTAGCAGAGTGAGTGGCCAGAGGACTAACTGGGTGAGACTGGGATAAGCGTAATTACTGAGCTTGTGTGAGGTCTCTGAAGGGAATACAAAAGGCTTGAGGGGAATCAGGACAGGAGCAGAGGACTGAGTCAAGTTGGAACAGGCTACAAATTGAGCAGTGGAAGTCTGTAGGGAAAACACAAGTACACACAACAGAACTATAAAGTAGGGAAACAACAGACAAACTATCATAAATGATGGAACAGAACAGGGAACACCTAAACAGAAACTGGCAAAGGAGGACTGGAATCAGAGTCAGGAACAGGACTGAAATTCTGAGGACAAGGCTAGGAAAGTTCTACACTCAAACAAGGCAAGACAGAAATATGCAGACAAACAGGACACAGAATACAAGGCAGGGAGTCTGCATATAACAGGTCAGATCAAGAAGAGTGCAGACAGGCAACTATGAACTTTGGCTAACACTGGAACAGAGATGCAGCAAAACAAGGAACAGGACACTATGAACTTTGGTTAACACTGGAACACAGATGTAGGAAAACAAGTAGCAGAAACAGTTGACTACAAACAGCCCAAACAGGAAATTTAGTACAGAGAAAAAGGGAAACATAATCAAAGGACAAGCCTATAATAACAACAGCAGGAACACCGAGCACAATGAGACTTAAAAGAAGTCTGTTGCAAGCCGCTGCACTCTGTGCATACAGGGCTGAAATAGCTGGAGGCTCAGGGGAGGAGCGCAGGTGTGGAGAGAGACACAGGTGCAAGAAATTAACCAGATGCAGGGAATCAGGGAACCACCAATGAAAGGAAGGCTGAACTGAGGGTTGTAGGAAGGAAGACCAAGAAAACCAAGGACACAAGACAGGGAACAGGAAAATCTAGAGTGTGGATCAGAGCCAACATAGAGACAGGTCTAGAACACAGACATAAAGGGTTCAAAATAACTGTAGGATCCAGGAACAAATATAGCAAACAAGAAACCACCACCAGGCCATGATCTAGGAAGGGTCTGAAGACAGAGGATACTACAAGGACCATGATGCATAAGGTCAATAGCATGGAAGCCAGGACTGGAATACAAAGTGTATCTGGAAAGGCAAGGTGCAGAAGTGTATAACATCATTGTTACTGGTAAAGGCCAGAGGGCCTTCGTGAGCGCCATCTAGTGGCAGGACGGCAGAATCCTAACAGGGTGATTCTTTTGGTGTCTTAGCACGATGCCTTAGAACCTCATGCGTATAAACCAGATGTGGAGGTGCATGGTAGGCCTTAAGAGTTATGTTAGGTTTAAGAGAAATGAAGTCAGAGAACAAGGCTTACTGTGCCCTAAGGTAACTACAACTTGCTCCCCTGCCATGGACAGTTTTCTCATCAATGACTCCATTGCAGATGTTGTAATGATATTCTCAATTATGTCATAGATGTCATGAGGGATGTAATATGTAGGGTAATTAGGAGTGCATGGTGGGAGTGCAATTATAGTTACCTTAGGGCACAAATTATAGTTACTTGAGATAACTATAACTGGTGAATTAGTGTTTTTTTTATTTTAAAATGTTAAGTTGTAACTGAAAATTTCACCCAACTATAACTTTATTTTAACCTTTTGTTTTTTCAGTGAATTTCTAGGGTTTTTTCAACGTAAAGTAATTTTTTATTATCATAAGTAAAGCCAGGCAGGCATCCAAACTCACACTGCAAGGTTGCCCGCATGTGGCTCCCCAAAAGGCCCCAATCCCCAGACAGCTAACCCTCCACAGGGTGTGGCTGTTGGGCCTGCAAACACAAATATGCTCCAGGACCCAGATCTGGCGTTTAGTAAAGTGTGCACCTAAAGAAAATCACCTGCCCTTGCATGGGCCAATGATCGTTGTTGCCTTTGAGAAATGTTTACTTGAGCCATGCTTGTTTTAGAACTCGTATAGGAATCTGGGGCACATGTCAACTTATTTCCTGAGATTGTGGCATCCAAATGACTCAGACTGGGTATGGCCAGGTGACTCAGACTGGGTGTGGCTAGGAGCAGCAGGTATTTAAAGCCACACCAGTCTGGAGGTGATTGCTTGCTATCAGAGGTCTTCAGATGCAAAGTGGGATCCTCTGCTAATCCACGCTTCTCCGTGAATCATCTATTCCCATGCCCAGTGAGTGGGTGCCAATCCTAGAAAATAAGAGATCAAGAAGATTAGCATCATAAAAGGTGGTAACACGCTGCACGCGCTTTGAAGGCTTCTTATCGGTTACCTTTGATAGTTGATTGCCTGATGTTCACATGGGCAGCGAGCACTAGAAGGGCATGTTATCAGTATCCTTGGTTACTTGAATACTTGCCGCCGGCTGAATAATAACGCTCCTTGTTGTTAGCTTGCAATGACCGTACAGATTTGAGTGCATGTTGGACAATTGTTATTTTAACGATGTACTATGAACATGTTTGTTATAGTTGAGTTTTATGTATCATTTCTGTGACACTAATAATTGCCTATGATAAAGAACACTCAGTGCTTGGCACACACTAGTCTCAAAGGTCTGTTATTTCCATATTCAATTGTCACGGTGATGTAACAGTAATGTCACCACTAACATACAAGAGAGAGCCGCATGTTAACCCTATGTTCTCAGTGTGGTTAAAACACTGAACTCTGTTCTTTCTGATACTAATACTATACGCCGATTAAACCTGAATATTTGAGAAACCTAAATACTTAAGAACTGATTTTCATTCTTTATAGCCTGTTATATGTCTGTGAGTGTGAATGTGTTTTAGAAAGTCTCATCAAGACCCAACGAGCAAGTTGTACACTCAATTTCTGGAACACTTTAGGTAGATCTTCCAGTGGGCCACACTGACTTGGAAACAAGGTGGGAATACATGTAGATAGTATAGAAGTATAAACATTGTATCTGACTGCAGTTTCCATACTTTTTCTTGAAGATCTCTAGAGAACGGGGAGAGCCATCAAAAGTGGGACAGGGGACCCTGATAGGTACACCTAGTTTGTGGGAATTGGCAAAGAGTAGTTTTAGTATATTAGTTACATGAAAAGTATTATTTGACTAATATTTAATTCATCATAGGAGATATCTGCTCTTCGTAGACCACCACTAGACATCCGGATCCGGCCAGGCGACGTCCGTGTTTCTCGATCAACTCATCCATCCCCTTTCACCCGAAAAGTTCCTGTGCTGTACAAGTAAGTGGGAGGCATGCAAAATCTAGGTGGAGTTGGGAACAAGCAACTTGCGTCAGCATTGTCTCTCCGTGGGACAAACAGGTTAGTGGTTGACAGCGGCCTTTGGGCAGCCACCCCATAAAGGTCCTATGGCCAACCCCCGGCAGGCGGCCAAGGCATTTGGCCGTGCGCAGGGGTAGGTTGGACAAACTCACCTGGAGGCAACCAACCTCACGCTGCACACATAACCACATCCTATGTGGTCAAATTCAACAAAAAAGGGGAGGGGGATCACACTGCCCCCCTACTCCAGCTTTAATATGCTTTGGGACCTCATCCTCCTGGGCCAAATTCTAAAGAGAGGGGGGCAAGCAGCACCCTTTCCCGAGCCTTACTAAATAAGAAAAAGGGGAGAGGGCTACACGGTCTCCTCCCCAAGCCTTATCAGGCCACTGGGACCCCATCCCTGATTATGCCTTATTAGGACCCTGGGGACTTCATCCTCTGGGGACGTTTATAATCAAAAAGGGGAAGGGGAAGGGGCTCCACTACCCCTCCCTGGTCCTTATCAGGCCCCAGGGACCCCATCCCCCAGGTTGCACAATACTACAAGGGGAGGGGCGAGTGGCCCACCTGCCTGAGCCTTCTCCGCCCCGGGAACCCCATCCCCCAAAGCCAAATACACTTAAAAACAGGAGGGGGTGGTGCGCGGCCACCTTCCTGAGCCTCCTTAGGCCTGGAGACCCATCCCCCAGGACCATAGTACCAAAGGGAGAGGGAGGCTCTCCAAGCCTTCTCAGGTCCTACTGACCCCATACCCTGGGGGTCAGAAACACTTAAAAAGGGGAGGGGACCCAATCCAGCAGAGCCAAAAGTGGGTGCCCCAGTGCCCACCTGATCTACTCACCTACCACATTTTGGGGGCTCCAGTGTCGTAGTTGGACTCTTGCTCTAGGCAAGACTGCTGGCTTAGGGATGAGAGCACTTTTGTTTGTAGATGACTAAGTCAATCCTGCAGCAAGTCGCAACTGTAGGCCTAACCATCCCAGCTCACAAGCAGTACCTCACCAAAACACAAACTGTAAAAGCTTATCTATGGCAGCCTTTATTCATGGACTCAAGAGTGCGACATATCAGGGGAGTCATGGATAAACGGAGATAACCCTTTTCTCACATGAGCAACAAGTCTCAGTCACACACAGGCAATGAAGGAGCTGCAGTAAAGTTTTCAATAGGTTTTATTAACAAGACTGCAATCTACTCTAAACTGCATTAGTATGTAATACCTCCCTCCGGGAGGGATTAGTATATGTTCTGTTTCCCTGTCCGCACAGAACAGAAGTGTGCTCCCAGCTGGTGGGAGCATCTTTAAATCTCCCACCATCTGGGAACAGACTTACATGTTTACTCCTGTTTGGCGGGTTATTTAATAATGCTCTAGCCAGATGGTGCAGGCAGGGAAACTGCTGTGTCCTTACGGTGGGTTTCCCGGGACACAGTCACTGAGCTGGCCCCCGGGGGGGTCCCCAGGGAAATGTGGTCCTTAGGGCAGACATCATCATCTCGGGGAGGGGTGCCATGCAGCCCCTTCCCAAATATAAATGGCCCCAGGAGATGGGTCCCCATGCCCAAAATGTACTGCGGGGGGGCCCTATGCACAATGCCCCATATAAATATAAAATAAATTGCAGCTGCCATTTTTGTTGTTTATGCAGTTATCCTGTGGAAGTCCTGCGTGATTGTGTCAAAAACGACTGATTTATTTTTCATTTTGGTGGTGCCCATGGCCCCCCCAGATATATTTTTTACTATTGTTGCCAGGAAGTGGTGGTCCCCGGGACTGAGGGGTGGTCTGTGCAGCCCCACCCATACGTTTTTTTATTATGTAGCCCCTGGGGGCGGGTCCCTCGGGCCCGATGGAGGTGCCATGAGGTCTCCCTAAATATATATATAATAATATTGCCCCCTTTAAGCTCCAAACCCCTTTGGAGCTTAAACAGTGTTGACTTGTGCCCTAAGGTAACTATAACTGCTAATAATTCCACACATACCAACACTCATGACATCTTTGATAACATCATTGATAATAGCAATGTAATATTTGTAGTAAAATGTTTGAAGAAAAAACTGTGCATGGTGATGGTGCGAGTTATAGTTACCTTAGGGTGTGAGTTATAGTTACTTGAAAGAACTCTGACTTAACTGCTGAATTTCTATGGTTTCGTACAAGTAAATTCAGAACCTAACTATAATGTCCCTTTAACCTTTGTCTTTTTTTATGGAATTTCTAAGGTTTTTATAAATCTATTTCGTAACTATATCGTCTCTGTAACCTTTGTTTTTTTAGTGAATATAGGGACACTACTGAGAGTCTGGCTAGTGGCATGTGAAACAACACATACAATAAAATTGCTGAGCAACAATAATGTAGATGTGGACATGGGTAATTACATGTCCCCACACAACATCTTCCCTTCATTTATTGCATATGCAGGGGACACCATGCATTTAACCGCTTCTGTGCCGCGGACGTAACGGTTACGTCCCGCGGCACAGTGCTCATGTGCCGAGGACATAACCGTTACGTCCAGGGCACTGAGCTCAGAGGAAGCGCTAGAGCTCCCTCTGTGGGCTTCAAGGCAGGGATGGAAGGGGAAGCCCTTCCACCGTCGCCCCACCAGCCCCCCCGTAATGACGTCAGTGCGTGATCGCGCGCTGACATCATTACAGGGTGGCGGTCGCACTGGAAGCCATTTGCTTCCAGTGCGATCGAGGAGAAAGAGGTGAGTTTCTCCTCCGGCGGGTGGGGGGTTGTAAACAAAGACGCACCGGGGGAAAGGAAAGGGTTTTTCTTTCCCCCGGTGTCTCTTTGAGCATTCCTGCTGCCCGATCGCATTGCGATTGGGCAGCAGGAATGCCCATTAGACGCCATGGATTTTCTTTTTTTTCTTTAGTGTTCTGTGTGTGTCGGGAGCGGCCCCTTGGGCAAGGGTCACTCCCATTTGGAAGGCATGTTTGTTGTGGCCATTTCTGCCCCCCTTGGGGGCAGATCGGAATATTATTTTTAGGCTGATCTGCCCCCAAGGGGGGCAGAAACCACTAGACGCCAGGGATTTTTTTTTCTCCATATTGCCCGATTTTGTTGTTTGGGAGCGGCCCCTTGGGCAAGGGTCGCTCCCATTTTGGGGGCATGTTACCTGTGGCCATCAGCCTATTATATTTAGGCTGATTTGCCCCCAAGGGGGGCAGAAACCACTAGAACACCAGGGATTTTAGTAAATTTATTTATTTATGTGGGGGGGGTGCCCCCTTGGGCAAGGGGTGCCCCCACCCCAAGGGGGGCATTGAACTGTTGGCCATTTCTGCCCCCCTTGGGGGCAGATCGGCCTATTATCTTTAAGCTGATCTGCCCACAAGGGGGGCAGAAACCACTAGAACACCAGGGATTTTTTTTTAATATGGTTATTTATGTGGGGGGCGTCACCTTGGGCAAGGGGCGCCCCCCCAAGGGGGGCATTGAACTGTTGCCCATTTCTGCCCCTAAGGGGGGCAGATGGGTCTATTTATTTTAGTCCCATGCCCCCAAGGGAGGCAGAAGCCGCTTAGACACCAGGGATAGTGTGTGTTAGTGGATGGGGGGTGGCCCCTTGGGCAAGGGTCGCCCCCCATTGGGGGCACATGTACCAAGGCCATTTCTGCCCCCCTTGGGGACAGATCGGCCTATTATTTTTAGGCTGATCTGCCCCCAAGGGGGGCAGAAACCACTAGAACGCCAGGGATTTTTTAATATGTTTATTTATGTGGGGAGGCGTCCCCTTGGGCAAGGGGGCATTGAACTGTTGGACAGTTCTGCCCCCCTTGGGGGCAGATGGGCCTATTTTCTTTTTTAGGTCCATTGTCCCCAAGGGGGCAGAAGCCACTTAGGCACCAGGGATAGTGTGTGTGTGTTTTTTGTTTTGTTTGGGGGGGTCCCTCCCCGTGGGGACACATCGTGGGGACACACTACTAAAGGTATTTTCTGCCCTCCTTGGGGCAGACAGGCCTATTTTTTAGTAGGCCCATCTGCCCCTATGGCAGAATCCACTTAGGCACCAATTTCTAAATGCTTGATGGTGGGATGTTTGTCAACTGACGAAGTATTTGCATTTGTGATCCATTTTTTTCCTCCTTTTTGTTCTAGTTCAAAGCTTTTGCTTTCTTTGCTGTGGCTCCTTGCGGTTTTGGCGGTGGTTGACCTGAGGTTTGCATATTTGCAGGTTTTAAGTAAGTAAAAACAATTTACTCCAAAGGAGTATTGTTGCCATGCATGAATGACATGTTTGTAGGTGGTGTACTAAATGCAGGTTTGTGTGAAATTGTCCTTAGATTTGTGCACAATTATATTTGTGTTGTCTTATTTTTAATTTGCTTTTCTTTCTTTCTTTTTAGTGGGATATCATTGGTGATTGCTGTGTCTGTGCAGAGTAGTTGCTGGTGATTCAAGCTTTTTCAGGCAAGTGAGCGGCATAGTTTTTGAGTTTATAACTCTTACTAATAAAGCTACACTTTATTACTTATCTTACACAATGCTGGTTGTTGGTGGTGCATTTGTCCAGTTAATTTTCATAGGAAAGATCATGGCTAGCCGCAGGATGACCGCTCAGCAGGTGGTTGGTATGCTTTTTGAGTCATTGACTGATCATGATTATGAGATGGACTCTGCATCTGAGGCAGAGGAGGAAGTGAGGGATTCTGGCAGTGAAGTTTCTGTCGGAGAGGAATCTTCTGATGAGGAAGCCACACTCAGTGCAGATGAAGGGCCTGTTTCAGAGGAGGACACTGATGTGCCATTAGTGCAGCAACCTGGGGCTGAAAGGTTTCCCATTAGAAGACCTGAACTCTGGGTTGCCCCAAACATGGAGCAGCCAGAGTTGCCTGCCTTTACTGGTCTCCCGGGGTGCAGAGCCAATACAGAGAACTTTTTGCCTGTCAATTTCTTTGAGTTATTTGTGGATGATGTGTTTTTGGAAGAGATTGTTGAGCAGACTAATTTGTATGCGGAGCAGTATTTGAGGGACAACCCTGCTAGACTTAGGCTACACTCTAGAGCTACCCAGTGGATTCCCACAAATTTGGAGGAGATGAAAAGGTTTTTGGGTTTGACTTTTTGATGGGGTTGATAAGGAAGCCGTCACTGGCTTCTTATTGGTCTACTAGTCCCTTGATGGCAACAGCTATATTTCCTGCAACCATGAGTCGTAATCGGTATTTGCTTCTTCTTAGGATGCTGCATTTTATTGACAATGCATTAGCCTTGCCACGAGATCACCCTGATTCTGACCGTCTTTTTAAGATTAGGCCTGTCCTTGATCATTTTGTAGAATGGTTTTCAGAGGTCTATGTTCCAGGCAAAGAAATAGCTGTGGGCGAGTCTTTGGTCCTCTTCAAGGGTCCTTTGGTTTTTAGGCAGTACATTCCTAGCAAGAGGGCACAATATGGAATTAAATTGTATATGCTGTATGAAAGTAGTACAGGATATGTGTATAATTTCCGTGTCTACACTGGTATGGATTCCAGTATTGACCCCCCTGGTTGTCCTCCCACTTTTGGAGTTACTGAGAAAATTGTGTGGAAACTTGGTAGACGACTGTTCAACAAAGGTCACCATTTGTACGTATATAACTTCTACACTGTAGTGCAGTTGTTCAAGGAATTGTTTAGATTGAACTCTGTTGCTTGTGGCACAATTCGTTCTAACCGGAAAGGCTGTCCAAGGGAGCTTGTCTGTAAAAAACTTGAGAGGGGACAGTGCAGTGCCTTGTGGAATGATGAGCTGCTAGCTTTGAAATTTTCAGACAGGAGGGATGTCTACATGCTAAGTACCATCCATGAGAGTACTTCCCCCGTGACTGTTTGGGGCCAGGTTGCTGAAGTGTGCAAACCTGTGTGCATTTTAGATTATAATAAGCACATGAGAGGTGTAGATAGAGTTGATCAAAGGTTGGAACCTTATACTGCTATTCGCAAGTCTTACGTTTGGTATAAGAAGATAGCAATTCACCTCTTCCACTTAGCAACTTTTAATGCTTTTATTGTGCTTAAGGATAGGTCTCCAGAGTCAAAGATGACATTTGTGTCCCGTGGCTGGCAGCATGAATGGGCATGAATGGTCTTGTGCATGTCATGTATGAAAGGTGTGTGAATGGACTGTAAAGCAGTTGGTGCCTTGCCGTGGCTTTTTCAGCTCACGAGCTGTGAGTCATTGGTTCAGTTTTTTGGCCTTTCAGTTATATATTAGTGCATTTCATTTTTGTGAAATCTCTTGTTAATAAAATTTGATCCACTGAACCATCACTCACCCCAGTGCCAAATCCAACCAGTATGTGTGGTAAAAATGACAAAACCTGCTCCGCTGTAATCAGGCGTTGCAGCACACCTGTGACACGCTAGGTGCCTCGGATGGGACCCCGATGATGAAGCATGCCACTAACTTAGTTGGTGGGTGAGGGGTCTTTTTAACATAACCTAAGTGCGTTTCTTTTCACAATTTTAGTGTTTGGAACATCACATAAGTATGTGGACACACCAAAATCATATATTGCAAAACTACCTGTGTTTGGGGGGGGGACACCTATGGTTTTGTTGCCGGGTTCTAGGGAAACCTACCAAACCCAGATATGTTTTAAAAATAGACACCCCAAGGAGTCCAAGGAGGTGTGGCTTGCCTGGATCCCCCAACATTTTCTTACCCAGACTCCTCAGCAAACCTCAAAATTTGCATAAGAAAATCATATTTTCCTCACTTTTCTTTGTTTCGATGTGTCCATGTTGTGTTTTGGGGCATTTCCTTTCGCGGGCGCTAGGCCTACCCACACAAGTGAGGTACCATTTTTATCGGTAGACTTGGGGGAACGCTGGGTGGAAGGAAATTTGTGTCTCCTCACAGATTCCAGAACTTTCTGTCACCGAAATTAGAGGAAAAAGTGTTTTGTTGGCCACATTTTGAGGTTTGCAAAGGATTCTGGGTAACAGAACCTGGTCAGAGCCCCACAAGTCACCCCATCTTGGATTCCCCTAGGTGTCTAGTTTTCAAAACTGCGCATGTTTGCTAGGTTTCCCTGGGTGCCGGCTTAGCTAGAGGCCAAAATCCACAGATAGGCAGTTTGTAAAAAACACCTCTGTTTTTAGGCAGACTTGAATTAATCAATACAATTTTGACATTTTACTGGGACATACCCCATTTTTACTATTTTTTGGAATCTTTGCCGTGACAGTATTACCATGTGTAACAATAATTAAGTAGTAGTTTTTAAAAGTGCCATATTGTGCCGTTGAATTTGCCTTTTCTTGCAGCACAATTTGCTCATTATTTGGTGCTTTCCTGCTACATAATTCCACTGACCTTGCTGATAATCTAAGTAAACAAAGACAGAAAGGCCATTTCAACACTGTCATATAAAGTTCTACTTAAGAATCATGCTCCAGCCTTTGTAGAAGGAGGTCCCGGGGGGGATTGCCGAGGCACGAGGTCTCCCCCCCTGGGATATTTGGGGAGGTGGTGCACCCCACAGGCGCCGTTTGGGCACTTTTTGGGCTACGGGGGGGGGGGTTTAATATTAAAAGGGGCCATCTTAGGGAATAGCCACCATTTTGTGCAACACGGCGGCCGGTCAGCTAGAGCAGCTTTTCCCCTCCTTCCCCAGTTTTTTGTTGGCATTCATCAGGGTGGTTCGGGTGGTCCGGGCTTGTTGGGGAGGTTTCCAGTCAGGCGTTTTAAGGAAAGAGGTGCACAGGGGGTTTAATTATTGCTTGTCACTGGGGTCAGTTCGTAGGAATATCAGAACACGGGGGCGGCAGAGCCGACAAGACATTGCCAGGTGGATAAGGACTGGGTGACAGCAGGACAACTCAGACAGGAATAGTTGGGCATTAGGGAGCAGCAATGGACTATTAACATGACAATCGGATTCAGCAAGGAATCATTACCATGGAAGGGGTATTGGGAGGCCACGTGGTTAAGGGAAAGGGTGGGGGTAGGGGAGGGGAGGGGGGAGAAATGATAGAATAACTTGATGTATACTGAGGTTTTAGTTTTGTGAGGCGATAGGCCAAGGGTTTCCTGGTTTGTAAGTGCACCAATTTCCAATAAAGCGGCCTTTTACACACTATAAGGTGCTGTGGTGGTGTCCTTCTTCCCCAATGTTAAGATGTGAACAGATGGACAGTATGTTTCTCAGTCGGCTCTGTGCTGCTCTTTCCCCTCTCAGAGCAGCAGTGTTCTGTAGCAGTCACTCTCTCTGAGGGGACCACACCCACTCTTGTAAATTGTCTGGCAGACTTGGACTGAAAGAGAAAATAAGTAAGTTGTTTTTTTGCTTCTCTTCAGTCATAGATCATCTAAAGGCAGATCAGAGCAGGATGCACAATGCAGCTGCATTAGTGCGACACATAGCACTGCACAGGCAACCCAAGAGGGTCCCTTCATGAATAGAGTAGTGGAGGCACCCTAGCACCACCGTGGCTGCGGGATGTCTGTCTGGCAGGGCCATATTATTACTCTGATGGTAGCAGGTAAATCATAGCCTCTGCTAGACGATAGGCTCATCGACTGGGATTAGCTTTGTGATGGCAGAGGAAAACAGTGGACAGATTAATTGTTACTTCACTGACAAGTCTAGGTATGCCCTTCTCACAGGGGCAAATGGAAGCAAGCAGGCCTTTGGCACCATTTACAAGTGGCGATCCTGTTTAGGTCTCGAAATAAAGCAGCCAATTTTGCACTGGCACTTAGGGTTGAGCTAAGTTTCAGGAGCAGGTCTTGCAAAGCAAAACCTAATTTCACCATACTGGGAAATCTCAGGATACTCTGCGGTGTGGAGGAAGAGAGGGGGCAAGCCTGTGAGCTTCTCCCAGAAGGTGTCTGTCAATGGTGAAGTGATGATATGGCATTTCCAATTGGGCCAAGACCCACAAATTTCAGAATTCTTTTTATTTTTAAAATGTCTTTTTATTGAAACAAGAAAACAGGTTAACATACTACATCTCATCATTATTCTGAATAAACAAACATCTGATAAATTTTAATATACACAAGACCCGGTATCTCACTCTCCCCTCCCGACCATTAAGATAATAAATGGAAATGCACCTTTAATGATTAGTCCTATGCGGATTCTCCACTGGAAGAGGAGCCACCTTGATAGTCATTCCATTTACCCCAAATTTTCCACCACTTGTTAAGACAGCCCCTACTCTCATAAACCACTCTTTCAGCCACCATGCACCAGTCCATATCCCTATTTCCAGTCTCTCAGACATGGTGCCGTCTCTGCCTCCTGATGACATGCAATATTACGCTTGATTATTGCTAGACCCAGAGTCATCCAGCTCCGGTCCATGAAGTTCTGATCAATGTCCGTGAGCTCACCAGAGAAAGATTATGTTGTTCAGGAGGCTTTACACAAACACTCCTAGTGGATGGTGCACACCACAGGACAATGCAAACACTGTCCAAATTGACCCAAAGAGGTCGGAAAAATAAGCAGTTATGTGGCCTATGAAATCTTTATGTTCAATATTCCAGTAGACTCCTCTATTTCTATAATTTGGGATAGTTCTAAGGCAGCAGCATAAGATTATATTATCGAATATGTGTCTATTAAAAGACTGAATGCAGAAAACAATCTTAAACACTTTTCAACAGTAATAAAAAACTTGAGTATTTATATTACAAATCAAAATCTAGAGTTTTGATAAATAATTTAATTGAGCTAATCTACATTGTAACAAAATCTCTTTTGATGGTGTCTCTCCCAGTTTCTTTAAAAAAATGCTAAATATTATGGAAGACAAAATAAGTCAGGAATGCTGCTTGTAAGGAAATGCCTCCTTGGCATGGGTACCCCCTGACATTTTGCCTTTGCAGATGCCAAGTTATGATTTGAAAGTGTGCTGAGGCTTGCTAACCAGGCCCCAGCACCAGTGTTCTTTCCCTAACCTGTACCTTTGTTTCCACAATTGGCACACCCTGGCATCCAGGTAAGTCCCTTGTGACTGGTACCCCTGGTACCAAGGGCCCTGATGCCAGGGAAGGTCTCTAAGGGCTGCAGCATGTCTTATGCCACTCTGGAGACCCCTCACTCAGCACAGACATACTGCTTGCCAGCTTGTGTGTGCTGGTGGGGAGAAAATGACTAAGTCGACATGGCACTCCCCTCAGGGTGCCATGCCAACCTCACACTGCCTATGGCATGGATAAGTCACCCCTCTAGCAGGCCTTACAGCCCTAAGGCAGGGTGCACTCTACCATAGGTGAGGGCATAAGTGCATGAGCACTATGCCCTTCCAGTGTCTGAGCAAAACCTTAGACATTGTAAGTGCAGGATAGCCATTAGAGTATATGGTCTGGGAGTCTGTCAAACACGAACTCCACAGCACCATAATGGCTACACTGAAAACTGGGAAGTTTGGTATCAAACTTCTCAGCACAATAAATGCACACTGATGCCAGTGTACATTTTATTGTGAAATACACCCCAGAGGGCATCTTAGAGATGCCCCCTGAAAACATACCCGACATCCAGTGTGGGCTGACTAGTTTTACCAGCCTGCCACACACCAGACATGTTGCTGACCACATGGGGAGAGTGCCTTTGTCACTCTGTGGCTAGTAACAAAGCCTGTACTGGGTGGAGGTGCTTCTCACCTCCCCCTGCAGGAACTGTAACACCTGGCGGTGAGCCTCAAAGGCTCACCCCCTTTGTTACAGCACCCCAGGGCACTCCAGCTACTGGAGATGCCTGCCCCCTCCGGCCACGGACCCACTTTTGACGGCAAGGCCGGAGGAGATAATGAGAAAAACAAGGAGGAGTCACTGGCCAGTCAGGACAGCCCCTAAGGTGTCCTGAGCTGAGGTGACTCTGACTTTTAGAAATCCTCCATCTTGCAGATGGAGGATTCCCCCAATAGGATTAGGGATGTGCCCCCCTCCCCTCAGGGAGGGGGCACAAAGAGGATGTAGCCACCCTCAGGGCTAGTAGCCATTGGCTACTAACCCCCAGACCTAAACACACCCCTAAATTCAGTATTTAGGGGCTCCCAGAACCTAGCAAGATAGATTCCTGCAACCTAAGATGAAGAAGGACTGCTGACCTGAAGCCCTGCAGAGAAGACGGAGACACCAACTGCTTTGGCCCCAGCCCTACCGGCCTGTCTCCCCACTTCGAGAAAAACTGCAACAGCGACGCGTTCCACAGGATGAGGACAGCGGCTCTGCTCCAAAGAAGAAACATCTTTGCAACAAAGAAGCAACTTTTAAAGAACACACGTTTCTCGACGGAAGCGTGAGACTTTGCACTCTGCACCCGACGCCCCCGGCTCGACCTGCGGAGAACCAACACTACAGGGAGGGCTCCCCGGCGACTACGACCCTGTGAGTAGCCAGAGTTGACCCCCCTGAGACCCCCCAGCAACGCCTGCAGAGGGAATCCAGAGGCTCCCCCTAACTGTGGCTGCCTGCTTCAAAGAACCCGATGCCTGGTAAAGACACTGCACCCGCAGCCCCCAGGACCTGAAGGATCCGACCTCCAGTGCAGAAGCGACCCCCAGGTGGCCCTCTCCCTTGCCCAGGTGGTGGCTTCCCCGAGGAGCCCCCCCCTTGCCTGCCTGCTTCGCTGAAGAGACCCCTGGGTCTCCCATTGAAACCTATTGCAAACCCAACGCCTGTTTGCACTCTGCACCCGGCCGCCCCGTGCCGCTGAGGGTGTACTTTTTGTGCTGACTTGTGTCCCCCCTGGTGCCCTACAAAACCCCCCTGGTCTGCCCTCCGAAGACGCGGGTACTTACCTGCTGGCAGACTGGAACCGGGGCACCCCCTTCTCCATTGAAGCCTATGTGTTTTGGGCACCACTTTGACCTCTGCACCTGACCGGCCCTGAGCTGCTGGTGTGGTAACTTTGGGGTTGCTCTGAACCCCCAACGGTGGGCTACCTTGGACCCAACTTTGAACCCTGTAGGTGGTTTACTTACATGCAAAACTAACAAACACTTACCTCCCCCAGGAACTGTTGAAAATTGCACTGTGTCCAGCTTTAAAATAGCTTATTGCCATTTGTATGAAAACTGTATATGCTATTTTGCTAATTCAAAGTTCCTAAAGTTCCTAAGTGAAATACCTTTCATTTAAAGTATTGTTTGTAAATCTTGAACCTGTGGTGCTTAAAATAAACTAAGAAAATATATTTTTCTATATAAAAACTGGAATTGTCTTTGAGTGTGTGTTCCCCATTTATTGCCTGTGTGTGTACAACAAATGCTTAACACTACCCTCTGATAAGCCTACTGCTCGACCACACTACCACAAAATAGAGCATTAGAATTATCTCTTTTTGCCACTATCTTAACTCTAGGGGAACTCTTGGACTCTGTGCATGCTATTTCTTACTTTGAAATAGTGCATACAGAGCCAACTTCCTACATTGGTGGCAGCAGTGGGATACAAGACTTTGCATTTGCTGGTCTACTCAGCCGATACCTGATCACACAACTAAATTCCAAAAATTGTCATTAGAAACTGATTTTTGAAATTTGAGCTATTTTTCTAAATTTTTAAAAGTCCTGCTAGGGCCTTGTGTTAGTCCCTGTTAGCATTTCTTTTAGAGTTTAAAAGTTTTGTAAAAGTTTGAAGCAAGTTCTAGAGATAGTTTTAGATTCTTGAAAAATATTCCAACTTTTAGAAACATAGGGGGTCATTCCGACCCTGGCGGTCATAGACCGCCAGGGCCGGGGACCGCGGATGCACCGCCAACAGGCTGGCGGTGCATCCAGGCCAATTCTGACCGCGGCGGTAAAGCCGCGGTCAGAAAAGGGAAACCGGCCCTGGCCCCTGGAGGCCCCTGCAGTGCCCATGCCAATGGCATGGGCACTGCAGGGGCCCCCTAACAGGACCCCACAAAGATTTTCAGTGTCTGCATAGCAGACACTGAAAATCGCGACGAGTGCAACTGCACCCCTCGCACCCTTTCCACTCCGCCGGCTCCATTCGGAGCCGGCATCCTCGTGGAAGGGGGTTTCCCGCTGGGCGGGCGGGCGGCCTTCTGGCGGTCGCCCGCCAGCCCAGCGGGAAACTCAGAATTACCGCGGCGGTATTCTGTCAGGGGAACTTTGGCGGGTGGCCTCCGCCGCCCACCGAAGTCAGAATGACCCCCATAATGTCTGCTGCAGAAGAGATAGTGATGGAACTCAACCTCACCCCTTACCTGCATCTTAGGATGTCAGAGTTAAGGTCTCTCTGCAAAATAAAAAAAGATAAAGACTGGTTCAAACCCTACCAAAGTACAGCTCCAGGAGCTTTTGGCAGAGTTTGCTAAAAACAACCCCTCTGATGATACCCCCCCAGAGGGGGAAGCTAGTGATGTGGAGGATTTCCCACCCCCACTCCTAGTTAGGGAGACCAGGGTTCCTCAAACCCTGTCTCCACAAGTGATAGTCAGAGATGCTGCTTCTCTCACAGGAGAGTCCAGCAACTCTGGAAGCATTGAGGGCAGCCTCAATGAAGATGACCTCCTGTTAGCCAGGATGGTCAAAAGATTGGCTTTTGGAAAGACAGATCCTAGCAATAGAAAGGGAAAGACAAGAGATGGGCCTAGGTCCCATCAATGGTGGCAGCAACATAAATAGGGTCAGAGATTCTCCTGACATGTTGAAAATCCCAAAAGGGATTGTAACTAAATATGAAGATGGTGATGACATCACCAAATGGTTCACAGCTTTTGAGAGGGCTTGTGCAACCAGAAAAGTAAACAGATCTCACTGGGGTGCTCTCCTTTGGGAAATGTTCACTGGAAAGTGTAGGGATAGACTCCTCACACTCTCTGGAAAACATGCAGAATCCTATGACCTCATGAAGGCTACCCTAATTGAGGGCTTTGGATTCTCAACTGAGGAGTACAGGATTAGGTTCAGGGGGGCTCAAAAATCCTCGAGCCAGACCTGGGTTGATTTTGTTGACTACTCAGTTAAAACACTGGATGGTTGGATTCATGGCAATTGTGTAAATGATTCTGATGGACTGTACAATTTATTTGTGAAAGAACACCTGTTAAGTAATTGTTTCAATGATAAACTGCATCAGTATCTGGTAGACCTAGGACCAATTTCTCCCCAAGAATTGGGAAAGAAGGCGGACCACTGGGTCAAGACTAGGGTGACCAAGACTTCCACAGGGGGTGACCAAAAGAAAGGGGTCACAAAGACTCCCCAGGGGAAGAGTGTTGAGACATCCAAGGGAAAAAGTAAAGAGGCTTTCTACAGGGCCCCAAAAACCTGCTCAGGAGGGAGGGTCCAAAGCCTCTTCACAATCCAATTTTGGGTACAAGGGTAAAAACTTTGATCCCAAAAAGGCCTGGTGTCGTAGCTGTTATCAGCAGGGACACCAAACTGGAGACAAGGCCTGTCCCAAGAAAGGTTCCACTTCTAACTCTACTCCAGCTAACACTGGAATGGCCAGTCTCCAAGTGGGATCAACAGTGGGCCCAGAGCAAATCAGGGTTCACACTGAAGCTACATTAGTCTCTGAGGGTGGAGTGGACTTAGCCAAACTGGCTGCCTGGCCCCCTAATATGCAAAAATACAGGCAGCAACTCTTAATTAATGGGACTAGTGTAGAAGGCCTGAGGGATACAGGTGCCAGTGTCACCATGGTGACAGAGAAACTGGTTTCCCCTGGTCAATACCTGGCTGGACAAACTTATCCAGTCACCAACGCTGACAATCAGACTAAAGTATATCCCATAGCTATGGTAACTTTAGAGTGGGGAGGGGTCAATGGCCTGAAACAGGTGGTGGTCTCCTCAAATATCTCTGTAGACTGTTTGCTTGGAAATGACCTGGAGTCCTCAGCATGGGCTGAGGTAGAACTCAAAACCCATGCAGCCATGCTGGGTATCCCTGAACTGGTGTGTATCAAGACAAGGGCACAGTGCAAGGCTCAGGGTGAAAAAGTGGTGTTGGAGCCTGGAAAAAGGGCCCAACCCTCGAAGAGAAAAGGAAAGAAGACTGGGGAACCAGCTTCAACACAACAAGAGAAAGAAAACCTCTCTTCCCAGGAAGAAGTTCTGCCCTCTGAGGGAACTGAGCCCATGGAGTTAGAACCTTATCAGGTTGAGCTCCTAGGCCCAGGGGGACCCACAAGGGAACAGTTGTGTAAGGGGCAAGAAACCTGTCCCTCTCTTGAAGGCCTTAGGCAGCAAGCTGCTGAAGAGTCCAAAGGAAAAATCACTGGAACACATAGGGGGTCATTCTGACCCTGGCGGTCATTGACCGCCAGGGCCAACGACCGCGGGAGCACCGCCAACAGGCTACAGCCGCGGTCAGAAACGGAAAACCGGCGGTGTACTGCCGGTTTTCCGCTGCCCTGGGGAATCCTCCATGGCGGCGCAGCTTGCTGTGCCGCCATGGGGATTCCGACCCCATACCGCCATCCTGTTCCTGGCGGTTTTGGCCGCCAGGAACAAGATGGCGGTATTGGGTGTCGTGGGGCCCCTGGGGGATGGCATGGGCACTGCAGGGGCCCCCGTAACAGGGCCCCACCATGATTTTCAGTGTCTGCCAAGCAGACACTGAAAATCGCGACGGGTGCAACTGCACCCGTCGCACCCCTTCCACTCCGCCGGCTCCATTCGGAGCCGGCATCCTCATGGAAGGGTGTTTCCCGCTGGGCTGGCGGGCGGCCTTCTGGCGGTCGCCCGCCAGCCCAGCGGGAAACCCAGAATACCCGTGGCGGTCTTTTGACCGCGCAGCGGTATTCTGGCGGCTCCCGCCGGCCCTGCGGTTACCGCGGCCGGCGGGAGTCAGAATGACCCCCATAGAGTCTATTGGGAAGATGGACTCCTCTACACTGAGGCAAGTGATCCCAAACCTGGTGCCACTAGGAGAGTGGTAGTGCCTCAGGAGTTTAGGAAGTTAATTCTGACCTTAGCTCATGATATTCCACTTGCTGGGCATTTGGGACAGACCAAGACTTGGGAGAGGTTAGTCAACCATTTCTATTGGCCCAACATGTCCCAGAAAGTAAAGGAGGTTTGTGTCTCCTGTGCCACCTGTCAAGCCAGTGGTAAGACAGGTGGACACCCAAAGGCCCCCCTCATTCCACTTCCAGTGGTGGGGGTCCCCTTTGAAAGAGTGGGTGTGGACATAGTGGGTCCACTTGAACCTCCCACAGCCTCAGGGAACCAATACATACTAGTAGTAGTGGATCATGCTACTAGATACCCTGAAGCAATTCCCCTTAGGTCCACTACTGCCCCTGCAGTAGCAAAAGCACTCATTGGTATCTTTACCAGAGTGGGATTTCCTAAGGAGGTGGTGTCTGACATGGGTACCAACTTCATGTCAGCATACCTGAAGCATATGTGGAATGAGTGTGGGGTGACTTACAAATTCACCACACCATCCACAAACCAATGGTCTTGTAGAAAGGTTTAACAAGACATTGAAAGGCATGATCATGGGGCTCCCTGAAAAACTCAAAAGGAGATGGGATGTCCTCTTGCCATGTCTGCTTTTCGCCTACAAAGAGGTGCCTCAGAAGGGAGTAGGGTTTTCCCCCTTTGAACTTCTGTTTGGCCATCCTGTAAGGGAACCACTAGCTCTTGTAAAAGAAGGCTGGGAGATACCTCTTCATGAGCCTAAACAGGATATAGTGGACTATGTACTGGGCCTACGTTCAAGGATGGCAGAGTACATGGAAAAGGTAAGCAAAAACCTTGAGGCCAGCCAACAACTCCAGAAGATGTGGTATGACCAAAAGGGTGCTATGGTTGAGTTTCAGCCAGGGCAAAAAGTCTGGGTTCTGGAGCCTGTGGCTCCCAGGGCACTTCAGGACAGATGGAGTGGTCCTTACCCAGTGCTAGAAAGAAAGAGTCAGGTCACCTACCTGGTAGACCTAGGCACTAGCAGGACCCCCAAAAGGGTGATCCATGTGAACCGCCTCAAACTCTTTCATGACAGGGCAGATGTGAATCTGTTGATGGTAACAGATGAGGACCAGGAAGCTGAGAGTGAACCTCTCCCTGATCTCCTCTCCACAGACCCTAAAGATGGCTCAGTTGATGGAGTGATCTACTCAGACACCCTCTCTGGCCAACAGCAATCTGACTGTAGGAAGGTCCTGAAACAGTTTGCTGAGCTCTTTTCCCTAACCCCTGGTCAGACACACCTGTGTACCCATGATGTGGACACAGGAGACAGCATGCCTGTCAAAAACAAAATTTTCAGACAGTCTGACCAAGTTAAGGAAAGCATCAAGGTCGAAGTCCACAAGATGCTGGAATTGGGAGTCATTGAGCACTCTGACTGCCCCTGGGCTAGCCCAGTGGTCTTAGTCCCCAAACCTCACACCAAGGATGGAAAGAGAGAGATGAGGTTTTGTGTGGACTACAGAGGACTTAATTCTGTCAACAAGACGGATGCCCATCCCATTCCAAGGGCAGATGAACTGATTGATAAACTAGGTGCTGCCAGATACTTAAGTACCTTTGACTTGACAGCAGGGTACCAGCAAATCAAAATGGCACCAGGAGCAAAAGAAAAGACAGCATTCTCCACACCTGATGGGCACTATCAGTTTACTGTGATGCCCTTTGGTTTAAAGAATGCCCCTGCCACCTTCCAAAGGTTGGTGAATCAAGTCCTTGCTGGCTTGGAGTCCTTTAGTGCAGCTTATTTTGACGATATTGCTGTCTTTAGCTCCAGCTGGCAGGATCACCTGGTCCACCTGAAGAAGTTTTTGAAGGCCATGCAAGCAGCAGGCCTCTCTATCAAGGCATCCAAATGTCAGATAGGGCCGGGAACTGTGGTTTACTTGGGACACCTTTTAGGTGGAGGCCAAGTTCAGCCACTCCAGCCCAAGATCCAGACTATTCTGGACTGGGCAGCTCCAAAAACCCAGACTCAAGTCAGGGCATTCCTTGGCTTGACTGGGTACTACAGGAGGTTTGTGAAGGGATATGGATCAATAATGACACCCCTCACAGAACTTACCTCCAAGAAAATGCCCAAGAAGGTAAACTGGACTGTAGAATGCCAACAGGCCTTTGACACCCTGAAACAAGCTATGTGCACAGCACCAGTTCTAAAAGCTCCAGATTACTCCAAGCAGTTCACTGTGCAGACTGATGCCTCTGAACATGGGATAGGGGCAGTTTTGTCCCAAACAAATGATGATGGCCTTGACCAGCCTGTTGCTTTCATTAGCAGGAGGTTACTCCCCAGGGAGCAGCGTTGGAGTGCCTTCGAGAGGGAGGCCTTTGCTGTGGTTTGGTCCCTGAAGAAGCTGAGACCATACCTCTTTGGTACTCACTTTGTAGTTCAAACTGACCACAGACCTCTCAGATGGCTAATGCAAATGAAAGGTGAAAATTCAAAACTGTTGAGGTGGTCCAATTCCCCACAGGGAATGGACTTTATAGTGGAACACAGACCTGGGACTGCCCATGCCAATGCAGATGGCCTTTCCAGGTTCTTCCACGTAGAAAATGAAGACTCTCTTGGGAAAGGTTAGTCTCATCCTCTTTCGTTTGGGTGGGGGTTGTGTAAGGAAATGCCTCCTTGGCATGGTTACCCCCTGACTTTTTGCCTTTGTTGATGCCAAGTTATGATTTGAAAGTGTGCTGAGGCCTGCTAACCAGGCCCCAGCACCAGTGTTCTTTCCCTAACCTGTACCTTTGTTTCCACAATTGGCACACCCTGGCATCCAGGTAAGTCCCTTGTAACTGGTACCCCTGGTACCAAGGGCTCTGATGCCAGGGAAGGTCTCTAAGGGCTGCAGCATGTCTTATGCCACTCTGGAGACCCCTCACTCAGCACAGACACACTGCTTGCCAGCTTGTGTGTGCTGGTGGGGAGAAAATGACTAAGTCGACATGGCACTCCCCTCAGGGTGCCATGCCAACCTCACACTGCCTATGGCATAGATAAGTCACCCCTCTAGCAGGCCTTACAGCCCTGAGGCAGGGTGCACTATACCATAGGTGAGGGCATAAGTGCATGAGCACTATGCCCCTACAGTGTCTAAGCAAAACCTTAGACATTGTAAGTGCAGGGTTGCCATAAGAGTATATGGTCTGGGAGTCTGTCAAACACGAACTCCACCGCACCATAATGGCTACACTGAAAACTGGGAACTTTGGTATCAAACTTCTCAGCACAATAAATGCACACTGATGCCAGTGTACATTTTATTGTGAAATACACCCCAGAGGGCATCTTAGAGATGCCCCCTGAAAACATACCCGACTTCCAGTGAGGGCTGACTAGTTTTACCAGCCTGCCACACACCAGACATGTTGCTGGCCACATGGGGAGAGTGCCTTGGTCACTCTGTGGCTAGTAACAAAGCCTGTACTGGGTGGAGGTGCTTCTCACCTCCCCCTACAGGAACTGTAACACCTGGCGGTGAGCCTCAAAGGCTCACCCCCTTTGTTACAGCACCCCAGGGCACTCCAGCTAGTGGAGAGGCCTGCCCCCTCCGGCCACGGACCCACTTTTGGCGGCAAGGCCGGAGGAGATAATGAGAAAAACAAGGAGGAGTCACTGGCCAGTCAGGACAGCCACTAAGGTGTCCTGAGCTGAGGTGACTCTGACTTTTAGAAATCATCCATCTTGCAGATGGAGGATTCCCCCAATAGGATTAGGGATGTTCCCCCCTCCCCTCAGGGAGGGGGCACAAAGAGGGTGTAGCCACCCTCAGGGCTAGTAGCCAATGGCTACTAACCCCCCAGACCTAAACACACCCCTAAATTCAGTATTTAGGGGCTCCCAGAACCTAGCAAGATGGATTCCTGCAACCTAAGATGAAGAAGGACTGCTGACCTGAAGCCCTGCAGAGAAGACGGAGACACCAACTGCTATGGCCCCAGCCCTACCGGCCTGTCTCCCCACTTCGAGAAAAACTGCAACAGCGACGCGTTCCACAGGGTCCAGCAACCTCTGAAGCCTCAGAGGACTACCCTGCATCTAAAAGGACCAAGAACTCCTGAGGACAGCGGCTCTGCTCCAAAGAAGCAACTTTTAAAGAACACATGTTTCCCGCCGGAAGCGTGAGACTTTGCACTCTGCACCCGACGCCCCCGGCTCAACCTGCGGAGAACCAACACTACAGGGAGGACTCCCTGACAACTACGACCCTGTGAGTAGCCAGAGTTGACCCCCCTGAGCCCCCCCAGCGACGCCTGCAGAGGGAATCCAGAGGCTCCCCCTAACCGCGACTGCCTGCTTCAAAGAACCCGACGCCTTGTAAAGACACTGCACCTGCAGCTCCCAGGACCTGAAGGATCCGACCTCCAGTGCAGAAGCGACCCCCAGGTGGCCCTCTCCCTTGCCCAGGTGGTGGCTTCCCCGAGGAGCCCCCCTCCTTGCCTGCCTGCTTCGCTGAAGAGACCCCTGGGTCTCCCATTGAAACCTATTGCAAACCCGATGCCTGTTTGCACTCTGCACCGGGCCGCCCCCGTGCCGCTGAGGGTGTAATTTTTGTGCTGACTTGTGTCCCCCCCGGTGCCCTACAAAACCCCCCTGGTCTGCCCTCCGAAGACGCGGGTACTTACATGCTGGCAGACTGGAACCGGGGCACCCCCTTCTCCATTGAAGCCTAGGTGTTTTGGGCACCACTTTGACCTCTGCACCTGACCGGCCCTGAGCTGCTGGTGTGGTAACTTTGGGGTTGATCTGAACCCCCAACGGTGAGCTACCTTGGACCCAACTTTGAACCCTGTAGGTGGTTTACTTACCTTCAAAACTAACAAACACTTACCTCCCCCAGGAACTGTTGAAAATTGCACTGTGTCCAGCTTTAAAATTGCTTATTGCCATTTGTATGAAAACTGTATATGCTATTTTGCTAATTCAAAGTTCCTAAAGTTCCTAAGTGAAATACCTTTCATTTAAAGTATTGTTTGTAAATCTCGAACCTGTGGTTCTTAAAATAAACTAAGAAAATATATTTTTCTATATAAAAACCTATTGGCCTGGAATTGTCTTTGAGTGTGTGTTCCCCATTTATTGCCTGTGTGTGTACAACAAATGCTTAACACTACCCTCTGATAAGCCTACTGCTCGACCACACTACCACAAAATAGAGCATTAGAATTATCTCTTTTTGCCACTATCTTACCTCTAAGGGGAACCCTTGGACTCTGTGCATGCTATTTCTTACTTTGAAATAGTGCATATAGAGCCAACTTCCTACACTGCTATTGAATTATGTGAAGGTTACAAATAATTTAAAAAAAACATTGGTAATACCAATAGGTAGGGCTTTAAAGGAATGTTGTATGACAATGTGAAGCATTGCCAGTAGCTAGCACGGGAATGGGTATGTATTTGTGGGGAAGTAAAAACTTGTGGAGTCATTTTCGTGTAGGGTAAAAGGTGAGGTTACAGTTGCACTGTCAAGCCAGACCTAAAAATCCATATAGGTTAATGATTGCCCTCCTTCTATCTGTGCTCCTGCCAGAAAAAAACACCATAAATTCTAGAGTTACCAAAGACAGTTTAACAGCATTGCAATATCATGCATATGCCCCTGAAAGTTTAAGCTCATGCAGCTGGATGAATAAAAGAATATTCATGGTCATGTTGAGCGCAAATACTTGTAGAAGAACACAGTGTCTATCCAATCAAAACATGTACTCCTGGCCCACAACATGTGGGTGGAACCAAAGCACTCTCTTCTGGTGATTCACACATAATTGTCTGGTGACAGCTGCATAGTCAAGCTAGACCATAAAAAGAAAACAAAACTTGAATCCATAGTAAACACAATGGGTTTATCTCTGTACAGAGATAATTGTGATTAATATGTAGCATACTATAACGATCTATACACTCCAAACCCTGTCTGGTATCAAATGTATTAGATTACGTGCAGTGTACAAACAAGCCCCAGGTAAGTGAACTAGATTGAATCTCCTTACAAAACAGCATCTTATTTAAAGAAATATTTAAAGCAACTAGTGTTCTAAAAAGACAGAAAGTCCAGAGACCTGAAGGTTTCACAGTAGACTTTTATGCCACATTTTCAATGCCTTTCCCCCCTAACATCCTGGAATGTTTTTCTATTTTTTTTTTTGCAAAATCCAATTCTGTTCAAGGAACTTTCGAGGAGGCTATGATTTGCTCCCACAAAAAGAGAAATATGATTTAAAATGATGTAAAAAATTATAGCCTAATATCTTTGGTTAATACAGATTACACAATTTAAAAAAAAAGATGTTACCATTATGAATTGATCTAATTTGCAATCTCTTATTGGGGCTAAAAAGTCTGAATTCGTAAGGGGTTGTTTGTCCAATGATAATACTAGTCATTTCTTTGATGTTTTAACCAAGGCTCCAAAGCTGTCATACTGTTTAGCTGGAATTATGTTTGACAGTGCTGAGAAAGCGTTTGATGGAATAGGTTGGCAATTTATTTTTCAAACATTGAGATTGATTGGTTTTTGGCTCAAAATGTATACAATGACAATCAATTGAACTGTTCCATGTATGCAATGATAGCCTCCTCTATATTTCTAATTCTCATTTTTCTATAGCTGAATTCTTAAAAGAAGTATGTGATTTTTCAGTTATCCCAGACTATAAATTAAACATGGAAAATCATAAATATTGCCCCTAAACATGTTTTTTATATAGCAATAATTTGACTATTGTGGATTTACTTAGAGTGTAACTAAACTTAAATATTGGGATTGTGGTTTACTAACTCTGTTAAATGTACCATAAAATGAATTTTGAGAAGAGTTTAAGGAAATTTGATAAAGTGATCATGCAGTGAAATCCATTATTTTTATCACGGTGGAGAAGAGTGAAAGCCATTAAAATAATGTTAGCACACATTTTCTTATCTGTGTTATCTATGATTCCTGTTTCCATTTCCATTACATATCTCAATAATGTTGATTCTATTTTATTAACATTTTTGTAAAATAAGAAGAGACTCATGATAGCCCTCTCACCGTTACAAATGACTAAACAAGTTGGCAGAATTATTTTTCTAAATTTTAAACAATATCATACTGCCTTTTGTTTAAGACAATCTGCTCATTGGCTACTATTTGAAGGGAACCCTTAAGACCACTATAGATTGAAATTGAGACATAGCTTCTTTCTCCTCACAAAGACTCCCTCTCGCTTGTCTTTTCAAGTGTGATTGATTTTACCAATAAGATTTTAAGAAATCTTTTATTCTCTGATACCAAACAAATGACAGTTTTTATTATTTCTTCAATTTGGTATAATAACAGCATCCAAATTATAAATAGATTGATTTTCTAGAACTACTAGAGAGGTAAGGGCATCATGTGGGGTCTTTAGCTGTTGAAAAATGCAATTGTACTTAATTTCTAGATGTTCACAAATGTTGAGTTTATCAAAATCATAAGGAAAAAGATATACCTTATTAACTAGTGCCACGTGTGACTCTCTTTCAGACATTTCATATACACATGAGGTCAGAAAAAAGACATAACATTACTCTGCTAATTTCACATTCGTACATCGAAACTAGAGTGAAATTGAAAAACGAACAGGACTGGGGAGAGAGAGCCTGAATGTTTGTTGGCCCATAGATTTTTGGAAAAAGATACAAAACGAAATGTCATGCTAAAGATGCTACTAAAAGCCTGTGCTTTATATGTAATGTTTCTTAACCAGTGTCCCATTGGCAAAATTGAATACTAATGCTCTCTGTAAATGCTGATCTTGTAGTTAACTGGTAATTGATTTCATGCATAGGTTATTTGTTTTCCCTTATATACATAGTTTCTGAGTTAATATTAATAATAATAATATTAACTCTTGGTGGTATGTGTTATGTTTTAGTCATAGAATGGATAGGGTTTATGCAGCACATACATCACTTGCTATAAAAACAGAGAATTTGTGGCTTCTTGTTACAATGTTACTCAGTAACTTTAGTTCAGTGGCAAATCATACAGATGTATCTATCTAAGAAGTGGAAAACCTCCCTGAGATCTGTTCCTTTTTCTGTCTTTTGAAAACAGACTTTCCATTTCAAATATACCGAGTTTCACCAGCCTGTACAAAAGCTACAATAGTCTTGTCACTTTTCTACACCAGGTATTCATTGTCTTTAATGTATACATTCTAATATTCATAAAGTGTGAATATGCATTATTTACTATTGTCCCCTCGCTCCCACTCTCTCCCCACCTTAAAGATTCTTCTTCTCTTATATTAAGCTTAAATATATTGTATGTTCATTGTTGTACCATACGCTGATGATTGATAATGATGGCTCTTGAAGTGCTTTTTAAATCACACATTTCACAGTATTCATTCCTCATTACCGGTAATATTTCAACTGAAAAATGATCTGACTCAAAACAATAATGTTGTTATACCAATGTTCAATAAAGAATTCAAACTCAAAAAAGAACAAAATACCCTGTATATATTTTGCTGGCCTTCACTTACAGCCAACTGTATATAAAATATAATGCACCCACTGTAAATGAAAAAATAAATGCATGTTTAACATGTGGGAAATGTATCATTTTGGTTGGAAAGCTTGGTTGGTTAATGCAATCACTCACAATGTCTTCGTAAGTGTAACTGGACAGTCACTGATTTGAATGCTGGTTCGTGCAATAGAGAATGCTGACATGCATATTTATTGTGCTACGAGGTTTCCACCTCAATATACAATGTGCTGCCTTTAAGTGACGGTGCACTACCACGCCTTGCTCTAGAAATATATGTGCAACAGTGTGTTCCAAAATGTACCACCAACTACACACTACATTCATACCACTCTCCTGCTAAATGGGATTGACTCTTTTGCTATATTTGCTCTATGTGTGACCCTTGGATTGTTCACAATCCCTAATACTTAACAGTTAAAACACTGATGGCAGCTCTCCCACTCTGAAAATAGTTCCAGCACCATTATTGCTGGGATTCAGCTGAGAATATGTTTTCTGGATGCACAGAATGCGGTTTGCCCAGCCAGGCAGAGTCTTACACAATATGTATTGCCTGGACAGGACACTATCAATACCACCTGAGCAGTGTGTGTGGGCTCGGGAGCTCTGGTCCACCATAAACAGTTGCTGATAGCATGAGCGATCAGCTACACAGGACGGTAAGCAATGGTGAGTGCCCTCAACTTCAGGCTCAGTGTAAATGGGTCAAAAGGTCATGTATTTTCTCTTCAGTCTGTGATTCCTTGCAAAATAATCAGGAAAGCTGGCATGCTGGTAGTGTACAGCGGTTGTACCAGTGCCATAAAGAAACCTGAGCCCCCGCAAAGTACATTGAGAAGAGGCCCTTGACCCAGTCAGGAGCTTTCAGGCCAGAGGCCTGCCACCCATGCACTGTGCACTGGAGCTCGGGCCCCCGCCCGCACTGTGGGGCGGTACCATCCTGTTTAGCCTTCAACTTGGAATCCATCTGCTCAGTGTGAAAGGTGCCTGATAAGTTTGCTCACCTCATTAAAATTGTAATAAGACCTTTTTATTACACTGTATGAAGAAGTATAATCAGCTGTGCAGCACAAATAGCGAATCATAGCTTCAGTCAACATTCTCTAGGAAAGGGGCATCTGTTATGATGCTCGAGTCTGTCATTCAATGAAGCACTTGCAGAGCAACCTGTCCATTGTCATTGACCTACAGCTGATGTGCTGCTGGACTTCAAGACATGCAGCACAAAATGTTTTTGTTTCACTGGGAATGGGAGGTGTGAAGAGGACTTTAGAGGTATTTTATTTAGAGCTGAGGCCAGCTGTAATATATTAGACAGGCTAGAAAATTGCATCCACATTTCCTCTAGTCCATAAAAAGCACATCCAGGCCTTGATACAAATGGTTCATCAATTAGATTTACGTTGCTAGATACCCTAAAATCACCTATTTTCCTTGATTTTGAGTATGGTTACTGGGAAGCAATGATGGGTGCACTTGAAGTCATTGGTCAGACAGGAACAATAAGAAAAGAGGTGAATAGAGATATTGAGTAAAGTAGCATGTAAAGCATGCTTATACCCCGTACCATTGGAATAATGTGGCAAGGGAGCAGCACATTAGCTATAAAAGGCAAATGATGTGGCATAAAGTGCCACAATTTTAATAGTAGCACTCAATTATTTTGTAATATTTACACATGGTAATAGTGTCTAGGTAAAGGTTTCACGTCATTAGTACCAATTTAACAACCATATACTGAAATAAGCAACTAAAAGATGACCAGTTAACCTTTGTGAAGGGCCTTCAACTGTGCATGAACACGTGTTGCCACGTTTTTTTAAAATTTTGATTCATTTCAGTAGAATTTTTTTTTTTAAATGCACCGATTTTGCAGCAGATGATGTGTGATGTGGAAAATGCGACAAATACATCATTATGGGGAAAAAGCGTGGCTGCAGATTTGCATAATTCCAGTTGCCCTGCTTATACCTGCTTGAAGTACTATCATAGCCTTTGCATATTTCACATTAACAGGCATTTTAAACATATTGCCATCTTGTATTTCAGTGTTGTACATTGCACATTTAGCCTGACTCCTCAAATAAGTGCTGGCTCACTTTGAAGTTTTCATAGACAAATGAGAAACAGCTTGCTGAGATTTAGTTATGTCAGCTTTCTTCCATACCTCAATGTATCTAGGTTGCAAGGTCTACTTGCATTCTTCCATACTTGCCAATTTACAAAATATTTTCACAGTGTGAGGAAGAAGCGGGCCTTGGAGGGGACAGGGACTGGTGCAGCGAGCGAAGAAGTACTCTGCCCCACACCAAGCCCTGCACCCTCTCACACCCCTCAAAACATTGATGTCTTAGGGTGCTCCCACACCTTTTATGGACATCGTCTGCTTACAGCCTCCGAAAACAAGCTGGAAACCCACTGTTTACAGTGTTTTTCAGCTTGTTTTTTCTGCCACTGTGTGATTTTGGCTCCTCACAGAGTGACAGTGTGAAGGAAGCCAAAATCATGTGGCACTGTGTGAGGTGGAAGGTCTATTCTTCCCACGAGGAAGGCTAGGCAACTGCTAGTTAGCAGCTATCTTGAGTTTAACAGCGTACTATGTGGTCTATCCTCCTCTTGCTGCATTGTTAAAAATGTATAAAAGAACAGCAATGCGTTCATCTGTTGAAATTGTGAATTCACATTCAGGGCCTGATTTCGAGTTTGGCGGAAGAGTTACTACGTCATAACGGTGATGGCTATTCCATCCCCTAAAATATAAATCCCATTATATCCTATGGGATTTATATTTCGTTAGACGGGATATCTGTCAGTGTTGTGACGGAGTAACCCCTCCGCCAAACTCTAAATCAGGCCTTTAGACTCCAGCAGTTTTGGACTGGCCTATATGGCAATCTGGCAACGCCCAAAGCGAAGGTCTGACAGGTCAGTGAAAGGGTCATTTTTTGGCTGTTTGTGAGCTCCTTTTAAGGTCTGGTGGACCGTTTTTACTGTTGATTTCCTTGATATTACTATATACATTACCTGCACAAATGCATGTATTCTCCCATACCTTGCAAAATACTAACACAGTGCGGGCCCACAAGTTCATAACTGCATTGATTTCCAAATGCTTACCACTTTTGTAGCTATCTCATTTACTACTGGGTGGCACTTGTATTTAGGTGGACAGGCCTATTTCGTGTCCCAGTTCAACCCTTGACTTCAGTGGCTCCCTGGAGTGTTTCTTTTCTTCCACAACCATGAGGGACCTGGTGGGATTTCTGGGACGGTGAAAGGGAAGGGAAGCTCTCATACTTAACTTAACCTGTCAAAGGTGTAATGAAAGTTAACCAAAATTTAACAGAAGGCATTGGCCCGGATGATTATTCGGCAAATCAAAAAAAGGAAAACTGTAATTATTAAACAAAATACTAAGATAAGGATGGGCTGTATCAATGAGGGTCACTTGTGAACTTTTACCTGTAGAAGAATGTACTTGGCATAGAGGCAAGGGCTGGACTGGGCACCGACAAAGACCAGTGACCTGATGCTAACTTTTTTAGGACAAGGTTGGAGAGGGACAGCTGGAGAGAGGAGGTCTACACACAGTTTGTGAAAGCCAAAGGGGAACAGGCATGGTAAGAAGGTGTGTTTTGGGGAGCTGAAGGAGGAGGGCATAGTGTTATTCAAACTATTTAGTGGACTTAATACATAAACCCAATGTAACATCAACAGTTGGAGATCATGGTAAAGATGAGATAGTTGGAAACAATTGGTGGGTGTGATGGAAGTCATTTACAGGTGTCCAGTGAGGCAGTCACTCACAGTGTCACACACAAGACATGAAAATGTCACACATGAACACGCTTTAAACATGGAAATGGTAAACATAAACAGAGTAAAAACGTGGTTGTCCTGCCCTGGAAGTTTCTCTCTGCCCGAACCGGCCTATGCTTAGCACAAAGGCTTACCACGTGACCGCACTGCAAACACACTAGTTGAATCAGGGCGCTGCTAAGGCAATATTACGTTTTACATTTTCAAAGGAGCAATTCTTACGGCAACAAGATGGAACAAGGGGTGGGTTACAGAACTATTTTTTTTGTTTACAAAAAAGACAAGGAGAAATAAAGATTAGTTTAGGATAGCATGCTCGAGGGTGGTCAGAAATGTATTTATACGTTGCTTGTGCCGCAGGGTGGAGCCTGTAACATAAGCGCCACGTTTCTTGCATTGAAGGGGGATCTTTCCATACGAAGAAAAGAGTTTGTCAACATCCAAAGGGATCATAACACGCCAACACCAAAGAAGCTAATTAGGACAAAGTACTCGAGTGACACTTACCAGACGTGCCTCTTCCAGGAATGTTTCACGTTTTGCTCCGAATGTTCTCAGCTTATTGTATTTGTTTACATTTCAAAGTGTATATCTCTGGGTCAGTTGTACCGTGGAATAAAGAGCTTGTTAACCCTCACACAGTCTACAGGACTTTGTTTGTGACCTTAAAGCTAGACCTACCGACCTTGGAGCTGAAGAACAACACTCCAATCCCAGACTTGGCTAAACATCCTGTAATTCTGGAAAAATAATTAACCTGCCCTTCCCCCAACAAAAAAATATGTAACACGTTTTGTTTCTTTGGGAAAGCGCTCTAATGCCTTGGGGTCAGATTTGAGCTATGTAAACCGCAAAAAAACACGCACACGTGAAACACCGATTTACCATGAATAGTCGGTAAATGTTCGACTGTTTAATCAAAAAGCAATTAATCAAGGTTGATTTCATTGTAAAGAACTCCCACCTTTTTTTGTTAGTATATCACTTCTGCAAATACTTAGCCCTGATAATAGATAGCTCCTATTTACTTCGTGAGTCAGTGTTCTTGTGTGGACTCTCGGTGAGTACGCCGACTGCATGAGATCACGTGATGTGGGGCCTAGCGGGAGTTGGTGCGGAAAAAGGGAACGCTTTTAGAGGTTGAATAGTTTTAATTGTAAATAATGTCGAGAATAGACATTTATGAGAGCTTCGAAGTTGCCTGGCCAAGCGGGGCTGTGCCACTGAACTACAGCAATGGTGCAAAAAAGGTCAAATTCATTTTCTCCATGTTTGATGCTTGTGATATGCAGAATGTGGCAAATACTGTTTGCAAACAGATTTTCTGCCAATCTATCTCAAAGAAAGAGTTTGCATCAAGGCAAAATGGAGCAAAGTGACAATGAAACCAAGGTTATTTATAGATTGCATGTGCGCTCCTTATGAATTATTTAAAATGTATAACAAAGATTTTACCGAAGAATAGAATGAACTGGCTTTGTACAGTGTTTGCTACCTATGTGTAAGGTATAGGATAATTAGTTGGGGGAACTGGGGGTGGTAGGTACCCACCTCAAGCAATAATCACAATCCTGGTCAAGGTGAACCCTCAAAATTAATTTAAGCGCAATCCCCTGACAGCTATGGTGCAAGTGTAAACTATTTATGCAGTACTAAAACCATAATAAAATTGAAATATAAACCAATACAAATTCCAAAACAAATTAGAAACATTTGATTACAATATATTAAACACAATAACACCAAAATGACAAAAATCCAATAAGGGGGGCCCAAGATATGAATCTGTGAAGAAATAGGACCAAGAAGCACAAAGTGCCAAAGAAAGTCAACGGTTGCTGTAGAGCAGGTGCTAGGTTCAATTTGACGCTGATCGCAATGGAACGGGGGTCAGATACACTAGCCAGGTTCGCCCTGGTCAAGGATTTCACCTTCTGACTCCAGTCCTTTAAGTCCCATGCTACCACATGAGTACAGTCTAGCTCCTCCAAGACCTCAGAGGAGACAGCAGAATCCAATCCAGGTCCAGCTGCCATTGATCGGCTGGGCACTTGAAGGAAAAGTCTCTTGTGGCTTGTTGTATCCCTTTAGCTAGAACAGGATGTCAGCATTATGGCCCTTAGGGGTATATTTACTAATATTTTATGCCATGCAAATTTAAGCAAAATCTTTTTTTAACTATTTACTTTCCAGCGCAAATTTTGTTGGGCACTAGAAAGTAACCTAAAAGTAATACAAAGCAGTGCAAAGCACTGCTTTGCGTAACGTAGCACCAAGAGGGTGTTACATGGGTGGTACATGGGTGTTCCCATGCAGCTACCCATGCCTTTTGATGCAAAACCCTATCTACAAACATTAGAAGGTAGGGTTTTGCACCAAAAGTTAACACCATGCGAAAGCAGGGATTAAAATAAATTTTTTAATTTCTCCTTTCTTTTCCGACTTTGTATGCGAGCTGCACTGTGCAGCACACATACAACGTAGGAAAAGTTTTAAATCATAGTATTTCTTACTGGAAGGCTACCTTTCCAGGACAAAGTCTATGCTAGACTTACGCACATACCCTTGCACTATATAAATAACACAGTGTAATGATTAAAGAAACAAATTATACATCATACCTATTTCCATTTTTCACCTATGTCAAGCGAAGAACATTTACTTTCTCATTTTTGTGGAATATTCTCCATGTTGTACTATTATTCTCTATTTCAGCTATTAGTTCTCCCACCTGTCATTTAGGGTTACAACTAAGGGCTTTTCTCTAAAGCATATGCTATACCTTTCTCTTTCTAAATTCTCAGCCTGTTGATTTACCCTTAGTATGTGTTGTACTGTATAAGTACAAACGCAAAAAGAACAAGTGATGGACAGAATGCTGAACAATGTCAAACATTCACCCCCAGTACAGAGGTCTGGGCCTAAATCCATCGTGTTTTTGGTACCCACGCCATTCCAGTTTGGACCTAGCCATATGCAAATCAGTCTAGACCCTGTACTCCATGGGAACAGTCCAGCCCGAACTGCCAAGCCAGGTCCTCTCTGGACTGAAAATAAGCATCCTAGGACCAGTTTCAGGGTATCACCCTTCATCAGCCAGGCTAGCTTGATTCCAGGGGTATGGGGAGGAAGGGACCCACATCTGGGCATACCCTTCCCACTTGGGGCAGCAAAGGCAAAAAGAACAAGTGATGGACGGAATTCTGAACAATGTCAAACATTCACCCGCAGTACAGAGATCTGGGCCTAAATCCATTGTTTTTTTGCTACCCATGCCATTCCAGTTTGGACCCAGCCAAATGCAAATCAGTCTAGACCCTGTTCCCCATGGGAACAGTCCAGCCCGAACTGCCAAGACAGGTCCTCCCTGCACTGAAAACAAGCATCCTAGGACCGGTTTCAGGGTATCACCCTTCATCAGCCAGGCTAGCTTGATTCCAGTGGCATGGGGAGCAAGGGTCCCACGTCTGGGCATACCCTTCCCACTTGGGGCAGCAAATACAAAAAGAACAAGTGATGGACGGAATGCTGAGCTTACTGTATAAGTACTCATCACCATTCTTGGCCAGTCACTAGGGCAGCGTTGTGGAAAGATGTCACTCGGTACAAATTTCAAGGTTAGCCAGCTTTTTTGCAAGCTCCTGGTTGTTGACTCTTGGTCCCTCTGACCGGTACTGGAATTTGCTTGTTCTGGCCATTGGTCTGCACAGTTGCGCATTTTCCTCAAAAAGTCCAGAGCTCTCAGTAGTCAAATCCTGTCTGTCAGAGGACCCAAGTGTTTAAAGAATTTTCCATAAAAGGCCGTGTAGGATGTAGGATTCTGGGTTGAGTGGGGGGGGGGGCAAACAAAGTTTCTAGAGGGTTTCAGTACAATCAACTAATTAAGCTGAATGTGAAAACAATGCAAACATGCATGTGGACGGGTAAAGATACATCCAAACATCCAATGATATCAGGTGATAGATAAATTCTCTACCGGTTCAACCAAGGCATGATTGACAGAGTCTGAAGCCAATGTCTGAATGAGACAGGTAGAAGAGAACCAATAGATGAAAGGGCCTGATCCAAAGCCCACTTTATGCATATTGTAAACAATAGTCCAGTTGGACAGCTGAGCTGTCAAAACCCAGACCAAAAACACAGATTCAAAAAACATAGGGGGTCATTCTGACCTCGGCGGTCAAAGGCCCTTACCGCCGGTCAGAAGACCGCCAACATACCGCCGCGGCCGCGGTAAACCGCCACGGTCATTCTGACCCACAACTGCCAAACCGCCAAAAATCCGACATCCACTGAAGGCCGCCTCATCAGCGGTCAGCGATAAACTGGAGATGACCAAACCTCCACCGTCACGCCAAAACAAACACGCCCATGCCATTACGACCCACGAATCCACACGGCGGTCTTTCAACCGCGGTATTCCATTGGCGGTACACACCGCCGCGCTCAAAATACACACACCTTTACAAAACACAGCCACATTGGCCAAATCGAAATACAACCACCTGATACACATACACACACCACTCCCACACACTCATCACCATATAAAACACACACCCACATCACCCACAAACCCCCACAATACGAAAATCAGAGACAAGGCGCAATACACACAGAGAGAGCACAGGGAACGCAAACCACAACACAGACAGGAACCCAACATCATCATCCCCACCACATATACGCACAAAACACCACACACCACCACACACATCACCACAAACACCACCCCACACCTCATCCACACCACCCCATGGCACCCCAAAGACACCCCAGGTTCTCGGACCAAGAACTCAGGGTCATGGTGGAGGAAATAATAAGGGTAGAGCCCCAGCTCTTCGGCACACAGGTGCAGCACACCACAATAGCCAGGAAGGCGGAGCTATGGCAAAGGATCGTCGACAGGGTCAACGCTGTGGGACAGCATCCCAGAAATCGGGAAGACGTCCGAAAGCGCTGGAACGACCTACAGGGGAAGGTGCGGTCGATGGTGTCAAGACACAACATCGCTGTGCAAAAGACTGGCGGCGGACCCCCACCCACTCCACCCGAATTCACAGCATGGGAGCAAGAGGTCTTGAACATCCTGCATCCTGACGGGCTCGCTGGAGTAGGCGGAGGAATGGACTCTGGTAAGTCTAATCTCAACTACTTCCCCCCCCCAACCACCAGCATGCCAACCCACACCCCCACCCTCACCCCTAACCCCCCAGCACACATACTCCCTGTTAATGTCTCACCAGCACAACCCACCCAACCCAACCCCAACCCCTGAATGCCAACACAAACCATGGACACCCATCACCTAAATGACCAATGCACCTACCCATCCCCCCCCACAAACCACCCTCACAACTCCTCCCACATGGGACTGCCAGCACTAGGCGACAAGGGCACCCCCAAATCGCACGCCATGGCACACACAAAATCAATAACCATACTCTTTTACCCCTGCAGGGCCCGAACGCCAACACACCGTCCAGGAGGGTCCAGATTTGTCCATCCCACCCCCAGAACAGGCCCCCAGTGATGACAGCAGCTCTGTCGACCTAGAACCTGATGACCAGCCCGGACCATCGGGGACCTCTGGACAGTCGGTTACCCTCAGTCAGCCACAGGCCACAGCAGACCAACCCCCCTCTGGAAACAACAGCACAGTACCCACCCAGCGGGCCCATGCTTCTGTCTCCAGGACAGGTCAAGCAGCGGTGTGTCTACCAGTACAGGGCACCCAGGGTAACCCACAACCCCAACAACAACAGGGACCTGGGGGCACTGGTAGTGGGCACACCGTCCAGGGGACAGAGGCCCAGGAACAAAGAGGAACTGGGAGGGCTGCGGTGCGACAGAGGGAGGACAGGCCTAGGGAACCCACTGTCCAAGAGGCCCTCACCACGATCATGGGAGCGTACCACCACTCCCAAGAGACGATGGCGACGGTCCTGGCCAGGTTCCAGGAAATCCAGGCCATGCAGGAGGGCCAGTACATGGGGTTCCGGGAAGAACTGCGCAGCATCAGTTCCGCAATGGGTACAATCGTGGTGGCACTCAACCAGATTGTCACCACATTGCGGGACCATGTGGCCCCCCAAAGGGCCCCTGCCACTAGCATGGAGGAAGAACAGCCCACCACCTCCGCCGGCGCTAGTGGTCAGGAGGCCCCGACACAACAGCAACGGCCCACCCGGACCCCACCCCCTGCAGAACAAGAACCACCCCGCAAGAAAGGCCTGAGATCTAGGAAGAAGACAGAGTAGGATGTCAAGACCCCCGCCATGCACGGAAACCCACGGATGCCATCCCACTGTCCCACTTGTTCACCCTGTCCAACCTTGAACTGCCCCTGCTCCACCTTCCACAGGCATATGGACAATGCACCTGTGCGAACGAGAGTCTGGACTCTGCCATGGACATGCCTCCACCATCACCCAGCACCCTTTTTGAACTCTACACCTATTTGAAATCTTCAATAAACACAATTATTGCACAAAAACCAACTGGATTCTGCTATCTATTTATTTAAACAAAATGTAATCGATATAACCAACAAAACATTTCCAGTGACATTGTGATGACAACATACCAGTGTCACACAGCGGTAGTCCATGGGGATAAAAACCAGAGGGCACTTCGTGGGGATCAGAGCACTGTAATAGGAAGTGATATACACAACTAAGTTACCATACATTGGGGTGAAAGGTCAGACAGTAGAGAGCCACTACAGTTACAGATATAATACAATGCAGGAGTAGCTTATTACCTGTGTGTCACTGGAAATACTGCAGTATCACTCTGTCCCTGTTGTCTGTGTCGTCCTCTTCGTCTTCCTCCTCTTCACTCTCCGCAGGCTCCACAGCGGCCACAACACCACCATCTGGACCATCCTCCTGCAGGAAAGGCACCTGGCGTCGCAAAGCCAGGTTGTGAAGCATGCAGCAGGCCACGATGATATGACACACCTTCCTTGGTGAGTACATTAGGGATCCACCAGTCATATGCAGGCACCTAAACCTGGCCTTCAAGAGGCCGAAGGTCCTCTCAATGACCCTCCTGGTACGCCCATGGGCCTCATTGTACCGTTCCTCTGCCCTGGTCCTGGGATTCCTCACTGGGGTCAATAGCCAAGGCAGGTTTGGGTAACCAGAGTCACCAATTAGCCACACATGGTGTCTCTGTAGCTGTTCCATCACATAAGGGATGCTGCTATTTCGCATGATGTACGCGTCATGCACTGACCCTGGGAACTTGGCATTTAAATGGGAGATGTACTGGTCAGCCAAACAGACCACCTGGACATTCATCGAATGATAATTCTTTCGGTTCCTGTACACCTGCTCATCGTCTTTTGGGGGAACCAAGGCCACATGGGTACCATCAATGGCACCAATGATATTGGGAATGTGTCCAAGGGCATAGAAATCACCCTTCACTGTAGGCAAGTCACCCACCTCAGGGAAAATGATGTAGCTCCGCATGTATTTCATCAGGGCAGACAATACTCTGGACAACACCTTTGAAAACATAGGCTGAGACATCCCAGATGAAATGGCCACGGTAGTTTGAAATGATCCACTGGCCAAAAAATGCAGTACTGACAGCACCTGCACTAGAGGCGGAATCCCTGTGGGTTGGCGGATGGGTGACATCAGGTCTGGCTCCAGCTGGGCACACAGTTCCTGTATAGTGGCACGGTTGAGTCTGTAGGTGAGTATGACGTGTCTTTCTTCCATTGTCGACAGGTCCACCAGCGGTCTGTACACGGGAAGATTCCTCCGTCTCCTCGCAAGTCCAGCGGACGATGCCTAGGAAGGACAACATGGAGCACAGAGTCAAGCAACCCACAGGTAAGTGCCCACAGCATGCACAGTACACGAATCTCTCGGGATTGAATGGCTAGTGTGATTGTCGGTGCAAGGCCTAGCCATGTGTGACGCAGTAGGAATTAAGCCATGTGGGCCCTTGAAATGGCGGCTGCCTGACCTGTGAAGTGTGACAATGTGAAGTGAGGTCATTGCGCAAGCGTGGCACACCGTGGCGGTAGGCGGTCGCAGGCCGCGGCGCAAAGGCGCATTGGACAACATTGAACCCTATGGGTTTCAGGAGCCAATGGCGGTGAGCGCCGGCGGTCGCGGTACGCACCGCCGCGGCCGTAACCGCCATTTTCTATCTGCTTGATCACACGAGACCTGAGCATCCACAGGAGAGGACCTATACTGCAAGTGCTGCTGTGACCTCGGTCTGGAAGAGACAATGGCTGCTGCGACTGGGGAAAGGGCCCCCGCCTTCAGTTCCGAGGAGTTGGAGAAGCTTGTGGACGGGGTCCTCCCCCAGTATGCTCTACGGGCCTCCAGACCAACAGGTGAGTACACGGGGGGCAATGCATAGTGCCCAATGCCTGGGTTGAGTGGAGAGATGTACGATGGAGGGGAGGGCAGCAAATGACGAATGCATGGCACGACAGATGAGAGCATGTGCCACATGGCAAGGTTGGGGCGGGAGGGCCACTCACATCGAGAATGCAGAAAAGTGATGATGTTTCTCTTCCACCCCTGTACATGTCACATAGGTCAGCGCCCATCAGAAGATTGACATTTGGCGTGCCATCGCCAAGGACGTCCGGGCCCTGTGGGTCCACAACAGAAGGGGCACCCACTGCCACAAGAGGTGGGATGACATCCGCCGCGGGAGCAGGAAGACCGCGGAGGCTCTGCTGGGGATGGCCTCCCAACCTAGGAGGGGTGCCAGTCGTACCTTGACCCCCCTGATGTCCCGGATCCTGGCGGTGGCCTACCCCAATTTAGATGGGCGCTTGAGGACATCACAACAGACACAAGGGGGTGAGTACCAGCACATTCTGCTATTTTGCGCACAGTGGAGGTGCCTGGGTGGGGAGGAGGGCTGTGGGTATCCCTAGGCCAAGGCGATTTCTGTAGGATAGGCCCGCCCGTGAGGTATGGTCCTGTGCCCCCGCCCCCCACCTCTGAAGGGTGCCTAGTAACGCGATTCATGGACCAGTGTATACTGTGTGGGCAGTTGTCGCCCATAGGCTTCTAGGGCATGTCCCAGTGAATGAGTAGTGTACCCCAAGTGCGCAGCGTAGTGCAGGGGGCTTCTGTGTCTGTCCTCTCCGCCAACGGTGTCCCCAATGCATGCACTCAACTTGTCTTTATGTTTTCCACCCCCCCTTTTCTTTGTTTTTCTGTGAATGTGTGCATTAGCATCATCAGGCGGAGGAGAAGTGGCATCGGCGCAAGAGGGAGCTGCATCTCACATGGCTCCGGATGGCCATGCAACGGACTCCGACATGACCAGTGAGACGGAGGGCGAGGGGGGCTCCACCACGGGGACCCGTGCAGACGTCAGCGACACCGACACGTCCTCGGAAGGGAGCTCCCTTGCGGTGGCGGCAACATCCGTGCCCAGCGATCCTACAGGTACAGCCGCCACCCAGCGCACCAGCTCCGCCCTCCCAGCAGCCCCTCGGCCTTCGGCCCGTGCCCGCAAGGCCAGGAAGCCGGCCATCTCCTTCGCCCCAGGCACCTCAGGCCCTGCCCCAGTCACCCCTGCTGCCCTCAGTGAGGAGGTCATTGACCTCCTGAGGACCATCATTGTTGGGCAGTCTACCCTTTTGAATGCCATCCAGGGTGTGGAGAGGGAGGTGCATCAAAGCAATGCATACCTGGAGGGCCTTCATTCGGGTCAGGCTGCCCATCAACGATCGTTCAACGCTCTGGCCTCAGCACTGACGGCAGCGATTGTCCCTGTCTCCAGCCTCCCTCTTCTGACTCCCTCCACCCAGTCCCACTCCCCTGTTCCTCTGCCTATCCCATCCACACCTACAGACCAGCCTGCACACACCTCAACACCCAAGGGCAGCTCATCCAGACATAAGCACCACAGGACACACAAGCATTCACCCAAGCAACATCCAGATGCAGACATGCCAACAGTCACTACCTCCTCTGTGTCCCCCACCTCCTCGGCTCCCTCCTCCCTCCCTGTGACGTCTCCACACACACCTGCAAGCACACCACCATCAGCCATTGCACCCATCACCAGCACACCCACCAGACCAGTCCGCACACGTGCAGTCACCACCCCCACTGCCATGTACACGTCCCCTGTGTCCTCTCCCAGTGTGTCTGTCACCCCCGCTTCCCAAACACACACACGCAGGCAGGCACCCAAACAACAGCCATCCACCTCACGTCAGCCTCCTGCCCAAGCACCTGCACCCAAAGACAGCACACTTGACTCTCCTACAACCACATCCTCTTCCTCCACTCCCATACCCACTCCAGCTCCCCTTCCCATGGCTCCAAAGAAATGATTCCTCTCTAAACTTGACCTCTTTTCCTCACCTGACCCACCCCCTCCATCCCGTAAGAGTTCCACAAACACCTCAGCCACCACCAGCCCAGCAACTCCCAAGAACGTTGTGCCTGGTTTTTGGAGTCCGCCCTTTCCTTGGGCTGGGACATCGTCCAGCAGCAAAGGCACAGCCAGCCCCCCCCTGGGAAGAGGAGCAAAAAAGTGAAGGGCAGGCGCGACAGGCCTGATACGCCTACCCCCAAGGAGGGGAGCCTTGCACCATCACCTGCCACATCGGGTAAGGGAGCCAAGGGCCACGGACAGTCTGCCAAGGAGGGCAGGGGCAGCAAGGAGCAAAAGGCAGGGAGCAGCCGACCTGGCCATGAGGGCCCCACCAGCCCCATTCCGGGGCTATCGGAGGAGACCCAGGGCCCCAGGACTCCATCACAGGAGGGACCTGCAACGGAAAGGTCAGATGCAGACTGAGCAGCAAGTATTGGGCAGGTGTGGTTCACTGGAAACACAAGACAGGCACCGCTGACCAGGGCACCCCGCCGTCTCAAGCACCGCTCCGCTGGGCCCTTCCTGTCAAGCACCGCTCCGCTGGGCCCTTCCTGTCAAGCACCGCTCCGCTGGGCCCCGCCGTCTCAAGCACCGCTCCGCTGGGCCCTTCCTCTCAAGCACCGCTCCGCTGGGCTCTTCCTGTCAAGCACCGCTCCGCTGGGTCCTTCCTGTCAAGCACCGCTCCGCTGGGCTCTTCCTGTCAAGCACCGCTCCGCTGGGCCCTTCCTGTCAAGCACCGCTCCGCTGGGCCCCGCCGTCTCAAGCACGCTCCGCTGGGCCCTTCCTGTCAAGCACCGCTCCGCTGGGCACCGCCGTCTCAAGCACCACTCCGCTGGGCCCTTCCTGTCAAGAACCGCTCCGCTGGGCACCGCCGTCTCAAGCACCGCTCCGCTGGGCCCTTCCTGTCAAGCACCGCTCCGCTGGGCCCCGCCGTCTCAAGCACCGCTCCGCTGGGCCCTTCCTGTCAAGCACCGCTCCGCTGGGCCCTTCCTGTCAAGCACCGCTCCGCTGGGCTCTTCCTGTCAAGCACCGCTCCGCTGGGCCCTTCCTGTCAAGCACCGCTCCGCTGGGCTCTTCCTGTCAAGCACTGCTCCGCTGGGCCCTTCCTGTCAAGCACTGCTCCGCTGGGCCCCGCCGTCTGAAGCACCGCTCCGCTGGGCCCTTCCTGTCAAGCACCGCTCCGCTGGGCACCGCCGTCTCAAGCACCGCTCCGCTGGGCCCTTCCTGTCAAGCACCGCTCCGCTGGGCACCGCCGTCTCAAGCACCGCTCCGCTGGGCCCTTCCTGTCAAGCACCGCTCCGCTGGGCACCGCCGTCTCAAGCACCGCTGGCCCATTGGCAGTCCCGGTTCTGTGTCGGGCAGGGCTTCACGAGGCACTCTGCCCACCATGCCTCCTCCATGACCAGTGGACTCTATACTCCACCTGATGGACTGTGGCTTTGCACTCCCCAGGATGGCACAGTGGGCAAGCCACCCACTGTAGAGACTTGAGAGACTGTGGCTTTGCACTCCCTAGGATGGCACAGTGGGCATGGAGGCCCTTCGTGGATCTGGCGTCGTGGACTCATGTGGCTGAGGTGCCCCCCCTTTCCTTCCCCCTGAGGTGCCTGTTTTTTATTTTTGTGATGCCCCAGCAGTGTTCTCTCCAATGGACTCGATCTCGTGTGTGGGCTTTGCCCATGTGTTGCTGCACATTGGCCCACGGACATTTGAACTTTGAATGACTGGACCGGACTTTTGCTACTTGTGTGGATATGGTTCTAGATGTGTATTGCTTCATCATATATTGCTAAGGTCGCTATATTTTATTTTTGCAATAATATAGTTCTACTTTTACATTCATTGCCTTTTGTCTTTGCTTTTTTGGGGGGGGGGTTTGGGGGTGTCACGCTGACTTTTTTATCGGCATAGGTGTGTGGGTATTTCGGCGGGGTGGGGGTGGGTGTGTGGCATATGTGTGTGCCCGTAACCTTTCCTCCTCCCCCCCTCCCCTGTGTCGTAGGTGCAGTACTCACCGTTGT